>NC_056745.1:663967105-664342105 GCF_019279795.1 Protopterus annectens | reverse complement strand
GACAAGTTTGGGTGCCAAGCCCTTCAGAGCTTTCCTGCCACTGAAGAGCACTTTCTTCTGAGGCTTTTGAGGATCGATGGTCAGCTTGTGCTTTCCTTTGCTGGGTACGTAAGTTCCCTTTGGGAAAAAAACTTCCATTTTCTTATATTTACTGATGTCATATTCCCTTTCTCTTCAGAAAAGTAATTTTAAAACTAAGAGTGTTGTATTTTAATGGACTGCCTTAAGACTGTAACTTACTTTTAAATGGAGTGCTCCTTTTTTCTGTCAGTTTAAAAGTAGTGTAAACTAACTGATATATTTTGTATGGAGAAATTGTGTTTATTTTTCATTTGGGATTCTGCCATCATGGTTGAAAGTACTTTTTACAGTTTTTTTCTGTAAAAAAAGTAATTTTTGTGGACTGGTAGTTTTAGTGGTATTTGCTGCTCGTCTTCCCCAGGAAAGAGGCACCATGTTCAGCTTGAGCATAGAACAGATTGTTGGGCTCAGTCTCAACCCTTCTTCCAGCCACAAAAAGAAAAAGTTAAACGGCCCTTGTTGTAACAGCAGTCTAGCAATTTACCTCTGCTGCACGTGGATGACTCTGCTGTGACTATTTACTGTACCTCAGACCATGTATCTTTTACCGCATATCCATCTGGTATAGCACCTACATCCACTATAGACCAGGAGTTAACCATGTTCTCTGCAGCTGTTGTAGTCCCTTGAGTAGGCAAGAGAGAGCCACTCTTGTCAGTCCTTGGAGAGGGAACAGGGAAGGTTTCTGTGTTGTGTCATAATGCTGTGCATTCTTCCCTGGGGAAACAGTGTCCGCTATTAGTAACATGAATGGCCTCATTTTTCCTGTAAAAAAAAAAAAAAAAGAAAACTAAGAATGTACCTACTGCTCTTCACATTTCTTTGGATAGAAGTAGTTTGCTAGGACTTGCTCACATTGACCCTTCTTATAGACTAGTTTCTGGTCAAAGAAGGAGGGAGGCCTCTTTTCCTGATGAGATTCAAGATCTGCACAGGAAGATATGTAGATGGCTTCAGAGTTTTGTCCAGATTTCTGATTCAGACCTGGAGGAGAATTCAGTTTCTGATTCTCCTTTTGGGTGTTTCTCTGTCTCTGAAACTATTGCTAGAATATTCCACTGTTTTCAATGGGAGAACACTGAGGTTTCTCATTCCATCAGAAGGATTTTCCAGAATGTATACACATTCCTCCTGTCCTGCCTGCTTTAGAGGATGTTTCTTACTACCTGTAATTTTCTTGATAACCAGCCAGCTGCCCCTAAAAAGGCAGATAGCATGTATAAACTTCCTCAGTGTTTTAAATTTTTTTTTAATTTTTGCACACTGTTTCATTACCTGACCTAGCAACTATAGCCTTAGTTAACTCCACTGTTGCTAAACACTTAGTTTGTTATACTCTTTCTAATAAAGATGGGAAAATTATTGATATGCATGGAAAAAGTGTATACTTCTGCAACTTTTATTTTCAGAATTTTAATTTGTGAGGCTCATATGTTACTTTGTTCTGACACATTGTGAAAGTATGAGGAATGTTTTATCTGTAATTTCTTCTTGTGTAGAAAAATCTGCTCTAAATAACTTAGTGTCTTCTTTTGCACAGGTTGCTAGGAATTGTTTGCAGAGCGTGCATGACTGTGTTGATACTTCTTCCAGGGCTATGGCCACTGGTAATGGTTTAAGGAGACTTGCTTGGCTGTATTCTCAGAACCTCACAGATGATGTAAGAAGTGAGGATTTTAAATTCTCCCTTGAATAGAGATTTAGTGTTTGACCCTCTGCTGCAGAGGTGATCAAAGAGTGTGATGCAAGGGGCAAGCTGATCCAGAGAATCTGTAAGATTTTTCAGCCCTCCTTTTCTAGCTAATTCAAGAGATTTCTTTTTCTGTTTATCCAGTTTTGGCAAAAAAATCAGAATAAATAATCTCAACAGAATTCAGGTAAATAGATGTTTAAGAAGAAGTGGCAAGGGGGGGGGGGGGTCCAAAAAGAAGTCTCAGACCTTCCAAATCCAATGACACTTGAACAAGTCTAAATAACTATTGGAGACCTTGTGACCCCCCCCCCCCATCTTGCATCTTGGCCCATTTTATCTTCTATAAAGTCCGAATCTCCATTTTTCTGTTTGGCAACAGTTTGTTTCGGACAAATAGGTTCTGCAAATCATTCATCAGGTTTTTAGATGGCAGTAGGAGGGAAATTCCTCCTTTGCAGTGGCTCATTCCTCATCCTAAAGATCAGAGACTCTTGTTTCCACCTGTGCTTCATCACATCTTCTCCCAAGGAGTGATAAAACCAGTTCCTCCTTCCCAGATTGAGTAGGGGTTTTATTCAAAGATGTTATCAAGTTCAAAGAAACAACAAATGTTTGGAGACCATTTATAGATCGATCTTTCTTTCGTAAACCTGTTTGTGATAGTGCTCAAATTCAGAATGATGTCACTTTACAACCTGTTTACCTCTTCTTACTCTTTCAAGTTTGTGTGTCTGGATCACATTATCGGTTCTCTGCCATACCCTTTGGACTATCCACTGCAACAGGAGTGTTTATAAAGTGTCTATCCCTAATTATAGCTCATTGCAGTTTACAGGGTATCCACATTTTCCATATTTATACAACTTGCTCAGCTTTGCAGAATCTTTTCCAAAATGTCAGAAATCTCACACTCTGTCTTGAGTGAGGGATCTTTTGCACAAGCTGGGATTCCAAGAGAACATTCAAAAGCCTTTCTTGACTCCTTCACACAGGATTGTATTCCTGGGATGTCAACTAGACACCTCAGTTCAAAGAGCTTTTCTTCCACAAGAAAAAAATAGATCTTTATTTGTATCTATTTCTGAGGTCTTCCACTCAGACATTGGTCACTGTGAGGGAATACTTCAGGATTTTGGGTCTCATGGCATATATGATTCTCATGATACCTCTGGCAAGATTCCATATGAGAAAGAGATCCCAGTACTGGAGTTTATCAACTGAGAAATTTTTTGTTGGAGACAACAGATATCCTTAAATCCAGGTCTCCCCTTCTCCCTCCCTCCTCCAGAGCAGTCAGTCACCACAGATGCTTCGGACTTCACTTGGGGAGTTGTTTCAGGAGGAATAAATGTGTATGGGGTGTGGGACTCCAAGGACAAATGCAAGCAGATAAATATCAAGGAGATGCTTGTCCTGATCTCGGCACTCAACTCTCTGAACCATTTTTGGTCCCTGGGATGACGTCAAGTGGTTACAGACAATAACCACAATCATATGGTACATCAACAACAAAGGGAAAACCAGGTTGTACCCACTTTGCAGATTAGCAGTGATAGCTTGGACTATAGCTTGACAGCAGAATCTCACTCTGTATGCATCCCACATTCTGTCAAAGCAAAATTATGTAGTAGACAAGCTGAGCAAGACCAGGCATACCCTCATGAATGGAACCTAGATCAGTATTCCAAGACTTGATCCATCTTTGGGGAGTTCCACAAGTTGACATCTTTGCCTTCAGTCTTAACAATCAACTGGCACAATTCTGTTCCAGAACTCCATGCAAGAAAACCTGGAAGACAGGGGCCTTTTCTTTGGACGGGAATGTTCCTGTATGCCTTACCACTCTTTCCACTAATATCCAGGGTACATCTGAAGATTTAGAAGGTATCCCCAAAATCATTGTGGTGACTCCCTTCTGGTACAGGCAACCTTGGTCCTCCCTACATTTGGAAAAGGCCAGGGACAACTATGCCAAGCTTCCTCACAAAATGGATCTGTCCACACAAGAACAGGGGTGTTTGGTGCAACCCAACATCAATAATCTTCAATTGACTGCCTGGATTATAGGGTCTTAATTACTTTAAAGCACCTGTTTTCTGAGGATGTGCATCAAATACTAATGGAGGCAAGTCTGCTTCTAGAAAATCACATATTAGCAAATGGAAAAGCATTTCTAGTTGGTGCCAACAACATAACCAGCACCCATTCAGGACTAGTTGTTCTCAGGTTTTCCAATATTTGTGTGAGGTACTAGCCTATGACCTTTCTTGTGCCAAAATCAAAGTTCATTTATCAGCCATTTCAGCATGTCTACCCATTGATCCTCCTCTTTCAAAGCAGTCTCATGTCAGAATGTTCTTGAAAGAGGTTTTGCATAAGAGGCCTCCAAGTAAACCTGTGGTCGTTCCTTGGGATCTTAATTTTGTGTTAGAGAACCTAACAGTTGGTCCTTTTGAACCAGCAAATCTGCCTGACTTGAGGTTAGTAACCTGGAAAACAGTTTTACTGTTTGCTCTGACCTTCAAGAAGAGTATCTGAGTTGCAAGCTCTTATGGTGAGTCAACCCTACCTCATTTTCCACGGGGACAAGGTTTCTTTAAGAACTAAACCTTTGATGCCTGAACTGGTACCTGAGTTTACTTTAAACCAAACTATCCATCTCCCCATTTTCTTTCCTGATCCTAAAATGAGGGAGAAAGGTTAACTCCATACATTGGTTGTCCACAGACAACTCTGGTACTATCTTGACAGAATTAATTTTTCAGAGCTTCGGTTTAGTTGTTCATTTCTTGTGGAGGTAAGAAGGGAAAAACTGTGTTGAAAACAATTATTTCCAGATTGCTGTCTATACTCACCATGGTAAATCTATTCCAGGCAGGGACAAGGACAACTCTGTTAGGGCCTTGGCTTCATCTATGTTTTTTTTGGAAATTGTTGGATTCTAGAAGTATTCTAGAAGCTGCTACTTGGTCCTCTCTGCATACTTTTACAAAGTACTATAAGCTTGATTCTTTCTCTAGGTCTAGCTCAAGTTTTGGCTGGACCATTTTCCAGGGACACCTGGACCCTTCTCCTTCCTCCTCCCAAATATAGTTATCTATGGTTATCTGCCCATAGAGCTAAGGCTGCTGCAGCAGTGATCAATATCAAGAACATAGTACAGTTGTGTAAGTTGAACTTACCATAAAAGGAGATTTTCGAATGATCAGAGCTGCAGTAGCCTCTACCTCCCATCATCTCCCTGATTTTTAGTGTCTTTTTATGCCAGGGTGTGGATATTTATTTTTTGTTATTCCTGGAATTGTACTTTCAGAGCTGAGCCTCAACTCTCTGCTGGCAGGAAGGTGCTTTGAAGCTTTGGAAGCTATCCGGCTGTTATATCCTTGGCAGGATACAACCCATATAGCTAAGGATACTGCAGCAGTGAACATTCAGACATCTACTTTTATGATAAGTTCAGCTTACACAACTGTACTTTCCCTCACTGCATTGATTTTATGAATTGATTCCTGTTTCCTTCTATAGTGTTGTTACTGAATAGTTTTTGATTTTGCACATTACATTTTGATTAGGTTGGCTGTTTGCAGACTACACTTTTTTTTTTTTTTTTCCCATATGCTAACTGTTTTTGATGCTTCTGGCCTTTTCTTTTTGCACATCTTCCATGGAGAATTTTATAAACAACTGCATTTTTGGATTCTGAAATTCTGTAATATACTTTTATATTAAAGAATGTAATGACTGTAGATTTAAACATGAAGGATCTGAACAGGGTGCTTAGCTATCAATAGTATACAGTTAGTCTTTCTACTCTGAGAGCAGGAGCAGCAGTCTGTGAGGATTAATAAAGGGTTCAGATTCAACTTGATATTATACTTTGCCTTCTGCAGGCTCTCACAGGGTTTTGACATATGGCACTTTCATTGATCTTTGCTTTTAAACTGGCATTTAACTATTGGACTAGTGAAATGTAAAACAAGTTAAGATACTTTGTTCATGTCAGCACAGTACCAGAAAATGTTTTAAACAAGAAGATGGGGATCCAGTATCTGTCTGCCTGGGATGACATACTCGACACGCCTCGATGCTTTGCCAGAGATGGCTTGCACCTGTCACCCCATGGATTCAGGATACTGGCTAAGGCTCTTGCCACCCTCATAGTGCCTTTTTTAGGCAAGGCTCAAAAAACAAATCCAACACCGTAACAAGTACTGGCTATAATAAACTGAGGGTCATGCTGCTAAATGCTAGGAGTTTAAACCTCATAATGCACTCTCTCGAGGCATTCCTCAACATCGAGAACATCAATATTTGTGCAGTAATGGAGACCTGGTTCAAGGGTCAAGAGAGCACCCCAGCGATTCCAGGTTACAACTCATACCACACATTTCGGCCGCAAAACCCGGACCGAAATACAAAGGGAGGAGGCGTATCCATATTCATCAGGGATAACCACACTTCCAGACTAGTTGCAAAGTATGATGCCTCGGAGATCAGCCAAGTGCAACTAACAATGGGCAAAACTGCAGTTCAGATTGTAGCTTGCTACAGATCACCTTCCTGCCCCAGGACACTCACTCCACTTTCCTCGAGGTATTGGAAAACATGAAAGTCCAACCAAACACCCTTATACTAGGTGATTTCAATTACTCAAACATCAGTTGGGAAACTATGAAAGTACTAATACCTTTGCTCAGCCCTTCCTGGAGTACATTAGCTCAACTGCTCTGGACCAGCTTGTAAACACCCCCCACAAGTGGTAAAAATATACTGGACCTGGTCATCACCAACATGGGGGACAAATGAGCCACACCTGTGGTAAATTCCTCATTGGTCAGATCAGACCACAAACTCATCACCCTAGATATCCACATACCACCCCCATCCCCCTTCCCAAAAGAAACCATGGTAAAAAACTTCTCCAAAGCGAACTTTATGCTACTCAAGACAGAGGTGGCAAACTTCGTTACTCCCACGCAGAATGTCAGTATGACGGAATCTACTATATCCTACACAAAAGCACTCTACAAGCACCTACATGAGCACATGGACCATGCTATCCTGAACAAGACCAAGACCCACTCCGCCAAAAAGAGGAATCCAGTCTGGTGGACCCCAGCCATAAACAAGCTCTATAATGGAAGGAAGAAATTACTGCAAAAAATAAAAACCCAGGAATGGAGGGGCTCCTGACAAACCTTAGCAAAAAAACTAAGAAACCTCATAAAAACTCTAAGGCGAGCTTTGAAAGAAAAATCGCGGATCTTCTCTGAACTATAGCATAATGGCTCAGAATTCACAGAACCAACTGATATCGCCAATATATTGGCAAATAGGTTCAGTGCAAATTTCAGCTCACCCTCTCCCACCAAAGAGCTCATATCTATACCAGAAGATTGTGTTGCCCTTAAAAATCACAGACACTCAGATGAAAACAGCACTCACCAAGGCAAGAAGCGCAGCATCCATGGGACCAGATAGCATCCCAGGCTGCATGCTACATGAGCTCCAAAATTAACACCTCACCTTAATACCATGTGTAACCACAGCCTCACCTCAAGCTATGTGCCCATAGAGTGGCACACGGCAACAGTCATACCACTCCACAAAGGAGGTGGCAACCACTGACCCTGGAATTACTGCCCCATCAGCCTGACAAGTCTTGTCTGCAAGGCCATGGAGCACATCATCATGGAACTCATAAACAATGACATTGGGAACCTACAAACCCTGGACCCCACCCAGTTTGGGTTCATGAAGGGAAGGTCATGTCTCCTAAATCTGGTTGGCTTTTTCAAAATGGTCACTAAAGCAATAGATGAGGGCAAGGTGGTTCACACAGAATACCTTGATCTTGCAAAGGCCTTCAATACCATTCCCCACTCGGGAACTATAGACAAACTCACCAACCTAAATATAAACCCCTACGTAACAAGATGGGTTGCAAACTGGCTCACGGATAGAACCCATTCAGTGGAAATAGGAAATGCTAGATCAGACTCCAAACCTGTGACTAGTGGTGTACCACAGGGCTCAGTCTCCTGTTTGGTATCTACTTCTCAGAAGTACAAGTAAACACAGAGGGACTATGGCTAACAAAGTTCTCAGACGACTGCAAACTGGGAGCCATAGTAGAGAATCCTAGTGACATTGACATACTTCAAAGGGGTCTTACGGAAACAGATATGTGGTGCCAAAACCATGGCCTGAGACTAAATGCCAAAAAGTGCATTGTTATCCCCTTTGGGAAAAACCAAGTACCTATGCACTACAACATAGTTGGCAGCCTACTTATCACAGAGAGTGGGATAAAGGGACCTAGGGACTCAAGTAGACAGTAACCTCTCTTTCGGCAACCACATTGCTAAAGTGGTTAGAAAATCCTTCTACATGGCCCACCTTATCACAAAGGGGTTTGCATCTAGGAATAAGGAAGTTGTTATCCCCATGTACTCATCACTGATTAGACCCATTATTGAATATAATGCCCCATTCAGGATGTACTTAGCAAGACATCTGCAGCAGCTGGAGAGGCCTCAGAAGTACCTCACAAAGAGGATAAAGAGCCTCAAATAGATGCCCTATGCCATGAGGCTAAAAAAACTCAGACTGTTCTCGGTCGCATACTGGCTACTCAGAGGTGATCTCTGCCTGACATACAAGGCTATGTCAAACCCAGAATTGCTGGAAATGCTCCACCCAAGGAAAACCCAATCCACCAGAGCTACACGCTGAAGGGACATAAACCTAACATCATCAATAAACAGGATGTGTTGGAGTGACAGAGTCGTGTCCCAGAGACTCCCCTCACTCTGGAACAGGGTCCCCATATATGTAAGGCAGAGCTCCTCGTTGGCACTCTTCAAGAGAAATCTGGATGAGTGGATGGGAAACAGGAAATTCACCCCGGGAATCACTTGTATGGCCCTGCTCGACAGGGGGTGCAGGTAACTAAACCACCTGGGAGGGAGTGCTGTAGCACAAAGTTTATGGCTAGGCTTAATTATGCCCTAGGGCCAATAGCCTAGTACCTACCTATGAACCTATGATGTAGTGGTGTCTTGTTAAAAGTCAGTAATGAAAATATTTGTAGCAGACATGACAATTATCAACTTGTATGTAGCCTCAAAGACTGCGTATTAAATTTGTATCAATTTGATGCTAATGTCAGGTTGCAATCTTCACTTTATTACAGTTTCTATTATAGCATAATGATCATTTTCTTTTTCATTTCTCTGAAATAAGGTGGAATTATATACTATGTAATTAGGATTAGATTATTTTCCTTTAGACTGTGGTTATTAAAAAATGCGCACAAATCATGGGAGTTTTCATTTGCTGTAGTTTTGAATATCCATTAGGCTTTTTATGATTCTTTAGTATGTAATATAAAATTGGATGTACAAAATACTAACTTACTAAACCTACATTTTTTCTGTTTACTTTATTGCCCTCCAACATGCCAACTTTCAGATGTTCCCTGCAGTTAGTGTTAAGCCATTCATTCCATATTGGTTGAAAGTGGCCATTGACTTGGGTACGAGCTGACTGGAGTAAGCCACCTTCTGTGCAAGCATGAAGGCTGCTTGGTGCCTTCACCATCATACCTTAAGCTTTGTCTGTGACTGCAGCAGTCTTTGTGGAATAGCTGTCTAAGGGGTATACAGGGGAGGGTTGCTATCACCAGCAGTCTTTACCCTGTGTTAGGCCCCATTGCTGCCACTTCTCCCAGCCTAAAAGGGCTAAACCCTCAGAGCTGTCATTAGCTCAGATGACCAGCATGTTTGCAATTATCCCTAATCCCCCATGCCCTTGCAACTGATGTAAGCACACATTAACATGAGTGCCTTTAATGCTCACACCTGAGCATACTTTTCCCAGAAATACATATATCACCATCACCAGCTTGAGTACCAAGCTCACACTCCTGGTTGATCTCGTTGAGATCCTGGCTGATCTCATCACTGGCAATCCTGCACTTACTTGTGGCAGACAACCACGTGTACCACCAGTCACTCCTCTAAGGAACGGCACACTAGGGTTAATCACTCCCTTCCCACTCTGTGACAGTGTGAGCAAATTTGATATTAGGTTTTTAGTTCTAGTATTCAGTTGTTCCTTCAGAGGACTGGATTGAAAAAAGATTGCAGTTATCTCCAAAGAACAGTGACTAAAATTAAGGGAAAACACCAAGTCAGAGCCTAAAAAAAAGTTATAGGAAAAAAGTGCAAGTAGCTTGCGACTTATTGCAGAAGAACAGAAAACAGGACAGGCAAAACTGAAAGGAAGATGTGGGTGACCTTATCTAGTAGCGCCATAAGTTTAGGCAAGAAGATGAGGTCTCTCCAAACATTAATACTAGAGCTGGTAGCAAACATAGGAGGTATAACAGAAGCCTGAAGACTTGATGAAGGAGTTGATTAGGAGTTCCCAGAATATCATTTCTTTAGGCAGAGCAAATGATAGATAAGAAGAGGTAGTAGTTAACATTCGGCAAAGCATAAGTTGTAGTGTTAATTCAGGACAGAAGAACAAAGAAGGGAAGATGGGCCCCTTACAAATGTCAACTATTAGTAACCTAGCAGACTGGAGTGAAAAAAGGGTGAGATTTGTTGGTTAGATGAAGTATATCAAACACCAGATGTTGAAAGAAAGGAAGAGGGGCAGTCATGGAGTAAGAAAAAGTAAGTTGTACTAAAAGTGCGGCATTAATCTCCCAACAGAGTGCTGCAATTCTGCTTTCAGATTAGGAAGACAGAGTAAAATAGTGGAGGTAATAAACCAAGAGGGATTAATTCAGCTAATAAGCTAACTACATGTTAGGATTAAATACTTTGCAATGAACTTAAAATGATGCAGGATATACAGTCCCCTAAAACTACACCTAAGAAAGAGGGCATGCAGTGTTGTTTGTTCGCCATGGACAAGAGGAGGATCAACAACAGGTAAATGGAACAAAACAAAAAAGTGTGGGAAAACAGCGAAGCAAACTACATTACATTAGCCCAAAATAGGAAACAAATACAAGGTAGAAATTAACAAGGATAGTGGTTAGCATTGTTGCCTCACAGCAAGAGGTTCTCCAGTTCGATTTTCGGCTGGGGTGCCTTCTGTGCAGAGCATGTTCTCCCTGCAATCGCATGGGTTTCCTCCAGGTGCTGTGGTTTCCTCCCACATTCCAAAGGCATGCAGTAGGTGGATTGGACATCTGAATTGACCGTAGGTGAGAGTGTGTGCACGAGTGAGTAGTGCAAATGAACTACAGCGGCAGGGCTAGCCACCCTGTGGTGTAAACCTTGGTTCAAGATGATTGTCACTGTGGAAGTGACACCCCAACCCCATGTGCAAAATGGGAAAAGGGTTGAGGATGGATGGATAGATGGAAAAAATGTGTGACTTGGGTAAGAAGCAGCATATGGACAGCTGTGATAAATTGGCTGTAAAAGGAAAAAAAAACAGCAAGGAAAGAGAGGAGGCCAGTGTTGTTCCACAGAAAGTAATTGCAAAGGAAAAGGCATTTCATGGTTAAAGAAAAGACGAAAGAAAATATAGGTGGGAGTATGAAGAAGCTATAAAAAATACTAAAAGCTAAAAAAAAAAAAAAAAAAAAAACAAAACAAAGGGAAATCCAAAGAAAGACTGGGCAGAATTTATGGTAAAGTGGGGGAAGGAGAAGGTTCGTAACAGAACTACAGTAGCTAAAGTGATAATGGGAAATGGCTGACATATTCTTAATTAGTCTTCAGAAAATATGGAAGAGTGCCAGCTTTGGAGGAGAAAAGGGGGAAGTGGGAGGGCAGCTGACAGGTAATCACATATCAAGGGAAGTTGCATTAGGGAATAGCATGGAGTTAAGAATCCAAAAAAGAGTGACAGAGCTCTTAGCTGGTCTTTTAGCAGCAGCAGTAATCCCAATGGCTGGAATTAGCTATGGTATTGGCACTCCACAAAGGATAACTAGTACCATACCTCTCAAGTGTACCTCATTTCAGGTCTTAAAGTTCAAGTTCCTCAAAGTTCCATATTGAAAGGGACGGTTACACATTCAGTGTTTGGAAGTTTTTAACTCATATCTATGATAAGTAGCAATGAATCATATTAATTCATTAAAAGATTTTTTTTATGAGCAAAACCAACATATTTTAACTATCCTATGACCTTCCTAGTTCAAGTTGTTAGTAAGCCGTTAGTGTGTGCGCCACATTTTGTCCATTTGTTCCACATTCTGAATGCTAGTTTTCCTCATTTTGGAGATGGAAGTTTGAAAGCTATGACTAGTACTGACCCAGGAAACTGCAGATGCTTATGCCCAACATTGGCAACAGGGAAAGTCATGCAAAATATAGTGACTTTTTAGTTTAGTGGAAATCAACCCACAGAATAAGTGCCAACATGGTTTTTGGAACAATGTGTTTTGTCTCGTATAAGAGAGGGAGAAACATAAAGGACATGTTGGTTCATGCAAGTTTTTCAACACCAAAGTTAAATTTGGACATTAATATGTATGTGACAACTAAGGGCACATATTCTTGTGGTAAATGTATCTCCTGTAAGCATGTGAGTAGGAGTTTCCAGTATATTAATGGTAAACAATTTCATGTTATGGGACTCTACTCATGCAATACAGAGAGAGTAATATATGCATTGAAGTGCCCTTGTAATATGTTCTATGTAGGGGAAAGTAAACGGGCTTTTAAAGTGCGATTACAGGAACATTTGAGGGACATAAAGCATGGTAAAGTAGAGAGTCCTGTTGCTACACATTTTAAAAAGTTTCATAATGGTGATCATAATGGTTTGGTAGCCACGGTTTTAGAAAGTTTAAATACATGTGAAAGTGAAGAAAAAACAAAAATGAAATTATTGTATAAGGAAACTGTTTTTATACTTAAATATGACACTTTGGAGCCAAGGGGCATGAATTTAGAGTGTAATTGGAGAATTTTTAATGGTTAATTGTTTAATTAATAATTAAATATTTTAATTATTCTATGTATAAAAAGGTGTGCAAAACTTTTGAAGTTATTCTCCTTGAAGGCGTAAGCCGAGGCGCTAGGGATTTGTGTGCAATAAAACTTTTGGTGCTGGATCTATGGTCGTTGTTTTTATAATAGTGGCTTTCATCCTTTTGTCGTTCTATGGTACAATATGTCGAGTGATCCATCGCTGAATGTGCCAAGGATTTTTAGGCAAGATTTGCTGGATAAAAATCAAACAACAATGGAGCAATTTACAACTGCATTAGGAGATGTGGACAATGTTCGTAATACACAGGATCAACAGGTGATATTTTGGAAGAAATTCCTGCAGAGAGAACAGCAAAGACCTTCTGGTAACCCTTTTTCAAATGTGGGACAGAGTGCTAATAATTTTTTACCTACGGAAATGAGAGAAACATTTAATAAGCTTGATAAATTAATGGCGAAAGAACTAGCCATTCATTTGAACTGTTTGAGTTTACAAAGATATATAGAATTGGACATTACACCTAGAGGCTTGCGAGCCTATAAAAATCCAACTAGTCCTTTTGATTTAGTGGATGAAGTGGATAAAGCTTTTCAAAAAAGATGGGTGGAGGCTGCCCATCGTTGTTCCATAGAATGGGTGGCTATTCTAGTGGAACGTGATAAAATAAAACAAGAAAAATTAAAAACTGAAATAAACAACGTTTGTGAGGCTTTATCGGAGATGGCGGGGTTATCGCGCATGGAACTGTGTTTGAAGGATATACAAAATAAATTGATAGATATGGAAAAAGAACTTTTGAACGTTAAAAAGTACAAACTAAATCGTGACATCAAGGATTATGCTGGGGGCTCGGCTTTCTCTCGTCCAATCAGTAATGGCAAGAATAGACGTCGTTACGTCAGATTTGCAGACGAAGAAAACAGGTCTGAACATGGCGGGCATAACACAACATCAGATGCCTCTACAGATTGGGATAGTGAAGCTGGGGAAGGTGATAGTGACTATCCAGGACTACCAGCAGCTCAGAATCCAGAACAACTGCAGAACTCCTTTCGTAAGAAGAGATGGTCGGAACATGGCAACAGAAATGAATCGAGGGGGAATGCTACAGGAAATGAGAATAGATGGAGACCGAATGCAGAGACATCAGGAACTGGACAGAGGTACAAACGTTTCAGAAGAAACTGATTTTGCACAATGTGACTCAGTGAGCGCTAATAATGTTGTTAACAATTATATTATTAACTTGAGTGGCGTCAATATCACCGATGCTACTATATCGGCATTAAATCATGGCCTTAAATATGTACCTACGGTTTTTCCTAGGTTGCATGTTTTAAAAGGGGAATTCTATCGATTTATACGTAAGTTAAATTTGATGTATTTTTTTAAAAACAATTGTGATGAAGGTAGTTTACTTGACAAGCTCAATGAGACTAATTTGTATGATGATAGTGATTCTGATGATAGCTATTATTCATGTGTATCCGATAATGATAGTTCTATGGAACCTAACGCATACTGTCGTTTAGACACTAGTGGAATTAAAGTCATTAGTACTTTTTCACCTTCTTTTCAACATGAAGGTATAAAAAACTTTTCAACAATGATCAATTTTGCAGCTGACAATATATACAGTGATTTTGATAGTAAAATAAATAACTTAAAATACAATTTAACTAAGAATGAATGGCTTGCTATTAAAGAATTAGCGTTTAATAAGGAAATCATAGTGAAACCAGCTGATAAGGGTAACAAAATTGTGTTCATGCATTATACTCAATATGCTAGTATGTGTTGGGAACATCTAAATGATAACAGCACATATGCCAAATGTGAGATGCAACAATACGAAGAAGCTATTAGTAGATTTGAAAATCTTTGTTATAAAGGGTATAGGCTGGGTTATTTCACAAAGGAAGACATTTCAAAAAAATTTTCGACCAAAGGATGTGAAGTAGCTAAGTTTTATTGTTTGCCTAAAGTGCATAAAAAGTTAGTACATCCGCCAGGCCGTCCAATTGTATCAGCTTGTAAATATTTTACACGTAATATGGGGTTATTTTTGCATAGCTATTTATTGCCTTTTATTGTGAAACAGCCTTCATATATTAAAGACAGTATAGATTTTTTGAATAAAATCTCATCTCTAACTTGGAGTATGGATATGTATTGGTTTTCAGCAGATGTTAAGAGTTTGTACACAAGTATAGAACATAAGTATGGTCTTAAAGCTGTAATGCAATTATTAGGCAATAGCCCTTTGTCTCTGTATATTGTGGATCTTATAGATTTTTGCTTAAAAAATAATTTTTTTATTTTTGATGGACAATTATTTCATCAATTGAAAGGAACAGCAATGGGTGCGGGATTCGCGCCCATGTATGCGAATGCAATGATGAATTTTTTTGAGATGGAATTTTTGTATAGAATGAAGTTTTTTACTAAATATGTTATTGGTTATTACCGTTATATCGATGATTTAATTTTTATTTGTCGAGGTGGTGAATCAGAAATATATCAATTTCAGAATGAATTACAAATGAATCAATTTGGTCTAAAATTTGATGGTTTCCAAGTTGGAAATAAAGTGAATTTTTTAGATATAGTTTTAGAAGGAAATATAAATGGTAAGGTAATGACAAAAATATTTCGAAAATTTGAAAATGATATACATTTATTAGATGGACGGAGTTGTCACCCTCCACATCTTCTTAATTCATTACCCTATGGTGAATTTTTAAGAATAAATAGGTTATATAGAAATAATAATACAGTTAATGATGAGTTAGATAAAGTAGCAAAAGTATATGTTGAAAGGGGCTATGATGCTTATGAAGTGATCTCTTCGCTAAATAGCATTAAAAATTATAATCAAGATGCTAATCAAATATGGAAGCGAAATGACAAAAAGAAAACATATATTTGTTCTAAAGGAAATGAATTAAAAAAGATTTTTATGGTTATAACTTATGATTTACTTTCTACAGAAGTTAGTAATATGATTAAATATTATTGGAAATCATTATTTAAATATAAAGAATTAACATCAATTTTTCCCAAGAATATTACTTTCTCATATAAGAGAGGGAGAAACATAAAGGACATGTTGGTTCATGCAAGTTTTTCAACACCAAAGTTAAATTTGGACATTAATATGTATGTGACAACTAAGGGCACATATTCTTGTGGTAAATGTATCTCCTGTAAGCATGTGAGTAGGAGTTTCCAGTATATTAATGGTAAACAATTTCATGTTATGGGACTCTACTCATGCAATACAGAGAGAGTAATATATGCATTGAAGTGCCCTTGTAATATGTTCTATGTAGGGGAAAGTAAACGGGCTTTTAAAGTGCGATTACAGGAACATTTGAGGGACATAAAGCATGGTAAAGTAGAGAGTCCTGTTGCTACACATTTTAAAAAGTTTCATAATGGTGATCATAATGGTTTGGTAGCCACGGTTTTAGAAAGTTTAAATACATGTGAAAGTGAAGAAAAAACAAAAATGAAATTATTGTATAAGGAAACTGTTTTTATACTTAAATATGACACTTTGGAGCCAAGAGGCATGAATTTAGAGTGTAATTGGAGAATTTTTAATGGTTAATTGTTTAATTGTTTAATTAATAATTAAATATTTTAATTATTCTATGTATAAAAAGGTGTGCAAAACTTTTGAAGTTATTCTCCTTGAAGGTGTAAGCCGAGGCGCCTAGGGATTTGTGTGCAATAAAACTTTTGGTGCTGGATCTATGGTCGTTGTTTTTATAATAGTGGCTTTCATCCTTTTGTCGTTCTATGTTTTGTCAGGCCTGTCTGATTTGATTTTATGATTGGGTTACTATAGAATTTGGCAAAATAATCCCATTCTGTGTTGTGTACCCTCACAAGTAAAGTCTTTGAGTTAGTCCCTCATGGAAGACTGATAGACTGAAGGGACATGAGAGAGGTTGCCCAAATTGGTGGAAGGGTGACTGTGACAGTAAGCACAGAGTAGCAGTTACAAGAACCCTGAAAAAAGAAAGAAAATTGGTTAGTGGAGATTGAAAGGGATGGTCACTCTGGAAAAGTGCCTCTTGGCATCTTTAGATCAGACCTCTTAAGGAGTATTGAAAGCAGGACCATCTTGTTTAAAGATGGCAAAGAGGAGGATTGTGAGCAAGCCTTCAAATGGCCATGCAGAAGCTGGAAAGGTGACCTGAAAAACAGCATCTAAGATTTAATGCAGGGAAGTGTAAGGTACTTTACCTTTCCTTTCATAAATCCACAGTGATGTTTCATCAGAGAGGTGAGGCCCTAAAAATTACAGATAAGGGGGAAAAAGTCCTTTGTTTAGTAGAAATAAACCATTGGGTGCAAACTGGCAAAGACGGATGACCATAGCTATTAAGATGTTGGCTGTATCCTTAAAAGAAGAGGCTGCAGGCACATAGAGCTTATGTGCCTTTCTCTACATGCCTGATCAGAGTGCTGTACTCCGATATGATTCCCATATTGAGATAAGTACTTGATGGTATTTTAAAAAAGTACAGACAGAGGATAACAGGGTAATAAAAGGAAAGGAAGCTAGAGTATACGAAATCAAAGTCTATTCTTGCTTAAGGATAGCCATCAAAAGGGATACGTATGAGTGAACAAAACACTTAGGATATGATGGCATATACAGGAATAGCAGGTGGAGGAGGCACATTTGCTACATAAAGTATACAAAGCTCAACTTAAATATTCAAGAATACTTTGGTTATCTTAGGATGTATTTTTCCTAGCAGTGTACATTTCACCTTTGGGAGAAACTGTAAGACTGGAATGGCTCAGTCTTTCCCGTTTGTCCCAGTGGAATGAGTTTGATTACTACGAGTAGTTAATGAATAAGTTTAAGCTCTCCCAAGGAGATTAAATGTCATGTCTTCAAACTGTGACATTTGTTTTCCAGGAGAGATGGGAAGACTTTGTTCAAGTTGACTGTCACCTACTGCAGGCATAGACCAAGGAGTTTCAGTGATTGACTTGAAAGGAGTAGCATTTACATTGTGAAGATTACGGTGTCCTGTAGGTATAGTAGCCCCTTCCCCCTCAAATTTGTTAAAAATGGGAAGAAGAGTTGGAGTCTGTTAGGATGCAGGAAGAGTTGATAGAAAATATTGTGTGCTTCAGTTGGTTGTTATTGGTGGTATCTTCTGTATAGGGTAGTATCCAGATATTCTTTCACTCTCATTATGTGTCTGTGGAAAGCAATCTGTCCTTGAGGAGGGATTGCAGATAACATAAGTGGTCCCATGTTCATATTTTCTGGGTTTGCTTTAAGTTTTTTTTTTTTTTCTGGGATAAATTTGTGAACTTTAATTGCACCATGACTTAGTAATGGGATGCATTCTTTCGCAATATTAGGAAACCTAAACATTTAGAGAAGTTACAGAAGAAAGAAAAATTTCACCTACTGCAGCTGACACTCTTATCTAAGACGTGGCTTCTGCTGGAGCCTTTGAAATATGGGAAAGTAGGTAGTGTTGTTTGAACATAGCTTTGTGGTTAATAACATCAGCCAACCCTAGTGGGAACTGAATAAGCTTGATGCCTCCTAGACTAAGGTTTATTATAAATGTTGTTGAATTATAGGATACATAACGCTTTATTTATCACTAGGTGAGTTTTTTTATGCATTATTAGGTGAATGTTTCTCTCTTCCCCATCCTCTCTCTGCTAAGAATTTTTGTTGCATTACTCAGCTCCATGTTAATTCATTGAGCATATCTTGTGTTTAATTAATATTCTGAATTTGTAGTACTACAAGTTTTATATAACAGCATTTATTCAGTTAAGACTCCTATGTTGTAGTGGCACTGGCAAGAGTTTTATGATGTGGCCCTATGAAGAGATCCAAATATTTTATGTGGTATGAATGTTCCTGTAATGTTATATTTTTGTATGTGTACTTTTATTTCTGTTGGTGAGTATTGTGAAGTTCAATAAAAATTTGAAGCTAAGAAAATCATAACTGAGAGGTATTCAGCTACCTACAATAGAGAGCCCACCAGAACAGAGAGGACAATAAATTTACTTCAGTTTGTTTTGGTACTAAAGAAAACAAAGTTCTTCAGATCCATATTGGATTTCTTCACTCTAAAGCAACACAGTCCAGAAGAAAATTTCACAATTATCTTGATGTGAAATATTTTACTTTGCCTGTCACAAAGATATTGGATGTGTTACTTGGACCTCCAAGACAATTAAGGGCCCCCTGGGTGCTTATCAGATACATAGCAGTGGTTGCCGCTCACCAATGGCTGCAATGGCTCTTTGCTATACCTTTTCTTGACAAACTGGTCCAGCACATGGAGTCACTGATCAAATTGTTTACATTTCTTGACAATGCAGTTGACCTTTCAAAATATTCTCAGTGCATTAACTTTATAGGCCACACATTGGACACGTGAATTGTAAAGCTTCCTCCCTATCTAGAAAGTTGAATGCACTATGTCTTGTTTCAAGAGAACTTTGCTTCACCACAAGCCACAGTAGAATCCTTCCAAGGGATTCTGAGATCCATTGCCACAATTATTTTCATAATGCCCATGCCAAGCAACACTTGAGAATGTTGCCTTGGATATAGTCGTGGAATTGACATGAATGTTCCCTGTCCAAGAAAATTCAGATAACAGAGTCATGTAGGAACCACCTCTCTTGATAGCTGCATTCTAAGAATTTTGTTTTGGTCAGTCCCTTCTGGTTGTCTTACCACACATACATCTGCATAAAAAGATGGTGATGCACTTCCAAGGGCAGACACTGCAGGGAACATGGATTAGGGCAGAATTATAACCCCACATCAGCTTTCTAGAGTCAAGGGCTGTGCAGCGCACACTCCAGCCCTTTCAGGACGCATGACTTATTTCCTGCTCACTCTACAGGGAAAATATATCTTTCTGAAAGTAGTCTGTAATCGGAGAAAACTTCCTTATGGTAGCACATATTCCAGGAGAAGCCAACTTGGTGTTTCATAGACTTGACACTTGCCTATTTCTCCTGACACGCAAATTGTCAATGTGCCTGAGCATAGCCAGCAAGATCATCATCACAGGAAACACCCAGTAATTGGCCTCTTTTGCCTCCCCATCAAATGTGAAGTGTCACCAGTACTTCACTCGTACCCTTCCCACAAGAGCCAGTGAGGAATCCGCTACTATAGTAGTGTCAGTGGCCATCTGTATCTATTCCTACCAGTTCTGCTGGTAGAATTTCATCCGTATAACCAGAGAACATCAGGCCAAAGTAATCTTTATAACTTCCTTTTGGCCTCATGAAACTTACAAGAACGTTGGCTCCCACTTCTTCAGTAGTAGCTCCTGATCTACCCATTGTAGCTCATTCCCTTCAAACATTTGCTGTCTCACCCATCTAACAAACCTTACACAGACCTCAATACACTGAAATCTCCAGATTCTAACCATAGCCAACAATCTGTTGTACCCAAAGAAAGTTCTTGATGTTCTGTGGTCATCCCAAAGAAAACAACCTCCATGAAAGCTATAAGGATAAATAGATGCTTTTCTCTGTACTGACATAGGGCCAAAATCTAAATACTAGGATGGCATCTCTCTCTACAGTCCTAAAATATCTATCAGGCTTCTTCTACAGAGATTGTACCTATTCTTCCATCAAGGTTCACCAGACAGCCATCTCAGTCTTTAATTCTGAGTTGAGTCCACATCGCTCACTTCCCTATGGGTTAACAAGGCCTTTCTAAAGGTACGTTTATCTAGCACCTCCAAGCAGAAAACCTATTTTGCTTTATGATCTTCTTTTTATATTGAAGAAGCTGACCAAGCCATCATTTGAATTGGCAACTACACCTGATCTCAGAGTTTCTGTCTTGGAAGAGCCCTGTCTTGGTCACTACAAGTTCAGCAAGGAGAATCTCAGAATTGCAACCTTTGAGTCATAAAAATAGGTTGTGGATGTCATACATAAAGGAGTAGTTCTCAGAACAAATGCTTCCTTTCCTTGATGCCTAAACCAGACCATCAGTCTCCCAGTTTTTCTCTGTTATTCCAACAAGGTCTAACAGCTACTCCAGTGTATAGATTTTATAGAATTCAGTCTTCCAAAAAAGTGAGCAATTGTTTGCATCTTATGCCTGTCCCAAAAGGGGGGAGGGTATCAAGATGTCCAAAATAATGTTATGCAGGTAGCTGGCATATTGTATAAAATTCTGTTAGCTGAAAAGGGAACCCTTTACCAGCTGTCCCAAAAGCCTGATCCATCAGCGTGATTAGTAGCTTTTCATCATAATGTCATGTAGACAACATATGTACCATGGCCACTTGCTCTTCAGTATACGCCTTTGTCAGACACTGCAAACTAGACATCTTTTCAAGACCAAGGAGCAATATTATTCACTGGTGATATCTTTGTCTGAGGAATGGATCACTTCTTATCAGATGTAAATGTTATGCATTTATTATAACAACAGATGTTTAAAAAAATGTGAACCATTGTTGGTAACAGTTCGGCAAACCGACTTCTTTTACTTCTGGTGCTGTGCTGTTTTCTCCCCTTTTTGGGGGACGTGGGGTTGGGGTGGTGGTGATAAATCTGTCTACTGAATGAGAGTGCTTATGATTCATCAGAAGTGGACAGTAGGGCAGACAGATTCACAATGGAATTGGAAATAAGTCAGTGATGAAATACTCAGATCTGTGCAAAGTAGCAAAAAATGTAGACCAACGTACCTAACTTTTTGCTTTTACTGTCTTCACTGAATCACTGAAAATCATATATATATATATATATATATATATATATATATATATATATATATGCACGCAGTGGAGATAAAAAGTGTGCACACCCCTGCTAAAATGCCAGGATTTTGTGATATAAAAAGTTGAGACCACAATAAATCATTTCAAAACTTTTCCCATCTTTAATGTGACCTATCACCTGTACAATTCAAATGAAAAACAAACAAATCTGTTAGGAGAAAAATATAAAAAGTAAAAAAAATGTACAATAAGCTAGTTGCATAAGTGTGCACACCCTTAAACTAATACTTTGTTGAAGCACCTTTTGATTTAATTACAGCGTTCAGTCATCTTGGGTAGGAGTCTATCAGCATGGCACATCTTGACTTGGCAATATTTGCCCACTCTTCCTTGCAAAAGTGTTCCAGGTCTGTTAGATTGCGAGAGCATCTGTTGTGCACAGCCCACTTCAGGTCACCCCACAGATTTTCTAATGGATTTTTAGGTCTGGGCTCTGGCTGGGCCATTCCATTACTTAAATTTTCTTCTGGTGAAGCCATTCTTTTGTTGATTTGGATGTATGCTTAAGGTCATTGTCATGTTAAAAGGTGAAATTTCTCTTCATCTTCAGCTTTCTAGCAGACTCCTGAAGGTTTTGGGACAAAAGTAACTGGTATTTGGAACTGTTCATAATCCCCTCCACCTTGACTAAAGCCTCAGTTCCAGCTGAAGAGAAGCGACCCCAAAGCATGATACTATCACCACCATACTTCACCATGGGGATGGTTTTCTTTTGGTGAAGCAAAGTTCTGTTTTTGCGCCAAACTTACCTTTTGGAATTGTGGCCAGAAAGTTCAACCTTGGTCTCATCAGACCATAACACATTTTCCTACATGCTTTTTGGAGTCGTGATGTGTTGTTTTGTAAATTTTAGCTGGGCTTGGATGTTTTTCTGTGTAAGAAAAGGCTTCTGTCTTGCAACCCTACCCCATAGTCCAGACATATGGAGAATAAGGGAGATTGTTGTCACATGTAGTATACAACCAGTACTTGCCAGAAATTCCTGCAGCTCCTTCAGTGTTGCTGTAGGTTTCTTGGTAGTCCCCCTAACCAGTTTTCATCAGTTTTTTGGAGGAACGTCACAGTCCTTTGCAATGTCACTGTTGTCCCATATTTTCTCCGCATTTTGATGACTGTCTTCACTGTGTTCCATGGTATATCCAATGCTGTGGAAATATTTTTGTACCCTTCTCCTGACTGATACCTTTCAACAATGAGATCTCTTTGATGCTTTGTAAGCTCTCTGTGAACTATGGCTTTTGCTGTAGCAGGCAACTGAGTAAATGCCAGGAAAATCCTACTAGGATAGCTGAACTTTATTTGGGGTTAATCAGAGTCCCT
This sequence comes from Protopterus annectens, assembly GCF_019279795.1. Taxonomy (NCBI): domain Eukaryota; kingdom Metazoa; phylum Chordata; order Ceratodontiformes; family Protopteridae; genus Protopterus; species Protopterus annectens. The sequence continues at coordinate 664,319,215 of NC_056745.1, read as the reverse complement.
TAAATTGATGGCAGGTGTATACCCAAGAAGACTGAATGCAGTAACTAAATCAAAAGGTGCTTCAACAAACTATTAGTTTAAGGGTGTGCACATTTATGCAACCAGATTATTGTACGTTCTCTATTTTTTATATTTTACCCCCTTAAATATTTGTTTGTTTTTCAATTGAATTGTACAGGTTATAGGTCACATTAAAGGTGGGAAAAGTTTTTAAATTATTTATTATGATCTCATTTTTTTATTTCACAAAAACCTGGCATTTTAACAGGGGTGTCTACACTGTTTATATCCACTGTGTGTATATATATATATATATATATATATATATATATATATATATATATATATATATATATATACACACACACACAGGGGGAGAGTTGTGTGTGTGTCTGTTTTCCAAACTTCCCTTTATTACATTTTTATATCTTGTTAGTGACTTAAAGTTTTAGATACATTTGCACATTCATAATTTTCTGTTTTATTAGAAAGCAATTCATAGTTGTTTGTAAGCACAGCTGTTTGTGTACCATACTTTCATCTTTATTGAGAAGTTATGCCCTGAAAAGCTGATACTATTAATGCAGAAAGTTTTTTTTTTAATATTGCCTTAAGCATCTCACGAAAATTAAGAAATTAAACTTTGAAAATCAGACTGATTTTAATAAATGTAAAATATCCTTATAACATGTCTCCAGATTATCAAAATATCTATATTATGATCCTAGTTATTCTCACTGTGGTAATATATAATTATTGCCATTTTTTTGAATTTAGCCCAATTGATATTCATTCTGTCCCCCATTTGGATGCTATGTATAGTTTCATTAATAGAAATAATGTGATATGTATGGTCACTTGCTTATGGGATATTCCTGGGGGAGGAATGTGAAGTAGTGTGTATTCCCATATAAAAGTTGCTTTTTCATAGCCTTGCTTTTGTAGTTGGATTTTTAATGATTTCCATAGTTTAAATATGCATTTGCAGCTCCAAAACGGGTCTATATCAAGTCATTGAACGCTGAAAACAGCAAACGATGAATGATCGACACCATTTCACTGAAAGCTGAAAATGTCAACAGCTCAGAACAACAATTTCTTTCTGAGGGAAAGAAATCACTGTTCAATAAAAAAAAAAAAAAAGTAAACAGTTAAAATACATACACAGCTACCGTAACCCTACTTCTAACCCAAAATAAAAAAGTAAACAGTTGAAAACATATATCCACCTAACTTGACCCTACTTCTAACCCCCTACAAAAAGTAAACATATATGCACTTAACTAAACCCTACTTCTAACCCCAAAGTGTACGCTAAATACATTACTAGATATGCACTTAATTTAACCCGCACCCTAACCCTAAGGTCAGTAACTATTGCACATTTATGTTCGGGAGCCATACCTGATCAGGGAATCTGTGAGACCGCACTCCGAGATCTCACTACAGTGCAAAACACGGCAAACTAACGAAGCGGCCAAGTGACTTCTTTCCCAGGGAAAGAATTCTCTGAAAAGCCGCTTCGCTATTTATAGTTCGGTGAAAATGCATTTGATAGAATGCGTTTTCGATAACGTAATAGGGACCCTCCAAAACATATGAGTTAGATCTGCTTCCTGTGATCTACAATATGGACAATTTGGTGAATTAGAAGAGTTAAATTTGTGTAGTAATGAGGGGGTAAGATGTGTGTTGTTGTTGATCATGAGTTGTGTGTAAGTGAACTTTTTCAGTGGTAAAGCTTTGTGTGTTAAAGAAATCAACATTCTTAATAAAAGCTAAATGTTTAAATGTAGTAACTGTTTCTCCCCTTTGAAGCTCAAGTTGGCTGAAGCTAGTTCAAACTATGCAACAGATTCCTTAAATTTATGTTTGTCTGATTTCTTGTGTTTTTACCTGAGGTCCAAAGTGCACAGTTTGTTTAGATAATCTTTTTTTAACTGGCTGCAAGTTGAGGTCTGTAAGTGAAACTTGAAGTACATGTCCTAAGCTCATGTCATAGTCTTTTTACAATGTTAGGCACTTTTTATGGAGTATACATTCTAATAGTGACATTCTGAAGGCCGTATGAATGAACTACAGAGCAATGCAACACAACAGTGTGTGTTAAATATTAAGATCTAATTCAAAGGATGAATAAACAAGCTAGTCTGTATTTTTGTTTTACAGAATCCCTTGAACTCATTTCAACTGCAGCTACTCATTCTAATTTGGCAATACGAAAAGCAGTAAGTAGTACACTTTCTTTGGGCATAAACACTTCAGTAATTTGAACAAAGTACCACAGATTTATCTAGTGCTTGTTTATGTAAATTCTGTGTATTTCACTTTCTTCTCTTTCATGTTTTTAGGAATGTGACTTGTATAAAGAGGACTACTCATACCTCTCAACTTTTTAGAGCAAGAAATCTAGACAAAGCTATAAATAAAAGTGGGACAAAGGCACAAAAATAGGGCCAATTTTTAAATATTATTCTTACAAACTTAGAAAGTTGATAAAATAACAGATTTTGCATTAGAATGAATTGTCTGAAGGGTATGAAGTCTAAAAGTTAAATGTCTGCCATTATTTTCTAACTTCATTCTTTACTGATTTGCCGAAAAACATAATGTTTATGAAAAACGGACCAAAAATATCAGGGAAAAATCTGGACATTCTGAGAAAAGTCTGCTGTTAAGGTGTATGTTTAGATATATGGGACTGCTTATTATTTTCATTCTGTAGTAATATCATTTTTTGATAACTTTTTGGCCCCCCTTAACTGGGATGACCATCTGCAAATGGTTGTTGGCTTTTTTTCCTCCAGCCCTATCTCTACACTGACTGGCTGCCCTCCAGACTGGGGTCACCTACCTGGGGGCACAGTTGGTATAAGATTCAAACATTTTTTTGGAGGAAAGTGAGGCATCCTGACCCAGTGCCATCCACTTCTAAGTGCAGGTATTTTTAATATGCTCTGTACTCCCCCTGGGAGAGGGACATGTAATGACATAAGCATGCATCTGGTGGCCTTCCTCCCCTGTTATATTGGCATCCACACTCCCTTCTGTATGCATGCACTCCTGTGTGACACCAGTGCTGCTATTCCACCTTCCCTAGACAACAACATCATGGCACAAATACTGATGCCATCCTACTGAGGTAGGCGAGTCGGCTGTTGGGCACTCAAGCCTCCCACATCCAGATGGCCCTCCCAACTTTTCTGGTCGGTATTCAGTTCTGCCTCTACACCACTAAGATGGTGTAATGAACAAGTTGCTTTAGTCACCTCGCCATTAGCTGACGTATGTTTTCTTACTACAGTATCAGCACAGTATGTACTTGTCAACAGAGTTGACCAAGTTCATATTCATAGGCAACATCATGATTCCTTTAAATATGTGCATTAATACCATGACACCAGCATTACCTTTGTGCAGTTCAGAAATGTTTTCTTAGAGTGTCCTGATATTCTTTTATTTCTGAATGCCTGCAGATCTTTTTAATTTAGTCTGTGTTTCCTGCAAGGAAACAGCTGAGTCTCAGTTTTATTTGTACATTTTGTAAAGGGAGGCAAGTCTTGCTATAGAGTGCATTTGTTAAGTATTATTCTAGTTCTACTACTTATGTAGAGCACCAGGATTGCTGCACATCCATGAAGTGACACACCGTGTGTTTATAGTTTGGGTACTTTGTACTGAATTTTGTATGTGATCTTAATTTCTGAGGCTTATTACTGAGAGTTGCTACAGATGTCCTGTTGATTACTGGAGCTGTCCATCATCCAGTGAGTAGTGTCTTGGTTCCAGCTAGCAACTATCAACTCTGTAACCAGTTTAGTATAATTTGTTCCTCAGGCTTACCAGTTACACTATAATTTTATCCTAAGATACATATGTGTTTGGGGATTTGAAAGGACAGATGTCTTTCAAAGGACCAAAACTAGACAACTCTTGGTAGGTACTGCTAAAGCAGGAGTTAGGGCATTAATTATGTGATCAAAAAAGGCAGTTTTCTTCTATTCATCAGAACTGTTTGCCATATGGTACTTTGAGCCATGCCTTTTATACAACTTGCTCAGTGGCAATGATTTCTAATATTTGGTACCTTTGCAGTGAGTGCTATTGCTTCATGAAAAGAGCAAAAGGTGCCTTAGACAGTCAATTCATAGAATCCCAGTTTCATCAGGTAGCAGTCAGGGTACTGAAGTGGGTTGCATCAAGCACAGATCCAGGGCAATTTACAGAATATGTTTCAGTAGGCATTTGCTTGCATTTAAGTTTGCATTTGTGTATGTTTCTATTCTTAAAAGTGGGAGGTTGGAAAAAGGGGTGGGCGGTTAGCATAATGACTAGGGTGTTTACCTTACAGACACAAGGTGCAAGGTTTCATTTTTCATTCTCCCATGGTATAATCGGCTAGGATTAAAAGGGCCCACAAATGCAGTTAGCCTAGTGCTAATTTATGAACCTATGACAAAGTCAACTTGCTTAATAGTAATCCTGGTCTGGTATATCACCAGAACAGAAGGGAATCTGGATCCTGATGGATGGGGGCACGACAACTCTTGTCCCCTATCAGAGGATCAAGTTTTCAGAAACTCAAAATTCACATGGACAAGACTATATGATCGAGTTTTTGAAAACCCAAAGCTTTTGAATGGAGATCACAGTACAGTGAGGATCAGGAAATTTGCCCTTTTCCCCACTGTAGTGCAAACTTGCAGTTGGTATATATAATTCGCAAGAGGTGTGGCTGTACCTTTCAGCTGTACAGATTTTCACAGAATGTCCATATTTTGCCTGAAAATTTTGGTCTGTTTTTCATAAAATTGTGTTTTTCTGGCAAATTAGTGGTAAATCATTCAAGATTGAAGTTAGAAAATAATGACAGACATTTGAGTTTCAGACTTTATACCCTTCAGAAAATTCATCAACTTTCTAAGTTTGTAAGAGCAATACTTAAACATTGTCCTTATTCTTGGGCCTTTTTTTCCACTTTTATTTATGGTTTTGGTCAGATTTCTTCCTCTAATAGGTTGAGAGGTATGGGTGCTGGGGGCGCAAACGGGTAGGGCTTGCCCCTGCAAAAATGTAAAAAAAAAAAAAAAAAGTTGATTTTTTTTTTTTTCAGTTTGAGTTTTCTGAAACTTCATATGGTCTCGACCGTATGAATTTCGAGTTCCTGAAAAACTTGATTTTCTGACATATAGACCCATATATAGATATATGTATGTGTTTATGTATGTGTGTGTGTGTGTGTGTGTATATATATATATATATATATATATATATATATATATATATATATATATATATATATATATATATATATATATAGAGAGAGAGAGAGAGAGAGAGTTTGTCCAGTTTTCGATTATTTTAGATTCACTTTAAAATGATTGCTCTTTTTTTTACTCTTTTGCGTGTTTAGTATTTCATGAAACAATTATATATACATATGTGTGTGTGCGTGTGTGGTCGCGCACGTGTATGTATAAAACATATAAAATGTACATATCTCATATACATGTACAATATGCAAGCCTTCTGGGGAATGACAATGATGTACTAGAGCAATAACAGATGAAAAGCTTTTTTTTTTTGTAATCTGATTATTCACTTGATTGGTGTATATATATATATATATATATATATATATATATATATATATATATATATATATGTTTGTGTGTGTGTATAAAACATATAAAATTTATGTATGTCATATACATGTACAATATGCATGTCTTTTGGGGAATGACAGTGATGTACTAGAGGAATAACAGATGAAAAGCTTTTTGTTTGTTTTTTGTAATCCAATTATTCTCTTGATTGGTATACGTGCTCGTCTTTGTATTATTCCAGGTCCATCCTACAAGAACAATAAAAGAATGCAAACACAAAATTGGTGAAATACAATTATTTATCTTTTCAGATTAAATTATCCAAATAACTCTGTTCTAAGGTGGGCTGGCACCTTGTTTCAGATTTGTGTTTATATCTCCCTCTGCCAGCTCTCACCAGCTCCTCTCCTCCATCAGCTGGTCTACAAGACCCAACTTAGCCTCCCCAGGCTCAACCCGAACACCATCCCATTCCATGGCAAACATGTGAGTTCTATAATTGTTGTATAACGGAGGTTCATACATACGTCTATACATATGTAACCTCCAAACAAGTGTTGCACTGCTTGTAGCACCACTGAGCTCATTAGCCTCTTAATGCTGCTATTGTAGTGTGCCTAGGCAACCTTCCTCTCCAGGAGTGTAGAGCCAGCATCAACCATTCACTACTATCATCCTCTGCTCAGTCCCTCTGGCACCAATGCCACTAGTAGAGCATGAGTCTTCTGTGGCACATTAAGGCCTTTATTCCTATGCATCACTGCCCCCCCCCCTGTTTATGATTTGTCTTGCCTTGTACCCAGTCAGTGCTAGGATAGGGGCTGGCACCCCCACCTCAGGCCTGAAATGGGTTAAGTCATCATTACAAGACTCCGCTCAGTTGTTGTTGCTGCTGAGATAATTTTTTTCTGCAAGCGAGACTTTAGAAAGTGGCTAACAAGCAAGATAGTTAAATAAATGATAGCAACAGGTAATAAGGTCTAGGAGGTTCTGAAGCTAGTAGCTTGCATAAGGAATATGAGAAATGTTCTTGTAGCTTGCAGAAGGAATCTGAGAAATGTTCTTGTAGGTTGCAGAAGGAATATGAGAAATGTTCTTAACTCAGTGTTGTTGTATCTTCTAAAGGCTTTATCCAAGGGGGCAGACATTTCTAGATTATCAACATATTCATGTAACTGGTGACTTAACACATACTAACTAGAGCATGTGTAAATCCCTTTTGAGTTAACAAGAGACTTCAACAGAACATCAGATAAATAATCTGTTTAATTATCAGAGGAAGTGGAATCTCTTCTAATTGTTATGACTGGTTCTCAGCTTCTTGTGAATCTTGAGAACACCTGCTGTACTGGACAACCAGTTGTAGAGACCTCCTCACTGGGAAATTTCTGTTCTTTTTAATATTGCAAAGGAAAAAAAGTGAGTGGTGTATGCAGTTAACAGGGAAAAAACAAACAAAAAAAATGTGAATTTTCTTAATGCACTCCCCTTACTATATAACCACTAAGAAAATAACTTGTATTTCATTCTCTTCGTGAAATTAAGCCATCAGTGAGACGGTAGAAATTAAGTGTCAGTAGGAATCAACTGACTCCACTGAGATGGCAGTATATAATTTGTGGTCATAGTTGCAATGTGAAGAATTCTGATCTGCTGCTACTGTATATAGTTTTAGAGAATTCTAAGGTCCAGAATTTCTAATTTGGGGGGGGGGGGGTGTTAGTAATCTAATGGAGGAAAATAACTCCTTGGCCTTAATCTACTATGAAAACACTGTGTGATATTACTATTACATGTCATATCAATAGCCACCGATGTCATGGCAACATTGCTGTGAAGAATTAGAGGCAGACACCATGCCCTCCAGTACCAACTAGATCCTAAAAGTATATATATGTTCATGTTATGCCAAATCAGAACATTGCACTAATTTGACAAACTCAAAGTTAATTAAAACCAACAAATCTAAGACATGTTTATTTCAGAATTCCAGACATTGAACTTGTCTACTCAGGTGATCCAAGCATGGAGATCTAAGTCCATCCATAATTTTAGATAAAACATTCTTACAGTAAAAATTAAATGAGATATGTGACCTTATGAATGGTGACAATCAGATGTTTGAGGAAATTTGAAACAAGGCAGTAGAATGAGGGAAAACTGTCTTAATAGAAACATGTAACTTAATTAACAGGTGGTCTCTTCTATATTCAGAGCACAGTGGGTCATACAGAGAGGAAGGTCTGCATTGCCATATATAATCAGAGAGTATCAGAACAAAGGCAGTCTGGGTTAAATCATTATTTTACCCTCTTAATGACATGAGGCATTTACTGCCACCTGAAAGGTAAAGTGGGAGCTCTCTCACCATGCAAATGTGGTATACCAACTGCAAGCTGTTGGAATAAGAGATCTTTGGTTTTTTTTTAATTTAAAAAAATGTACACCTAAATTTTAATTTTAGTAACTTAATTCTCCCTGTAAATGAAAAGTTTAAGGCCTGCCATTTCTCACTAATTGATTTCATGTTGTCATATACCACAGAGACCTGATGCTGAATTGAATTCTGCTCTTTAATGTAATTATCTCACAGTTTTCAGCAGTGATGTTATGCATACCAGGAATCTATTTGAACAAGATTCAGATACTAACTACCAAACCCTAGATTTACTTTGGTTGATTTTATATCCAATAATACATTATGTTCATGACGTCACACTAAATAATTGATTCAGAGTGGAAGTTGCCAAGCATATTGCAAGTATTAAATCATCTACTAAAACAAATAGTTTATTACTATGTCATTGATTATAATAGAAATATTCTCTGTATCTTGCTAATGGCTACCAAAGTTAGATTCAAAGCCAGCAGAAAAAAGAGTAGGGGAAAGGGGAGAGCCCTGACATATCATTTTAGGCTGATCTGGACAGTAGGAAATGTAATTGGATTATCCGTATTTGGCAGTAAAGTTAGTCTGATTTTGATCCAAGGACAATTTCTTTATCTTTTTAAGCAACATTCTTTATCAGAACCAATCAAATCTGATAACTACTTAAACAAAATTTTAACAAGCCATAATCATTATATTGTTAAGCAAAGAAAAAAGAAAAAGTGATATTACATAAACCAGTGTAAGTGAACATTGCTTATATAGAAACTTTGTAAAATAATTCACAAAATCTATTCCAACTCAGGTAGAATTAATTTAATCTATTGTTACCATTTCTTTAAAACCTGGCCTGTATTTGTCAGCATATTTCCATTTCTACTGTAATGGTCTCTTGAGGGTCCTACCAGCTAGTGCTTTTCTTTGTGAATACATATCGTAGCCTTCATCTAGTGTACTGGGAGGTAATACAAAGCTTAGTCTTTATAAAACTATAATCATTGGCCTCCCGAATGCTTTATAGAAGTATATATCTGATACTCAGCTGGGATAGCCATTTAACTATGTATTTTTTCCAAGGTTTTTCACCCACATTCCTTTCCTCTAGGTTGCATAGCTCAATATTTTTGTGAATGGGCACCCTTTAAATCTAGCCTAATTTTACTTTTCTCTTTCTTATAATCCCGTTTTGCTGCATATATTATTACAAGTAGTTGTTTTCCCTTAATGTTGGTTTAAATCTTGTTTCCTGTCATTACCAAACAAGAGTGCACTGCACCCCAAATAACCCTACACATTGCTAAACAAAACCATACCAGTGAAAATATAGACATGAAATCTTTATTGGTACGTAAACATTAAAAATGTTTTCTTGGTAAATTCTGCTTTTAAGTTAAACTATTTTAATGTCTTGTTCCTCGCCATGTGTAGCACTGAATTAAGCCATGCACTGTATGAACTGATCCTTAGTATATTACTGTACAGCTATTAGTCATAAAAGAAAAATGTAGTATGTTGGTTAACATAACATTAAATCTCCATCCATCTTAACATGTATTAACACCTCTCCTAACCATACCTGTTTTTTGAGTTAATGAAGAAAGAGATCAGACAGACACAGACACCTTTGTCTGTCTATTTATTTCTATTTATCTTTTGTTGACCAGGTTAGTTCCACTAGGCTAGAGGCCTCTTTTTAGGGGAGACCCAAGGTAGTATTTATACTATTAGGCAAAATTTGGCCAGGGTATTGGGCAACATCCCCTGCTCTTTTTGATGAGTGCTATGGGATCTTTTGCATCCACCTGATGTACCACCAACTCAAGTTGATGGGACCACGGTTTAATGTTTCATCTTAAGGGCAAAACATTCAGGAGTGCAGCACTTCCCTTATGTTGCACTGCAGCATCAGCAGTTTATATACCTGATGTTGGAATAGAACCCATAGCCTTCTGCACAAAATTTGAATGTGCTACATGTTACACCACCGATACTACTACTCAGTGTCCAAGAGCAGTTCTCTTCACAGCTCACCTCCCTCATAAAAGACAGAGCCCAAGTTTGAAAACCAAATAGTGCTAACTATTTTATATAACCTGCCAAATATATTACATTGTTCTCCTTCAAGATAGCAATCCTTGGTTGGTTAGGTGTTACCACAAGCATTCTCTGTACTTTATGAATATTCCTTGTGCAAGTCCAATGTTAGCAATAATTGTCTATTAATTAGCTATAGACAGGCACTTGATATTTTTTTTTCAGTTTATTGGTACCTTTTTTATTGTCTATTATACCTAAATTTACAGGCATCATCCTTCTGCCTTACATTGCTGTTATTATTCTGATTGGTTCCTGGACTTTTCAGCAGTTTTGTCATTCTCTTCAGTTGTTCCATTTTAAACACTAGTACAACATCAAGAAATGTAATTAGTCTAGACACACTGGTGGTATAGAAGAATAAATCCATGACTACAGTCCAGGTAACCTGGGTATGATTAGCAGCTTGGCTGTCTGACAAAGAGAGAGGGTTGGGTCATGTGCTTGTCCCAGGGTGGGTAGAAGGTACATGAGCATTCCCCATGACATCCCTAATGAAGACTGGGGTTATACAGGGGAGGGCATAATCTAAAGGGGGTGAGGGAGTATTGCTGAGCTTCTGCAGAGGTGGGGTGAGAAGCTGCATGCTCCCTTTGCACTTGTGCCCCCACAATGCAACCACATAGCCTGAGGGAAGTTGGAGAAACCAGGGGTCGGCCATAAAAGTAGGTCACCCCACAGATGTAGGACAGCACCACCTCCCCAGTATGCAATTAAGAACCACATTGGCCCCGGATGTAAAATTGGTGCTAGTCTAGGGGTAGATTGGAGTGACTATTAGACCAGTGCTGGATATGGGACACCAGGAGGGTTGTCGGAATGAATCAGAGATGGAAAGCATGCCAAAAAAACAAAATCCAATTGGTCACTCTGCATCATGTGAGCTTGAGATCAAATCAACAGCAGAAGCTGTTTTAAGACAGAAATTCTGAAGTTATTTCTCCCATGGTATACCTGTTTCAGTTATTAGTAATTGTTTAGCACTCCTTTTTACTTAAGAAATGAATCACATCATTACAGATCTTATAGGTTCATAGGTTGGTACTGGGCTATCTGCCCGAAGGCATATACAGCCACGTTGTGCGGTATTCACCGCCCCTTTAGTAGTTCCCTAGGCCCTTGTACTAGCAGCTAGTACCCTTGGCCCCTATCTAGTAGTGCTGTTGGTGTGATCCCCGGTGTGAACTTTGTTACCCATCCACTCATCAAGGTTCCTCTTGAAGAGTGATAGTGAGGGGCTCTGTCTTATGTAGATCGGGACCCTGTTCCATAGCAAGGGAAGCCTCTGCGAAGGGAATCTATCCCTCCAGCATGTTCTATTCATTGTTGTATTGAGGTTTATATCCCTAGAGCATGTAGCTCGAGTAGATTTGGTTTTGCTAAGATGGAGCATGTTCAACAATTCTGGGTTAGACATGGCTCTGTATGTTAGACGGAGATTGCCTCTGAGAAAGTGGTATGCAACAGAGAACAGTCTTAGCTTTTTCAGTCGTGCTGCATAGGGCAACTGTTTGAGGCCAGTAATCCTCTTGGTTAGGTACCTTTGTGGTCTCTCCAGCTGCTGGAGATGTCTAGCCAGGTACATTCCAATTGGTGCATTGTACTCAATAATGGGTCTGATGAGGGAAGAGTAGAGGAGCACCATTACATCCTTAGATCTTGATGCGAACCCTTTCGTAATCAGATGAGTCACATAGAAGGATTTTCTAACCACTTTGGCAACATGGTTATCAAAGGAAAGCTGACTATTTACTTGGGTCCCTAGATCCCTTATTTCTTCTTCAGATTTCAGGGGATTACCTCCTATGTTGTAGTTTGCGGGTACTTTGTTTTTTCCAAAGGGGATTACTACGCATTTTTTTGCATTTAGCTTGAGACCATGGCTTTGACACCATGCATCAGTCTCATTTAGGCCCTTCTGGAGGATCTCCATGTCAGCCGGAGACTCTATTATAGCACCCAGTTTGCAGTCATCCGCAAATGTAGTCAGCCACAGCCCTTCTGTGCTTGCCTGTACTTCTGAGAAGTATATGCCAAACAGGAGGGGCCCCAGGACAGAGCTATGAGGCACACCACTCGTTACTGGTCTGGATTCGGACATAAATCCCGCTACTCTTACTTTATGGGATCTGTCTGAGAGCCAGTTTGCGATCCATCTTGTGATGTAAGGGTTTATGCCCAGGCTGGTGAGCTTATCAATAATACCTGAATGGGGAATGGTGTCAAATGATTTAGCAAGGTCAAGGTAAGTCGTGTGTACCTCCTTTCCCTTATCTATAGCCTGAGTAACTGTCTCAAAGAAATCCACCAGGTTCAGGAGGCATGATCTGCCCTTGACGAAGCCGAACTGTGTGGGGTCCAGCGACTAGTGGTTCCCAATCTCTCCATTTATGAGTTCCATAATGATTCGCTCCATAGCCTTACAGATCAGACTGGTCAGGCTTATTGGTCGGTAGTTCTCAGGGTCAGTTGTGGCCCCACCCTTGTGTAGTGGGACCACCGTTGCCGTGCGCCATTCTATGGGCACATATCCTATCTTATTTTATCATAGTCCTTCTCTTTTTATTAAAAAAAAAAAAAAAAAGATTTTTCTTCTCTTCATAGCTTTGCCTTATCATATTTTATCTTATAAAACTAGTTAATAGTTTAACAGGACACGTAAACATTTATCTAGTCCTTTAAGCAGCGTTCCATCCAGGATAACATGATGGAGCAGCAGCCATTTCTCACCCTTGTTATACATTCATGTAAAGCTGTTTAGGTTTGTCTACCAGTGGAGCAGTCTTATCTTTTAGTTTCACCCTCTTCGTAATGATTGGAAATGGGCTGATGTCAGCAGGTTTCCCCTTAAAACTTGTGTGAGCAGCTTCCCTGGTCTGTCTCTCAGATCTTTCAGGTTTTCACATTCATGTTATCAGTAAGCAATTGTATCCTTTGCCTTCATGAAGGTACATATGCCAGAGGGAAAAAGAAGCGTGTAAAGAAGGGCAGGTTATAACAAGTGAAAATACATTATTTTATCCTTACAACACCCTTTTGCCTTGTCAAGTGGAACAATAATTTCTGTGAAGATTCTTTAATTCCCCTAGAATCTAAGCATCTGTATTCCATTCTATCACAGCCCTTCTGACAGACTTGTTAATATTTGAATTAAGCATAATACTTGCACATCCCATACATAAAATCAGCAAATAATGTTTGCCTTGAGCTAAATGAATTTCCTGGAGGCACATTGATTGGTCCCACATAATGCAAGCATACACTTGCCCTGTTGTTGTTTAAAAAAATCTTAATTAAAATGAGTAGAAAACTTTAACAGTTTCCCCTTGCAGCAAAAGGGGCCCTCCCCATTGTTCCCCAAAACAAATAGACACATTGTTTAATAGAAGAGAATGACCAAGAAAGCAAAAATTTAAAAAAAAAGTTAAACGCAAAGAAAGAAAACCAAAACCACAAAAAAAGTCTAGACCACTATCTTGTAATATGCGAGATACCCAGCTACAGCTTATGGAACACATTGCATGGCCATAATTCTGGTGCTTGTTATTTGCCAAATGAAAGAGCTAAAATCTGTTTTGAAACTGACGCTGAAGGAAACTGAAATTTTGAAATATCCTCTTTTTGCTAAAAAAGATTTTGAATATGAGCGAACATCTTCCTATTGTAGGCTACTGTGGAGGCCAATTCTTGGGGAAAAAAGTGTTTGAGGCTTCATTAACTTAGTCGTCTATAGGTTCATAAGTTAGTACTAGACTAACTGACCTTACAGGCCATTTTAAGCCTACCCAATTGTCCCATTTGGTACTTAAAAAATTCACCTATCCTGTTGTAGTTTAAATTCATGTAACATTTTCAGAATCTTTATTTGTATATCACTCTAGTGATAATTACTATTTTTCCATTAATAGTGGTCGGGGGTCCTGAGGAAAATGTCCTATTTCCCATCCGTTGATCCAAGTTGTTCTTCAGTGTGATCAGGGATAAGCATTGATGTTATGTAGTCCTGTCTCGCCGTAATTCTTGCTGGATGGGTTTGGAGCCAAAACTAAAGCTCGAGAGCCACGAAAGCTAAGTAGAAGATTTTTTGATAAATCTTGATATTTTTTGTATAGTTTCTTCATCTAAATAGTAGTTACCTATTAATAGTCACCCCGGTTTTTCTCCTGTGTGTTTGCAGTGAGTGTTTGATCCCCTGTCCCTTTCTTCTTAGGATTGTATGGCCCGTTTTAGTTAGAGGGACATAGTTGCCCGTTTAAATTAGTGGACCTTTCCTCTCTGAGTGCTAGTCCTTCTCCTTTTATTAAAAAAAAAAAAAAAAAAAAAAGATTTTTCTTCTCTTCGTAGCTTTGCCTTATTGTTATTATTGTTAGCTTTGTTTTCTTGTCAGCATGTCCAAAGACAAAGATAGAGAACATAAGGAACACCACCATTCTGGGTTCAAGAAATGTGATAAATGTTCACAAAAAATGTCATTGACTGACAGTCACACTAGCTATTTGTACTGTCTGGGAGAGGCTCATTTACAAGAACCCTGTACCTTTTGCCATGCCTTCAGTACTAGGGTTCTTAATGAAAGAAAACGAAAATTGATAGACAGGGGGCTTATGACTAGTTCCTTCCAGGAACAGCTAGAACTTGGTCAGACAGCTCCCAAAACTGTGAAGAGAAAATCCTCGGTTCCAGGTTCGGCGCCATCTAAAAAGTCTAAAGCATCAGAGCCAAGGAGTTCTGGCTCCGATTCCGCTTCTTCTATCTCGGTGCTTTCGGTTTCTTCAGTGCCGAGGCAACCTTCGGTATCGAGGCATTCACCATTTATCGACCCTATTTCATCAACTTTGAGGTCTCCTATTTTAGAAAGGAGGAGATCTCCTTCTTTCTTCACCCGTTCCTCCAGGATACTTTCACATAAGGATATCGAGCGGGTGGTGAAGAGGTTGCTTTGTGACCCAGCTCTGGCTAAAAAGTTAGCTCTTCTGGACCCAAAGGTTTCAGAGCCGTCCCATCTCCAGACTACTGCTCCTCCTCTGACTGCTTCGCTGCCGGAGTCGAACACTTCGGGTCCTTGTGTGTTGGATCCTTCAGTTCTGAGAATTCTTACTGCTTTCTCGGAACCGATAACTCTATCCTCATCGGCTCAGTCTGGAGCCGAGGGATCTGGGAGCCGATGCTCTCAAGTCGACTCCGAGAGGGATAGTCACCCCTTTTTTTCTTCGGAACCGACCCTCCCTCTCGGTGCTTCGGCTCGACTGAGCTTGGTTCCCATGTCTGCTTTGGAACCTGTCCCTCCTGCTCGGAGCCGACCTTCCATTTCCTCGGAGCAGAGGTAGTCTTCGGAGTGGGATGGAAAGGCCTTTGAAGCAATAGAGAAAGCTTTGCCCAGTGCCAAAGCCCTGCCTTTGGAACCGATGTCCCACCAGCAGCTGGCAGCAATCTCTTCTCCCCCACCTCCCCCTCAGCATAGGGAACTAGAGACTCAAGCAGCCCCCATTGGAGGTGTCCTCTCATATGAGACTTCCCCAGATTATCCCACTGGAGAGCTCCCTCGGAAGAGACTTTGTAAGAGGAAGCATATTGACTCACCTGAGTCTGTCATGTCAGACACTGATTTGGATGAGTCAGAAGGGTCCCCTAGATCCCCCTCTGAGGATGTCTCTTTTGCTGACATCCTTGAAATCCTTAGACAGAGGGATGATTGGAAGACCTCTAACCCTACTGAGGATGAATCAGTGTACCTAGAGGCCTTTGGTTCCTGACCTTCCACCTCCTGGGTGACACCACCTTATGACCAACTCTTGGGGGTCATATCCCGGAAAGCCTGGACCTCCCCGGACACAGTGGAGCCTGTCCCAAGGAGGCCAAACAAATTTAGACTGCTCTGGAAGATAAGTCCTTTCTTTCTAAGGGAGTTCCTGTGGATGCATTGGTGGTAGCAGTGGCCACAAAAAAGGAGTTGTCCGAGACATCTTCTAATATCCATCCTCCTAATAAAGAGTCCAGGATAGGTATGGAAAGCGTACCTTCTCTTCAGCTGCAATTTCCTTATGATCACTGAATTACCTGTCTCACTTTACTAGACTTCAAAGGGATCTTCTGAAGGAGTTGGGAGACACCCTTCAGGGTTCAGTAGCTTTGGGATCCACGAACAAGGTATCTAC
This sequence comes from Protopterus annectens, assembly GCF_019279795.1. Taxonomy (NCBI): domain Eukaryota; kingdom Metazoa; phylum Chordata; order Ceratodontiformes; family Protopteridae; genus Protopterus; species Protopterus annectens. The sequence goes on along the minus strand of NC_056745.1, from coordinate 664,302,971 downwards.
GCAGCACTCCACCCATACATCTATAGCTACCTCCTCCATGAGGCTGATTTCCTATGCAGCTGATGGAGCGAGCAGGGCAGCCACAGTAGGAATTTCTCTTAGAAGACATTCCTGGATGCGTCTATGTAACTTCACGGAATCCTTTAAGTCTTCTTTTACCAGCGTCCCCTTTGATGGTTCAACTCTTTTTAGATCACAGGTAAAAGAGACTTTGATCATGTGTGAGCAGGAAGGGAAAACCTTATCTGCTGTTGGAGTCTGTTTCTCCCTTCCTTCTAGACCCTATCCCAAGGGTCAAACAGGAGGGAAAATGTGGCTCCGTAAATCCCAAAAAGGTTTCCCTCAGGCACAAGGTCAGCCCTCCCCTAGAGGCAGAGGGGGAGGATATAATGGAAGATGCCACCCTCGCGGCAGAGGAGGTCCATGCAATCAGGGAGATAGAGATGCTTTCTCTGATCATCCCTTTCATCGCCCCTGAGGGATTGCCTGACTGTCCATCTCTGGAGGCAGTCGGAGGTCGTCTTTCACTGTACCCAAATGCCTAGCTACAAATTTCCCAAGATTGGTGGGAACAAACCTTAGTATCCAGAGGTTACCTTATTCCCTTTGTTTCCTATCCCCCGGTAAACCAGTCTCTAGCAGATGTGCCACCCATTCAATTAGACCATGCAACATCAGAGGTCATCTCATTGCTTCAAAAAAGAGTCATCCAAGACGTCCCCACAGAGCAAATAGGATCCGGAACTTACGATTCCGTATGATCACTCTGCAGTTAATATTTCCCTTTATTGGGAAAGATAATTAGATGTGCTCAGTAGATCTTCAGGATGTGTACTACCACATCAAAATGGACAGGTGATCCAGAAGACACCTACACTTTCAGCTGGGAGCCAGTCATTTTCAATTTCCAACACTGCCCTTTGGCCTCACTACAGCCCCCAGAGTGTTCACCAAATGCATGTCAGTGGTAACGGCTCACCTGAGGCATCAAGGATTCCAAGTGTTTCCATACCTAGACGACTGGCTCCTCACTGCTACCGCCAAGCACCAACTAATCAGAACCAGGGACGAGAGACTATCCTTGTGCGCCAGATTAGGCATTACAATAAACCTAAAAAAATCAGCCTTATCTCCATAGCAGCACATTGTATTCTTAGGCTCAGAAATAGACTCAACCACCATGATAGCAAAACTGACACCAGAAAGGATAGAATCGTTGCACAACCAAGTCAGATCCTTGCTGAATAAAGGCAAAGTACACGCCAGGATAGTCCTTCAGGTCCTAGGGACTATGGCTTCCACCATTCTCTAAGTTCCACTAGCCCATCTGCACATGAGAGTACTTCAGTGGCTACTATTTGCCCAGTGGTCAATGCAGGATCTCCCACACTCTCACCAAATACTCATCAGAAACTCCTGCAAGAAGGATCTAACATGGTGGTTACATACAGATCAACTTCATCTAGGTTGCCCACTTGCTCCTCCTCAACAAAATGCAGTCTTGACCATGGATGCCTCCCTGATAGGGTGGGGAGGGGCATTATCTGGGAATGATGGTCCAAGGTATTTGGCAGGATCACGAGAACCACTTGCACATAAATGTTCTGGAGATGAGAGTGGTACTATATGCATTGCAAGCACTTCACAGTTCTCTTCCCACTAGGACAATTGCGATTCAATCAGACATGTCTGATTGAATCGCAATCAAACATGTCTGTAGTGTGGTACATAAGCAAGGGGGGAACCAAATCTTACCCACTTTGTCAAGAGGCTAAGAGGCTTTAAGAGTATGGAAATGGGCGATGGACACTCGACGCTTTTTGGTAGCAACGCACATCCCAGGGAAGTCCAGTGTGATAGCAGACAAACTCAGTCGAGCAATTCTGATGCCTCACGAGTGGTTCCCGAATTCAGAAGTTGTGGAAGAGATTTTTCGCAAATGGGGCCAGCCTCACTGCGACCTATTTGCCATGTACATGAACACCAAATGCAGCAGCTCCTTTGCCCTAATTCCCCATCTGGGGATGTCATCCAGGGATGCTCTGGTCTACAGTTGGTCTCCGGGACTCCTTTATGCTTTTCCACCCTTTCCTCTCATACCAAAAGTTATTCAGAAAGCAAAACTGTTAAAGAGTACCCTGATCATCATTGCTCCTTACTGGCCTCGCCAAGTCTGGTTCCCCTTCCTGTGGCCCTATCTCTTGGAGGAACCATGGATTCTGGAACCATCTCTAGACCTCCTGATTCATCAATCAGGGCAGTTCCATCCTACTGTCCAAACCCTGAAATTGACAGCATGGCTGCTCCAGTTCCACAAATAGCCAGGTGTGTTTCCCTTTCCCCTACAGTCAAACACATTTTGATTTCTTCACACAAACCTTCCACCAGGAAATTATATTCCAGTAAATGGAAAAGGTCCTCCATTTGGCCAGCAAACCAAGGCATAGATCCCTACTCATCTCCTGTAGAGTCTATCCTGTCCTTCCTAGCATCCATTTTTCAAGAAGGAGCTGCAGCTGCTACTATTAGAGTTCAGTTGGCTGCCATCTCTAATTATCATTTTGGCTACATGGGAAATTCAGTCATGTCCCACTCTATATGCAAAACCTTTTTGAAAGGAGTCGTCCTTCTCAGACCTACAATCAAGCAACCATCGGAGCCATGGCACCTAAACATAGTTCTTACATCTTTAATGTCTCCACCTTTTGAACCGTCTTCTTCATCGGATCTGAAATTCTTGTCTTGGAAGACATTGTTCTTAGTGGCTATAACATCTGCGAGGAGAGTTTCAGAATTGCAAGCCCTCACCATTCGACCTCCTTACATTGTTTTCCACAAGGATAGTCTCTCACTTAGAACTAATCCTTCCTTTCTTCCTAAGGTATGTTCAGAGCATAATCTCAACACAACTATCGAATTACCAGTTTTCTTCCCAAATCATGCTAATAAATCAGAATACACCAATTGGATGCCCACAGAATTCTCAGGTTTTACCTGCACAGAACTAAAGAATTTCGAAAATCAGACTGATTGTTTCCTTCAGACAAAAATAAAGGCTTGCCTGTTTCTAAGGTCACTTAGTCTAAATGGCTTTCAGACTGCATTTCTTTTGCTTACAAAACTGCTGGCAAACAATTACCAGCCAAAGTAAAAGGCCATTCAACCAGAGCAGTATCAACTTCATATGCCTTTAGATCAAAACTCCCAATTGATACCATTTGTGCAGCAGCCACTTGGGTAAGACCTCATACCTTTGTCACTCATTACAAATTGGATTTGGGTCCACTGTGCCGAAGTGTCTCTTTGCTTGAGCCACCCGTGATAAAGGTGCTAGGGATGCTGTCCCATCCAGCAAGAATTACGGTGAGATAGGACTACATAACATAAAGAAGTTATGTACTTACCATAATGTTCCTTGTTTGTAGTCCATCTCGCCTACATTCTTGCATCCCACCCTCCTTCCTGTTTCCTGGAGGAACTGCTGGACTATCCATTATGCTGTCTGACCTGGTTGTAGTTGTCCGTCCACTTAGCATGGATAGTAATACAGAGTATTCTGTTTATATGTGCATAGTTATTGATAGTTTACTGACTATTATGTACCTATTTACTTTCTTGCAAACAAGATCTGGGGAATTGCCATGAGGTAGCATGGGTTAGGAGTTTAGTATCGGCCGAGTCAGCTCCGAACCCATCCAGCAAGAATGTAGGTGAGATGGGCTACAAACATGGAACGTTATGGTAAGTACATAACTTATTTTATTACACAGATGGGGAGTCTGTTCCTGAGCAATGGTATCCTCTGTGAGGTATACCTGTTCTTCCACACTGATCTGTTAATGCTGCAGAAGAGGTTTAGGTCCCTGGATCGAATATTTCTGATACCATTTGACTTGCATATGTGAAGTAAGTCCATCAGTAATGGGTAGGAGCATGCTTTGTATGTTAGACATAGGTCATCTCTTAGCAGTCTGTAAGATACTGAATATAAAGATAAGGCTATATTGAGGTCCATATAATACATATTGCTTAGGCCTTGTATTCTTTTCAAATGGTGTCTCCACAGGCATTCCTGTTGTATGTGGCTAGACAAATCCATGTGAAAAGCGGCATTATACTTAATGACTGACCTAATGAGGAGTAGCCAAATTACTGGGTCAATTCTTAGGGATCTTTTGTCAATGTGGGTGGTTCCCCAGGAAAGTCAACTTTCCAAAGGAGATATAATGCATGATTTGACATTTAGCTTTAGTCCATGAGTTTGGCACTGGTTATTTGTCTGGGACAAGCATTCCTGTAGGATTGTCAAGTCATCTAGGGATTTGATCACTGCTGCTAGCTTGAAGTCCTCTGCAAACGTATGTAACCAGAGTCCTTTAGTTCATAGGTTCATAGATAAGTACTAGGCTAGCTCCCCTTGCAAGCCAATTTAAGTTTATCCAGTTTAGCACAGTGTGACTGTGAGGGAGACACCTTAACCATTATGCCAACACTTTTACTTCTGAGACGCAGATGAAAAACAGAAGAGGTCCCAGCACCTAAACTTGAAGGATTCCATTGACGACTGGTCTTTTTATGTAGGTATCTTTCCCTATGTTCATCTCCTGCATCCTGTGAGCCAGTTGGCAATCCAGTGGATGAAGTGATTTATTAAGCTTTTTTTTTTTTTTTTTTTTTTTTTTTACTATGCCCGAGTAGGGGATTGTGTCAAAATCTTTGGCCAGGTCACAGCAAGCAATGTGTACCATTTCGTCTTCATCCATTGCATTGGTTACCTTTTCAAAAAATCCACCAGGTTGAGTAAGTATAACCTGCCTGAGATGTTTGGAGTTCCTGTGTCCTTATTGATTAAATCCATAATTCTCTCCATGGTTTTGCATATGTAGCTGGCCAGACTTATGAGTCTGTAATTGCCTGGGTCTGTGGAAGGCCCCTCTGTACTATGTAGGGGAATAACCATTGCTGCTGTTCATTCAATGGTGGCTAAGGTTGAATAATGTTAGGGTCGTGGCTAAATTGTGCTTCATGCTATTCAAGATGCATCCTGTGTTATTGCCATGAGCCATTGTCACAGTGTTTTTTTTTTTTTTTTACTTTTCATAGTGCTTTCAGGATTTGGTCTTGCATGATAGATGATGGTGATTCGGTATATATATATATATATATCTATATATATATATATATATATATATATATATATATATATATAGATAGATAGATAGATAGATATATCATGTGAGATAGGGGAGAAAGGGGTAAAGTTTGAGCTGAATTTATTATCCACTAGGTTAGCTATATATTCAACTTTGGAGTAGGTAACATAATTTAAAATCAGATTACTGCATTGTTGTGTTGTGCTCCTGAGATTATGAACATAACTAAGACACCTTGTGATTGCCTTTTGCTTGAGTGGCTATTTTCCCCTTGAGCTTAACTTTGGTAAAGTAAATAAGCACCTGAGTTGCTTGTTTAATTTAATGATGTAGGTTTTATTATTCTGTGTATTCCTCTTTCTTTTAGCCAGTAATTGCTTCCTTTTATTGTAATGCTTGTTATTAGTTATACCAGGGGTTCTGTTTTTGTGGCATGCCCTTCCCTTGTTTTTGCCAGGTACAGCCACATCTATGCAACTGTTTACATGCTAGCATAGTTTAGTGGTGTACATTTTCACATATTCAGAGTTAACTAGATTTGGTGGGAATTTGGAGTTTGCCAATGTATTAGTTAGGAGTAGGTAGTCTGAATTTGAGAAAGTTTTATAGGTGCCAGAGGTGGAAGTGGTCCCTGGATTAAATTTTATTTAGGAGAAGTCTGCTTTGTGGGTAGACCTAACAAGTGATAATATACACAGGGGATAGATAGTACAAGATGTCACCACATTAATAATAACAAGGTCTAAGATGATATTCCCCACCTGTGTACTCTGATTAATGGTTCTGTGGTATTTTTATTGACAAAGCCCAGGAATCTCTGTGTTTTGTGGTGATATAGGTTTCCCAGTCTATAGCCAGATAATTTAGATCATCCATGAAAATGATATTGAGTCTTATACTGAGTGACTCTAGGTCTTGTGGATAGGCATTGTGGCTTTCTTGAGTCATAAAAGGAGTTGTATAACTAGCTAATATGTGGTACTTTCTCTGGGTGGTTTGACATGAAGAAGCTCTAATCCTTTGTGCTGCTTAGCCAGCCTTAATCCCAGTCTTTTCTTAATGAGAATCAAGATCACACCACCTTTATTGTGTGTCATCTAAGGATATGTGGGAAGACACTAAACAAAAGATAATACAAAATACCTTTTTTATATGGACTTGGATAGTATGAAACAAGCAGTTAAAACGTTTTTAGTCCCTTTAGTCTTATACACAGGTCAGGCATATCTTTATCAGTCAGAGGAGAAAGTTGTGGGAGGGGAAGACAGCAAGAGTCAAGTGGGATAAGCTGATTCTTCCATTAGAACAGGCAGGATTGGGCTTACCCAATTTGAAGGGGTATTTCAGAGCTACACGGTTAAGACTCCTATACATAGCACAAGCAGAAAACTATAATTCAAAGTGGAAAGGGGTGATGATGAAACAAGGGGGGGTGCTCAAGAAACAAGGAGAGACTGGGATTTTGGATGCAGGCCTTTAAGGAGAATAACAATAATCATACAGAATATTATATCCATAAAGTAGCAGAAAGTATTCTAAGAACTAAACCAACATGAGAATGGAGAAATGAGATTCTGCCGATAGGGATGACTGCAATTAAGGATACGGACAATAGGCAAGAGTGGTCTGGAATTAAATAGAGAAAACTGGCAAAGGAACCAAGGTATTGGGAGAAATTAACTAGAGAGGAAAAGAGGATAAAATGGGAAGAGGTCAAGAATTTATTTGGACTGCAGGTTAAAGATTGCCTTCCGTATCAGTGATTGGTATCAGAGTAAAGGCACAAAGAAAGAAACAGGGTGTTCTAATCAAAAGACCAGCACTGGTAGAGTTTTTAATAGACTCTAGAACAGAAGCTGTCATTAAAAAAGGAATAATTAGTAGAACATATAAAATATTGCATGATAACTATAAGAATCCATCAGAGGAGGTTAGAAAGAATTGGGAAGAGAGACTGGATAAGCAATTCACAGAAACAATGGGAGAGTAAATGTATATCTCCAAGATATGCAACAAAATCTAGAAGATTTAGGATTTTTGCCTGGAAATGTTTACATAGATATTTTTATACCTCAATTAGACTCCAGAGAATTTTATCTCAGGCAGAAAGCAAATGTTGTTTGTGTGAAGGGAATGAAAGAGGTTGTTGGGAACATATTGTCTGGGAGTACATTGAGTTTTGTGGACTTTAAAGATTCCCTGCGGGATGGACTGTCGAAGATTCTTTGGGTGGGCAAATTGGTCTGGAGAGGGAGATGGTTTTACTGAGCTATGATACAGAATGGGAATTGCCTAGAAAATGGTAAGGCCTTGCTGTCTAATAATGGTGGCCGCCAAAAAAACAATTACGAGAAAATGGAAATCAAAATCTAAACCAACTATACTGGAAGTAATGAATATAGTAAAAGAGATAAATCAACTAAAATTGAGATCTTTAGAAAGGGGTAGGAGCAAACTACACAGGAAAAAAATGGTCACTGTGGGAACAATATATATATAGATATATATATATATATATATATATATATATAGATATATATATATATATATATATATATATATATACACACACACAGAGGAGGAATGAGGTTTAAAAGAAGGACTTAAATGAGTTAAGTAATGTTTGAGCGAGAAAAATTCGGTAGATTATAAATGATGTATAATGTTTGCAACTGGGAGTGTCAGTATGGTTTGTGATGTAAAATGCTTGCAACTAGGATTGTGTCGGTGTGGTTTGTTTTCATTTATATAAATGTAGGATTGCCTTTCTAGAAAGTGATGGTTTAATAAAAATGTTTCTTGTTTAAAAAAGACAGGAATTGGATAATTTATGTAATATTTCTTAGGTTATATGATATATAGCAATATATGTGAAGTATGTCTGTTATGTTAATATAGTTTGATTGCTTTTATATGTGAAGATATATATATATATATATATATATATATATATATATATATATATATATATATATATCTTCGCATACGTCTGCAATCTCAAAGGTAACTCCCAAATCTGCTCTGAATTGGTGGTCAAGAATATCACATACACAAATGCCATAGATATAGCCAACCTGCTGGCAGACAAGTTCACTGAAAACTTTACCCCCCTGTCAGTAAACCAGGACATCCCCACCACCTGCCCCCCTCCCCTCATCACCAGGGAGCAGGTCATTATTGCCCTCTCAAAGGCAAAAAATACAGCCTCCATGGGACCCGACAACATCCCTGGCTGTGTCCTACATGAACTCAGACAAGAACTCTCAGTACCACTAGGCACCCTATTCAACCAAAGCCTGTGCACCGGCTTCATCCCAGCAGAATAAAGGACAGCCACCGTCATCCATCTACACAAAGGTGGAGCGTCCACCAACCCAGGCAATTATAGGCCCATCAGCCTAACTAGCCTGATCTGCAAGGCCATGGAATGCATTATCATGGAGCTTATAAACAAAGACATTAGCAACCTCCAAATTTGGTTTTGTGAAAGGAAGATTATGCCTATTAAACTTGGTCACCTTCTTCGAAACAGTCACCAAAGTCATGGATGAGGGGAAGAGATGGTGCACACCGCCTACTTTGACCTAGCCAAAGACTTTGACACTATTTCCCACTCAGGCATAATAGATGAACCCTCCCAGCTATGCATCAACCTGTATGTTACCAGATGTGTAGCTAACTGGCTCATTGATAGAACCCACTCATTCAAAATAGGGGAAGCCGCCTCTAGTAGTAGACCCATAACAAGCAGCATACCCCAATGATCAGTCTTGGGGGGACTCTACTGTTTGGGATATACTTTTCTGAGGTGCAAGCCAAAACCAGTGGTCTGTGGCTGGCCAAGTTTGCAGATGAGTGCAAGCTGGGCACTGTCATAAATTCCCCTAGTGATGTGAACATCCTCCAAGAGGGCCTTACCCAAACTAATGACTGGTGCCAGAACCATGGCTTCAAACTGAATGCCAAGAAATGCATCATTATCCCCTTTGGGGAAAATGTTGTCCCACTACATTAATAACGTACTAAGCATGCAATCAGTTGAGGGGGACTCTGGCACCCAGGTTGATAGGAACCTGACTTTTGAACACCACATTGCCTCCGTTGTATGGAGGCCTTTCTACATGCCCCACCTCATAAGTAAGGGTATTTCATCCAGGTACAAGGAGGTCATAACATCCCTGTACTCTTCCCTTATCAGACCCATTATCGAGTACAATGCCCCCTTCGGTATGTACCTTGCCAAGCACATGCAGCAGTTCGAGAGACCACAGAGGTTCCTGACCAGGACAATCCAGGGTCTCAAATACCTATCCTATACAGATAGGCTAAAAGTCCTGTCCCTCTACTCCAGACTGCTCAGAGGTGATCTGTGTCTGGCATACAGGGCATTCTCAGACTCAGCATTGATGACGTTGGTGCATATCCGTAAGTCAAACTCCACTCAAACAACCCGCACACAAGGCTTCAACCTGGTCTGTGACATTAATAGAACTTGTTGGCGAAAAAGATTTGTGTCCCAAAGACTCCCCCATGTGTGGAATAGATTCCCTCTCCATGTTAAGCAGAGTACCTGACTGGCCCTCTTAAGAGGAACCTGGACGACTGCCTGGGAAACAGAAAATATACCCCTGGGATCCCACCTGTGTCCCTGCTGGACAGGGAAAACTGTTGCTGACTTTGTGGGAACATGGTTGAAATTCTTGGCTAGGCTTATAAGGGCCTTCGGGCCAGTAGCCTAGTATTGTCCTATGAACCTATGAATGTAAATTTGCCTATGTTACAAGTGATTCATTAAAGGTGTTTGAAGAAGAAGAAAAAAAAAAATCACACCACCTTTTTTTCCCCTCTTGTAGAATGGCTGGTCTGAAAGTGTGGAAGGTTTTAATAGCCCTGCATTGCCATTTATAAACCATATCTCAGTCACTACATAGCCATTAGGAAGGCTTGTAGGGCATTTCTTGTTTAGGCTACTAGCATTGATCAATAACAACTTCATATTTTCATTTGATTCATTATATTGGTAGGTATATGTTTTTTCTTTATTTTGAAGAGATGTACCTGTGTCAAGTAGAAGTTCCAAATGTAGTGCTCATTGTGCAACACATGGAAAATAAGCCAAAATAGTGCACTTGAAAGTTTAAAGGATCTTGTGAGCCACTGCCGGACAGTTGCTGGTTAAATTCCCACCACTTTAGGCCACACTTTTTTAATGCCCTGCAGCCAGTCTAGCGACTCTACAAATCAACCTTTGTTGATTAGCCCTGCAGAGCTTAGTTTTTTATTGTTTTTTGAACACAGCATGTAACTGTATGTGTTTTTCAAGGTTTAAGTGATTATCACAGTGTTGAGACCAAGCATTTTGCTGGAATTGCTTCCTCAGTTGCTGGCTTGTCAGAAGTGGTTAAGGTAAGGCAGTCTTTTAATCTTTTAATGGCGGTGGAGATGCTGAAATTGTCTTTGTATAGAACAGCAATATTGGAATGTAAAGGATTTTGGCTTTCACCTGAGAACTGCATATGTATGCCAAGTTCCATGACCATTACAGGAACAGAACATGGCTGTGAAAACTTACATTGTCATCATATGAAGTATGACTACTAAGTTCCATGGCTATGGCAGCAACAGTATATAATTCTGTTAAGTTACATGTCCACTCAGTGAAGGGAATATAATTCTACTTTAATTCTACTGACAAATATAGCCATCAAGAAACAGAATGTGTTTATGCTAACTTTCATGGTCACTGCAGGATCAGAACATGTTTCTGCTAATTTGTATGACCATCACAGGAACAGTACATATTTCTAGCAACTTCCATGGACATTGCAGGAACAGAATATGTTTCTTATGTGTGACATACTGACTTGTGAGGTTACTGCAGGAATAGAACTAGTTGCTGCTTTCATGGCAGTATCAGGAACAGACCACAGTTCTGCTAACTTACATGGTCACATGGTCATTGCAGGAACCAAGCACATTTCTAACAACTTAAGATGCCATTGCAGAAACAGAGGATGCTGCTTGCATGTGACAATAGTCACTGGTGCTCTTCATGTTATTTCATTCAGCAGTATATCATTTATCAACTTCATGGATTTTGACATATTTTTCAACATTATTGGGTACTACAAGTGATGCCATTTAATTATCATCTCACTTTTATTTTGATCTGCTGTCTGAGCTTTATTGTTTGTTGTATTCAAAGCTTGTTTAAAAATGAAGTTGAGATTTTTGAGTTAGGATGTTGATTATTTTGTGGATAATGTTGAATATATATATATATATATATATATATATATATATATATATATATATGTGTGTGTGTGTGTATAACTGTCAACTTGCTTTTATATTTAAACATTACATTTTTGGTGCGATCTTTTCATTAATTCTTTTCATGAGTAGTGTTGTTCTTCTTTTGGTTTTTCCCATTTAGGGGTCGCCACAGTGGAACTCCGGTCCACTAATGATTGGCAGTAGATTTTTATGGTGCCGAGATGCCAGCTCGACGCCCAACCTTCAACGAAGGCACGCCCGTTTACACATGTTTTTTGAATGCCACTCGACCGTGGGGAGGACATGCAGACTTCACACAGAAGGCGGTCCAGACAAGAATCGAACGGGAGAACCTCTTGCTGTGAGGCGACAATGCTACCGCTGCACCACCGTGGCTTCTTCAGATAATGCTGAATAGTTCCTTTTATAAGGAAATTTCAGATAGCTGTAGTTTTATGAACTTTTCCTCCATCTTGATCATGCAAAATATGAGATGACAGCAGAATGATTGATTGATTATTTGATATTTGTTTGCCGGGAAAGTCCTACTGGGTGGGTGCCCATTTTCAATGGAGGCACAGGGAGAAAAGCTCCTTAGGCAATTAACATATTACATTAGCTTATTACATAGCAACAATGAATGTTTTCGCATGCAAGAAAGAATATACAATAATGTATAGCACATTTTTACATATAATAGATGAAACATACTTGCACATTTATTACAGACATTAGATATTACTTAGGAGATTATATACTTAAGATGTGATCTTTACAGTTATATGATTCAGATGAGTATGATTCTAGTTGATAGGTAAATCATTTTTGTTTATTATAATGTACTTAGTATATATATCTTATAGTACAGGGTTGAGAGAGGAGAGGAATTGCAGGATAGGGAATGCAGGAGATAGAATCTTGTATGTTTATTAGTAAACTGTGGGGTATGGATGGAGATCAAGCAAATGTGAGAAAAAAGTTAGGGGACTGTATAGTGATAATAGTCACATACGGTATAGGTAAATGAGACAAGAAATTATCCATTTTGCAAAATGTAATAGCAAGATGGTGGGTAATACTGTTACAGTTACAAATTAATGTTGAATGTTTCAGCAAACTTACACAGCACATAACTCCAAGAAAACTTTCCCAGCACCTCAATATGTGTCACTGTTTGGATACCACTAAAACAAACATTTTTCTTACTTTATCATCCATCTTTGTCATGGAAAACATTTTCATACAACTTAGAATCAGGGTAGCTGAGAAAAGGTGTGCATGCCTGTTTTAAAAAACTAAAAAGCCACCCACATGTAGAATTGATTACCACTAAATATGAAATCATTAGTCAAACAATGACATTTTCTACATGTATATTCTGTTACTCTTGACAGTTTCTACTGGTCATCAATGGCATTTTCTTGAATATACTTAAGACGTGATCTTTACAGTTATATGATTCAGATGAGTATGATTCTAGTTGATAGGTAATGTGTGACTATTATCACTATACAGTCCCCTAACTTTTTTCTCAAATTCTTGAATCTCTCTCCTTAGAATCTAAGGCTGTCCACTGGTTTAGTTCCTATCTTACAAACAGGAAACAAGCCGTTCTCTGGGATAACAAACTCTCATCCCTTCTCCCAATCTCACTTGGGGTCCCCCAAGGCTCTATTCTTGGACCACTTCTTTTCTCCCTCTTTATAAATGACTTACAAATAGCTATTCCCCAGGCTACTTATATACAATATGCTGATGACTCCACATTAATTTGCTCTGCTAAATCCATCTCTGAACTTCAAATTAATACTCAAGCTGTTTTCTCCAAAGTTGAAACTTGGTTCTTAAAACGATGCCTACTCCTAAACGCTAAAAAAAACAAACTCTTACTCTTTAAGCCCACTACCAGATCCCCTACATTAGATTTTACTATCCTATCTAACAATGGAACTATTATATTACCTGACCCTACTACCAAACTGCTAGGTGTCACGATTGACAACAACCTTACCTTTGACTGTCATATCAACAATACCATTAAATCTGTAAACAGAAAACTCGTCTCTCTCTATAGAATTAAAACTTTCTTAACCTCCCCAGCCAAAGTTACTCTTGCCCACTCTCATCTTATTTCCACTCTTCTCTATGCCTCACCAATCTATACTAACCTCAAGAAAAACAATCTCTCTAAACTATCTACCACGTACAATAATATAGCTAGATTTGTTACTGGTAAACCTTTCAGAACTCACCACTGTCTGAATCTGCAGCAACTTAACTGGCTTGAACTGACAAACATGTTGCTTCTTTCCCAACTCACATTTGTCCAAAGAGCATTCTACCAACCCCACAACACACCTAACCTCTTAACCCCCTACTCTAATCTGAACTCCCTCCGTTCATCAAGCAAACTACTAGTTTCCTTAACCAAATCCAATAACCTAGCAGGTGATTCCCTTTTCTCGAATACCATTGCAAAACACTGGAATCAACTTCCTACCGAACTTACTTCCATTGCATCTACTGTTCTGTTTAAACAAAAACTCAGAATCTACCTTAAAAGCCACTGGATGTGTCCCTGCTCTAATCCTGATTAAAGTAATTTCCTTCAGTTAATCCTTCTTTTCTCTTCCCTATTCTTCTGTACCTCCTGCTTCTTCCCTTAGCTTTCTTTCTCTACCTCTTTAAACTCCTCCTCTTCATTTTTCCTCCTTATGGCTATGAATCTCTTTCTAACAAGTATTTGTCTGTTTATTTCTGCTCTCTCTCTATTGCTGCTTCTCTTTCCTTGATCTTACACTCTCTCTTCTTGGTGTTAAAATATGTTAGTATGTTCAACATGATGTTACTTAGTTTCCCTAGGAAGTTAAGTCCTTTTCTTTTTTTTGGTAACATTTTCATTTCTCTTTCCCTGCTCTTACACTTTCTGTTTTCTTGGTTTCAGAATTAGGTAATAATGTGTATTATGATATTATTTGGATTATCTACATAGGTAAAGTTCTATTCTTTTGTGTAACCATTTTCTTTGTCTATATCCTACCAGTCTGTATTTGTTAATTGTGCTCATGATGTATCTCCTTTTGTCTAAATGTGGAGCTTTTCTCCCCGGGCCTCTGCTGAAAATGGAAATATATCCAGTTGGACTAGCCCGGTCAACAAATGTAAAATAAAATAAAATAAATTAATAAATTTAGCTACCTAATTCTCACTTTTTATCTTACACTTCTTCATAATTGCTTTCATGGCATCCTCTAATTTTTATATTGTGTCATAATTGATAACTTTACTTGATTTTCAAGTACTTTTTTAAAGAGCTAAGTTTACAAAATCCATTTCAGGACTAGTTAAAAGAAAGGTCAGCATTTGAAGCAACTTGTGTTAAAAATGGATGCTGTCGTATTGAGGCTGCTTTGTGTGCTTTGTATGTTATTCAGTGTATGAAAGCATTCTTGTTGGTATTTTTCTTGTGTAGGAGAACATGAAGAAACTGTTAGAAATCCATGAAATGCTGGGTGAAGAAGAAGATATTGTAAACCCTTCAAATGAATTGATAAAAGAAGGACAAATTCTCAAACTAGCAGCTCGCAATACCTCTTCCCAGGAACGCTACTTGTTTTTGGTAAGTCCCAAGTATCTCTGAAGTAATCTTACCAGTTAAGTCTTATTTGCGTGTATGTTCAGTATTGAGAAGTTGAAGAAAATATCATGAACAGTCCTGCTCAGGACTATCCAAGAGATAAGTAACAGGGGTTGTTTATTACTGATATTCAAATCATCCATTCCTTTAAATATGTATTCATATTTTGAGTGTGAAAAGCTGTACCGTAGTTTGAGTAGACCAGGCTACCTTCTGAAAACTTCAGTTTGCATATAGGCATATACATTTAGTGGTAATGCTCAGTGTAGCTTATGTTGCCCAAATAAGATGATGTTTTGACTAATAAGCCAATTCAGGTAGTGTGTCATTGCCACTTACCTACTCCCAGCATGCTGCATTTCGTACCGCCTTTTTGTCCTTGCATTTATTCTCGTTAACATAGAGGATAGAACAGGGAAAATAAACTGTGCTGTAGTACATATCATATTATGCTTCATTATTTACCCTGCATCCATTTGTAAGGCGCTGTGGATGTTAAATTCCAAAACTGTGAAAACTTTCTGGCACAGGTACTCATTCTGTGACAATTATTTCTTAATGCTGAGCGTTGATAATGTATTAAATGCATCTGTTCATCTATCTATTTTTTATACATTTTGCCATACAGCTGAGTGCTCCTGGAGCTTTTACCAGCTACTGGAGCAATATATTCAGTTTCATTTTATGAGGTGGGCTGGCTTATTTTTTTTTTTTCAACTTGCACATCGCAGTATTAAATAACATGCAACAAGATAGAAAACATTTTTTGATCAAGAAAAAAGTTGCAGTTCCATAAAAATAGCATTACAGCATTTGTTTTGTAAGTGTAAGGATTTTATTTCCAGTTTTGTTACTAGTGAGCTGGATTTTATTAGCAGTCTGATCACCAAAGACATGCCAAGTAGAGAGGTTTGAGCAGTTGGAGCCAACGTGTCTCATCCCCAGGAGTATTAGGGGACTAGACTTTGCAATTCTACACCATGACTATAGTAGTGACTGAGAAAGCAGTAAATGTAGGTATGGGTGAATAGTATGGAGATGTACATATAGGGGTGTACTGATGCTTGCCTCTGGGTATCACTGTAAGCAGAGCCATCTACATTTATTTATTTATGTAGACATGTTTAAGGAGTAGATGGACTTGTTTAAGAACTGCTCTTAGCCACAATTTAGGCACCAATGACAAATAAAACAATTGTGCAAAATAGCATCCATGTACAACAGTATTAGCACTGATTCTGAGTAAATAATACATAAAACACTATGACATTGGCACACACACACACACACACACACCTGGTGTTGTTTGAGGTACTGAATATCACTGTAGCAAAAGCTTATGAAGTATGCACGGATTATTTTCTTGGCCATTGTCTCATTTTTTCCCCCTGAAAACTGAATAATCAGTTTCTTTCCTGATTGCCTGAAGAGTTGGTTCCAGTTTATGGGCAGTAATTTATAGAAATTGTTTCACCAGTAACTTGCGCAAACTATGTGAGTACATTCTCATGGTATCTAGTATTGAGATTTGCCATAAAGAAAAAGAGAAACTAAAAATTATGTTTTATGATAGAGGGTACCCAAAACAATTGGTGTAGACAATCTATGAGGAGGTAACAAAAGCAAGGGGTACTAGATTTAAACCTCTCTTAGGGATTGGTTTGACTATAGATAATTCCTTGTGCAAAATAGCATCCATGTACAACAGTATTAGCACTGATTCTGAGTAAATAATACATAAAACACTATGACATTGGCTTAGTGCATTATTGGAAAAGTATTGCTTTGAACATTTTGTGAGAAATTACAACATTTACAGTACATTACTGGTAAAATAAATAAGAGTAACAGTTATTTAATAGTACACTGAGTGATACTGCATTGATTAATACAATTTGAACAGTAGTTGTTGTTGTGTCTTTCGGCTTTTCCCGGTTACAGTCCTGGTTTGAATATTTTGAGAATATGCAGTTTCCGTAAAGTATTATTCACCAGAATTGCTATACCTTATTGTGTAGGCTAACTTCTAAAGAAATTGTAATGCTTGAAGAACTGTGCAGATTTATAACTAGAACTCTTGGTAAATGTGCAGAGCCAAGATACAAGAAAATGAAAACAATGACAGTTGCACTATTAAGTAGCTGTATATGTATGTGTGTATATATACATAGACACACATACATGTATGTATAGTTATATTTATACACATATGTTTGTGTGTGTGTGTGTGTGTGTGTGTGTGTGTGTGTGTGTGTGTGTATATATATATATATATATATGTACACACACACACACACACACACACCTGGTGTTGTTTGAGGTATTGAATATCACTGTAGCAAAAGCTTATGAAGTATGCACGGATTATTTTCTTGGCCATTGTCTCATTTTTTCCCCCTGAAAACTGAATAATCAGTTTCTTTCCTGATTGCCTGAAGAGTTGGTTCCAGTTTATGGGCAGTAATTTATAGAAATTGTTTCACCAGTAACTTGCGCAAACTATGTGAGTACATTCTCATGGTATCTAGTATTGAGATTTGCCATAAAGAAAAAGAGAAACTAAAAATTATGTTTTATGATAGAGGGTACCCAAAACAATTGGTGTAGACAATCTATGAGGAGGTAACAAAAGCAAGGGGTACTAGATTTAAACCTCTCTTAGGGATTGGTTTGACTATAGATAATTCTGATATGTTGACTGATAATCGGAGGGGGGAATAATATTTTGAAAAGGCCTTTGTTGTACAATTTAATAAAGGTTCAGTCCATATGAAGAACATTATTAAAAACAATTGGATTATTTTTAGAGTTAACAGTTCTGTTGATAATTGTGGGGGTGGACATCCAAATTTTGTTTATAAAACTGCAAGCAATATGAGAGCATTATTGGAAAAAAGAAAGTTATGTGATAACAGTGAGGAGGACAAATATTAAAGCTACCCATAAGTGTGGGCACTGTAACCAGTGTGCTAGTATTTTGGTGGAAGAATGCTTTTCCTTGGGTAGTAACTTTAATTGTACCTTGAAGTTACAAACAGGGCATTGTGGAAGTAACAGTTTGTGTATATTGCTGTTTTTTCATGTGCTCTTGTTTTTATGTAAGTAAAACGAGAACTTTGAGAAAGCAAATTTATGAACATAGTTCCAATGTGAAAATAACCCCAATAATACTTTTTTTAAACATAGTGAGCAGTGTACGAATTTTATTAAGGTTTTACGGTATTTTGGAAATTGTAGTTCTGGACTCGAGAGGTGGCACTTGGGAGACGAGACTGGAGTATAGGGGCTGTTTTTGGCAAGTAAAATTTAATGCTTTTGCCCCTCTGGGTCTAAATGAACACATTTCTAGCAATTTGTTTTAAAAAATGTCAGGAAAACAAATTATAAGTTGATATATATATATATATATATATATATATATATATATATATGAGTTCACTTTATAACATTGAAATACTGAAATGTCGAATTTCAGTAACTCAAAGCTATAAAGTCGAAGGGTAAAAATAGCGAACGTTCATAATCGCGAATTTGACGTATGTCAAAAATGTCGAATTCGTGGTTATGAAGTTGCGCTACGTAATGTCCGGGTTTGTGTTTTGTTGGTGCGCGGTACCGTGTTTGGATGTAGGTGTTATGTCAGGTAAGTGAGTGTTTTGTAAGGGATTTGAGTGGGAGTTAGTGTGTGTGTGAGGGATCAGAGAATGTGCGTGTGTGAGTGAGCTTTTGTGTTGTGTTTGTGCGATCTCGGAGTTAGTATATATAAGTAGGGGGGTATGGGGCTGTGTATGTGTGTTGTTTTTTTGTTTATGTTGTGATGTGGGTGTTGTGTTGTATGTTTAGTGTAGTGTGTGCGGTGTTTTCGGTTATGTGGTTTCGCGGTTTTTCTTTGTCGGTGTTTTGTGGATTCGGTTTTATAGTCTCGAGATACTGAAATTCGATATTTCAGCATTTTGAGGTTATAAAGTGAATCTAATATATATATATATATATATATATATATATATGTGTGTGTGTGTGTATATAATATTATTTTATTATTTTTGTTATATTTTAGGCACATAGCAATACTACTGTTTTGTCTCTTTAAGAAGGTGTTGGTTATTTGGAGAACAGTATATAAATGTGATGAAGTCATTTGATTGAATTAGTTCTGATGAAGTCCATTTTTTGATTAAGGGCTCAACTGTGATGTCAGATGTACTTTTTTTGCAATAAAAGTTAACTGCAAGTGACATTCTGAACTGAATTTGCTTGTTAAGGATTCAACATGTACATTTTTTTGTTTGTTTCTGGTTAATAGACTGTATGAATAACATAATAAAT
Organism: Protopterus annectens; assembly: GCF_019279795.1. Lineage (NCBI taxonomy): Eukaryota > Metazoa > Chordata > Ceratodontiformes > Protopteridae > Protopterus > Protopterus annectens. The sequence continues at coordinate 664,283,579 of NC_056745.1, read as the reverse complement.
TGCTGTAGAGGTATTGTGTCCAGTTGATCAGTTAGTAAGTCATATTTAAGTCACATTTGTTAATGTGGTCAATAAATTGAGTATGTAGGATTTTTCTTTTGCTTAGCCTTGTTATTCAACAAATAATGGAAATAGGTCTGAATTTTTTGAGGGAGACAGTTTTTGACATAGCAGTGTAGGAATATGAGTCATAGAGGTGCAATTTCTATAGTTGGGGAAAGGTTAAAAGTATGGCTGATGCCATTTGTGACATCCCTCCTCTGGGACAGTGATCAAGGAGTCTCAGTCCTCACCACTGACACCAGTGGGGAATGTTCACTGATAAAAAACAATAGAGACACACAGTATTTTCAGATGCAGCTCTCTGCACCAAGTACAATTTCCCTTAAGAACGCACAGGGAATTCACACTCCAGTCCTGGGACTGGGCCTTCTCAACAGGCCCCAAATAAGACTCCCCACTGACACAGCTATCGAGTTGAGCCCTTAGCCAGGTGTTCCAAGCCAAGTCCTCCACCAGCCTTTCTGTGAAATCAGTGCTCTCAGTGTTCCTGTTCAAAGTAGTTGACACACACTCTTTGAGATTTGATTTTTCACACACACACACCTGGGAAAGGCTGGAATAGCTTACCAGCTTTACCACGTCCACCCAGACTATAAGGTATATGCACTACCACCAGAACACCCAAAGCCAGCTACTCTAAGGGTCTTACAAGGGTACCCAATTGCACTTAGTAAAATTAATATTTATACAAATGGTAGTATTTAACCAAACAACATAGCTTTAAAGAATGTGTAGCCACATTGCCACTATATAAATGTAAGTGCTCTCAAAGATTAAATGTTTTCTAAGGAACCAGCCACAATGAAATGTATACATATATGTAATAATAATTAATAAAAAAGAAAACATGAAAATGCCAAATATCTGTTTACAATAAACCCTAGAGTTTCATCACAGGAAATATAAAAGAACAACACAGATGGAAAGACTCAGACAAATACGAAAAAAAATTTGCTAATTTCACTATATCTTTCTAACTCACTGAAGAATTACTGTTATCTAGCTACTTACTAAAACAAGGCAAGATGAAGTTAGATGAGTGTCTATTGTCAGGTCTAATAACAAAGTGCGTCTGTCATATCTCGCACTAATATTCAAATACAATTTTAGTGTGGCCTACAGAATGACATCACATCTGGTCACCTGACTCTGTGGTTCCTGCACTACCCCACACTAGCAACTGAGCCAAGATTTGGCACTGATGTGTCACAATACACACACTACTTTAGATAAGGTATTGTGCAGTATTTGGAAACTGTAAAATAATTACAACACTTCCACGCTTCCTGCAGAGACTAACAGACCATTCTCTGGCACCCCAGGGTAGTAATTAGTTCACCACTAAGGACAAAGGCGTAGGATCCCAGCCCCAGCTTTTCACAGACATTACATCTCTGGCTGCATTCATACCTGTGAGATAAAATCTTTATAGTCTAAACCAAGTAATTTCATTTCAGGCTATTTTTCCTAAGGTTAGCTGGGCTGAAATTAACCCTTTCCTTTCCAGCATACTCTGTTAAAATATGTACATTTAATCAGTTACAACAATGCAGACTGACATACAGGTATATTTCTTTTCTGTCCAGCAGGACCCACTGTTGATGCATTTTTTTAAGACAAGCAAATTTACAAATACATTTTTAACACAAGCATCTGTACAAATAAGTTTGATATTCAAATGACTATAATTATTTTAAAAAACTCCAGCTAGCTATGCCGGCTTATATTACACATGTACTGCCCTACTCCCCCTGGCACAGCTGACACTACCACACATCATCACATCTCTTCCTAGTTTGACGACTTAAGCTATTTTTTTCAAGTAACATTGGTGAAATATTGCTTATGAGAAGTGAGCTTGTCTGGGAATACATTAACCCTTATCCTGTCTTGAGAGCCCATCTGCATTGGCATTGCTCACTTGACTATGGTGCTGCAGTTTCATGTCATATGCCTGCAACCCAAGGCTCAACCTTAAAGACTTGGCATTTTGCTGGCTGGCTCAATGTAGCCATGTTATGGGATTGTAGTGTGTAACCACAGTGAATTTCCTTCTATGCAGATAGAGGTAAAGTTTTTTTCAGTGCCCATACTATGGCTAAATATTCTTTTTCTACAACTGCATAACATTCCTCCCTGGGTTGGCATCTACAGCTGAGATATACAACTGGGTGGCCTTCTTCCTCTGAGGAGACCTGGATCAATACAGCCTCCCCCACTCTACGGTCTAAAGTATCCACCTGCACAACAAATTCTTTCCTGTAATCTGGGCTGGCTAACACAGGAGGACCTCGCAAAGCCCCTTTAATCTTTTGGAATGCCTGCTCGCAGGCTGGGGTCCACACAACCATATCTGGCCTGTTTTTCCTCATCAGGTCTGTAAGGGGATCAGCTATTGTACTATAATTGGGAACAAACTTTTTATAGTACCCCGCTGTCCCCAAGAATGCCCTCACCTGCTTTTTGGTAACAGGGGCAGGCCATGCCTGAATAGCTTCCACTTTGGAAGGTTCTGGCCTGATGTTACCTCTCCCCACTCTATGTTCTGGGTAAGAGACATCTGTCATAACCACCTGACACTTATTAGGCTTAATGGTCAACCCTTAGCAGTCTGCCCAGGACCTCCCTGACATGCTGAAGGTGCTTTTGCCAGGAATGGCTGTATATGGCAATGTTATCCAGGTAGCAAGGGCATAATCTCCTGCTCCTGCTAGGATACAATCTTCTAGCCTCTAGAAGATCACTGAGGCATTTTTCATCCCAATGGGCATTTTTCTGAACTTGTAATCCGAGAAGAGTCACAAGGGCTGACCTCTCTGTAGTGGTGGGAGTCAATATTACCTGCCAGTAGCCCTTGGTCAGATCAATAGTGGTCAAATACTTAGCCCCCCCACCAGCTGCTCTAAGGCATCTGTCCTAAGCATGGGGTAATCATCTGACTCTGTGTGACTGTTTAGTTTTCTGTAGTCCACATTTCTGTAGTTCACAAAGAACTTAGTGCTGCCATCCTTCTTTGGTATCAGCACCACTGTGGAGGCCTTGGGACTGCTGGACTCCTGGATTACTCCCAGTTCCAATATTTCCTGTAACTTCTTCCTCAGAGTCAGTCTCACTCGCTCAGGCACCTTGTAAAGGGCCTGCTTGATAGGTCTTTGGGGTCCTATATCCACACTGTGCTGCACCAGGTGGGTGCACCCAGGTTTCCCAGTGAACATGTCCCCATACTCCCCTAACACTGCTCTGATTTCTCAAACCTGGGTAAGGGATAGCCACTGGGATATTGCTACCCCTTCCACTGAGGTGTCAGTCCAAGACTTACTGAGGAGATCAGTCACCAGATCCCCCACAGACTCCTCTTGCCACCCACCACAAATATTCAGTACAAGGGCAACCATATCATGGTAAGACTTCATCATGTTTACATGCTACAGTTTGTACCCCCACCTCCTGCCTAGCAGGTTTACCATGTAGTTAACATCACTGATCTTCCTTACCACTTTGAAGGGTCCTTCCCAAGCTGCCTACAGCTTATTTTATCTGACTGGAATGAGAACCATAACCTGCTGCCCCACAGCATACTCTCAGGTTCAAGGATTCTTGTCATTCTATACCTTTTCTGCTGTTGGGCTCCTGCCAGGTTCTCCTGGGCCAAGCCCATGAGCTCCCTAAGACTTGTCCTGAGGTTTAGGACATATACCACAACAGACTCCTTGTGAGAGTCACACCCTCCCACTCATCACGAATCAAATCCTTGGACCCCCTCAGCCTATGCCCATACAGCAACTCAAAGGGTGAAAAACCTGTGGATTCCTTTGGTACCTGTCTGTATACAAACAGCAGGTGGGGCAAATATTTGTCCCACTTTCTCTTAAACTAGTCTGCAAATGCATATAAAATAGAAAGTAGCACGAGCACTCCAAGGCGACCAGAACAGATTCAAAATCTATTGTCTTTGGATTTTTAATGTGTTCTGGTCACCTTGGAGTGCTCATGTGCTACTTTCTATTTTATTTTAATTGTGTTTTAGCCTTTAGAGCACTTGCTCTCTATTCGCCTGTTTTATTATTTTTAGTCTGCAAATGCCATTAGCATGGTCTTCGGTATAGAGTTTAACCTCTCCACAAGACCAGCAGTCTTGGGGGTGGGAGGGGGCAGTCTTTAGGTGCTTCAACCCACAGTGCTCTCGCAGATAAGCCAGCAGGTCTGACATGAATTTGGCAACTCTGTCAGTCAGTATTTCTGTTGGGAAAAGTACGCTGCTGAAAATATCTAACAGAGCATTTGCCAACTTTCCTTCCTCAATGGAAGACAGAGTCAACGCTTCAGGGTATCTAGTGACATAATCTACTACCACTAGGATATATTTCTTCCCTGTGGAATTTGGGGTATACAGAGGTCCCACACTATCCATAGCTACCCTCTGATATGGCTCCTCAGTCAAAGAAAAGGAATGTTGGCCTTGTCTTCTGCCTTGCCTACTTTTTGACTCTGCACACAGGTTCTGCAGTTCACTGTTATTTCCTTTGCAAGCCCAGGCCAATAAAAGCTCTGCATAGTACGTCTCTTGGTATGCTTTATGCCAGTTTAACTTGCAAAAGGGATGTCATTGGCTATGGATAGAAGTGCCAGACAGTAGGCTCTGGGATCTATCAACTGCTGTATTACCTCACCCTCTAGCCCCCCCCCCCCCCAGAGGTCCACTCTCTGTACAGTAATCCTTTGTTCCAGTGTACAGACGCCACTTTTCCTTGAGAATCAGGTGCCTCCTTAGCTACCTGCCTCAAGCCTCATAATGTAGAGTCCAAGAGTTGACCCTGTCTCAAATCTATCTTTGTGACCCTTCCCAGCTACCCTTCCAAAGGAAGTCTGGTATCTTCTGACAACAGTGCCTCACTGTTAGCCTAGGTACTACCATGCACCTCTGCCCTTGCAGTCACCCTGTCCAAGGGAACATCAGTACCTGTCAGCAGCTGTGGTGCATCTTTAGGTTCACTGCTATATGGTAGCTCTCTCCCTGAAATAACTACATCACCAACCTCAGCTTCAGGTGTGGGGTCATTCTGTGTCTCCTTTAGGCTGCCAGACCCAGATGCCTGTCTCCAAGCCTGACTGCATGCAACTGCATGCACACAGGGTACTGCATTTTCAGAATCATTCCCTATCAAGACATTTGCAGGGATTGTCCAAAGGTATTTGGAATGGGGTCCTCCTAAAGCTCTGACTGGAATGGACTGTCCAAGCAAGTACTGCTTTTGTTTAAGCACTGCTGGCTTCACAGTGGTTATGTCAAAGGCTTTATCTGTCTTAGCAGTGGCCTGTTTTCCATCCACCAAGTAAGGATACAAACTCTGGTGATAGTTTGGTATCCTTGTTATGTCCAGACAACTTACCACTGCCATACTGATATTCCCACTTGCTGGCTTCCTCACCTTTTGTTCTCCACCTTGCTTCAGAGGACATTTTCATGCTACATGGCCTTTTTGGTTACATTTAAAACATCTAAACCCTGTTCCTGGCCATGTACCTGAACTAGTGGCTTCCCCTTTTACTGGTGGAGTCTGTTGGGGTGGTTTTTGCTGCCCATCATAGATTCCCTTATATTCATGTGGAGTACTAGTTATCTTCTTCTTTTGCAGTGGTGCCATGCTTGCCAAGTAGAGATCCCCATTTCTCCTCAGCTCATCTGCAGAGTTAAACTCCCATCTGCCAACCAGATTCTCATGTTCTCAGACAACGTGATAAGGGCTTGTCCCCCCCCCCAAATAAAATGTTTGCCAGCTGACACCCTCTTACCCACCTATGAAAATAAGTGCTTAGCTCAGCAATATAATTACATACACTTTCATCTGACTTTGTCCATGCTCACAAAACTTTTTTTTTCCTGTAAGCTTCAGGTGTTAACTTAAAACATTCCAATAAACATTGTTTATCCTTGTCATAATTTAAATAATCAGTATCAGACAATTTAGAAATAGCAGTTACAGCTTTACAATGGAGTAAGGGGGTCAGGAATCATACCCAGAGCCCTTGGTCAGCATTATGCTGTTTACATATTCTTTCAAATATATGAATAAAACTATCAAAATTATCACCTTCTTTATACTGTGGAAGAAATTTACTGATCTTTGTTGCTTCTGGCATTTAGTTATTCCCTTTCCCATTACCTTCATGTTCCCTTCAAACAGCTAGCATGCCCCTGTCAAGTTGATGCTGCTTCTCATTTCCTTCAGCCTCCAAATACCACAGTCTCTCATTTTCTTTGGCCTCCAAATACCACAGTCTCTCATTTCCTTCAACATCCCAATGCTGCAGTCTCTCTGCCAATTCTAATTCCATGCGCTTTGCCTCCACTTCAAGTTTTTTAATTCCAGATGGATTTTTAAGTCCTCTGAGGAAAAGATGAACTGTCTTGTTTCTGACACCTGTACATCCCCATCACCAGACTGGTTGCTGGTCTGTACTGCAGCTGCAATTAAGGCTGAAATCATTTCCTCTCTAGGCTGGTTGTCATGCACCAGTCCTTTGGATGTGCATACCTTAGCCAACTGCTTCACTGTCAGATTACCATAATCCTCTGCTGACATCTTTGCCTGTTTTTCCTGACTAAACTGAACTACAAAAACAAATAAATAAAATTGTTGTGACAAATGCTGATGAGAGTACAAACAGCTTTAGTGACAACTGCTTAAAGACTACAAAAGTTTCAATATCCACACCACTGGTCACCAACATGTGATGCCCCTCCTCAGGGCCAGTGATCAAGGAGCCTCAATCCCACCACTGCCACCAGTAGGGAACGTTCACTGAAAAAACATAGACACATTATTTTCAGATGCAGCTCTCTGCATCAAGTACAGTTTCCTTTAAGAGCACACAGGGAATACACACTCCAGTCCTGAGGCTGGGTTTTCTGTCCAAGCTCTAAATAAAACTCCCCACTGATACAGATATAGAGTTTTGTCCTTAGTCAGGTGTTCCAAGCTGAGTCCTCCATCACTGTCTGTGAAATCAGTGCTGTCAGTGTCCCTGTTCAAAGTAGTTGACACAAACACACACACGCACTCACTCTTTCAGATTTGATTTTCACACACACACCTTGGATAGGCTGCCACAGCTTACTACCTTTGCCACATCAACCCAGACTATAAGGTAGATACACTGCCACCAGAACACCCACAGCCAGTTACTCTAAGGCTCTTACAAGGATACCCAATTACACTTAGTAAAATTAATATTTATGCCAGTAATAGTATTTGACCAAACAGCAAGGCTTTTAGTAAAGTGGAGCCACAGTGCCACTAAGTAAGTGAAAGTGTTCTCAAATATTAAATATTTCCTAAAAGACCAGCCACAATGAAAGGTATAGATATAAAAAAACATGAAAGTACTGAATATCTATTTACAATAAACATCAGATTTTCAATCACAGAAAATATAAAAAAAACTCAACTGGAAAGACTCCGACAGATACAGAAAAAACAACATTTAGCTAATCTCACTATATATTCCTAAATGACTGAAGAATTACTACTCCCTAGCTACTTACTAAAGCAAGGCAAGATGAAGTTAGATGAGTGTCTCTTGTCAGGTCTAATAAGAAAGTGCATCTAACACATATCCCACTAATGTTCAAATACAGTTTCAGCGCTGGTTACAGAATGACATCACACCTGGTCACCTGACTTTGTGGTTCTCACACTACCCCCTCACTAGCAACTGAGCCAGGATTTGAAACTGATGTGTCACAATGCACACACAGAACTTTAGCTAATGTCTATTGCAACATTTGAAAACTGTAAAACAATTTCAACACTCTGATCCTTCCTGCAGAGTCTAACAGGCCATTTTGTGGCACCCCATGGTAGCAATTAGTTCACAACTAAGGACAAAATGGTAGGATCCCAGCCCCAGCTTTTCACAGACATTACATCTCTGGCTGCATTCAGAGCTGTGAAACAAAATCTTTATGGCCTAAACCAAGTAATTTAATTTCAGGCTATTTTTCTTAAGGTTAGCTGGGCTGAGCTTAACCTCTTCCCTTCCATCATCCTTTGTTACAGTATATACATTTAAACGTTTGCAACAATACAGTCTGACATACATGTATATTTCTTTTCTGTCCAGCAGAACCCACTGTTGATATTTTGTTTAACACAAGCAACTTTACAAATACATTTTTAGCATAAGCATCTGTACAAATCAGTTTGATTTTCAAATGACAAAACTTCAGCTAGCTATGCTGGCATGTGTTACACTTGCACTACCCTGCTCCCATTGGCACAGCTGGCACTACCTCACATCATCACACCATCCAAAGAAAAGACTGAGAAGGGTGTGTGGCATTTGGTTTAGGGTTCTGTTTTCAGACTTCTCTGTTAGCTCCCCCCCCCCTCAATTTTGGATATGATTGCTTAAAAGTAAAATGTAGGACTTAATATTTAGAAGCTTATTGTTCTGTCAGATAGCTAAATTATTATGAGTGTGGAAAGGAGATGTCAACAATGTGGTAGTAAATGGTAGTAAATATATTTTTAAATTTTTTCTAGCTGTGGAGTGTACGTATGTTTAATTTGTTTTTAATGGTGCTGTCCAAGTATGTTATCCCTGATGTTCCACTAGAAATATTTTGGTTATAAGGCATAATTCCCACTTTTTGGAAAATAGTTTGATTTTTGCTTCTTTTATTTACAAGCTTGCAGGCTTCCTAGAGGGGTTTGAAAGTCTCAAAGTTTCTACTTAGATTTAGCCTTTTCCAGTTATGCCTAGCTGTGACCCTCCGCTTAACACAAAAATAAATAAATTAGTTTTGTGATTATTCCATGGTCTGGTGTTTCCAAAAATATATTTGCTAATGCTTTGGAAATAGGTTCATATGTGTGTACTAGGCTAATGGCCCTGGGGGCCTTTAACAAGCCTAGCCCATAGGATTACCCTGGCATCATGCCACCTGACCTTAGTTCCCAGTGCTTCTGTTGAGTAAAGCCACTGGAGTGATCCCTGGGGTGAATTTTCTATTTCCCATCCACTCATCAAGATTTATCTTGAAGAGGGCCAGTGAGGTGCTTGACATGCATGAGAAGTCTATTCCATAGCATGGACAGTCTCTGGGTTATGAACCTGTCTCTCCAGCATGTTCTGTTGATTGCGGTAATGAGGTTGAGGTTTCTGGAGTGTGTGGTGCGGAGGGATTGGGATTTCTCTAGATGTAGCATTTTTAACAGAGCTGGGTCAGACATGGCTTTGTAAGTCAAGCAGAGATCGCCTCTAAGTAGGCAATATGAGACAGAGAATAGTTGGAGTTTTTTTAGACTGTCCATATAGGACAAATGTTTAAGGCCTAGGATCCTCTTTCTGAGGTATTTTTGCAGCCTGTCCAGTTATTGCAGGTGTTTAGTGAGGTACATGCCAAATGAAGCATTGTACTCAATGATTGGCCTAATGAAGGAAGAGTAGAGGGAGACGGTGACCTCTTTCTTTCTGGATGCAAAACCCTTAGTATGTGCCACATAGAAGGACTTTCTGACCACAGTGGCAATGTGGTGGTCAAAAGAGAGGTTGCTGTCAACCTGTGTTCCCAGATCTCTTATAATGCCTTCTGTGTTCAGTGGACTACCATTGATGTGGTAATTCATGGGAACCGGGTTTTTCCCAAAGGGGATGACGACACATTTTTTGGCATTTGGTTCTGAGACCAGTCATTGGTCTCAATGAGGTCTTTCTGCAGGATGTCAACATCACTTGGGGAATTAATAATAGCTCCCAACTTGCAATTGTCTGCAAACTCTGTCAGCCAGAGTCCCTTCTTGTTGGCCTGGACTTCAGAGAAGTAGATACCAAATAGGAGAGGACCCAGGACCGAACCTTATGGGACTCCACTCGAGACTGGTTGGCAGTCTGACTTGGAGTCAGCTACTTTCACGCGGTGGGTTCTACCTGTGAGCCAGTTTGCAACCCACCTAATGATATAGGGGTTGATGCCTAGCTTAGTGCGTTTTTCTATGATTCCTGAGTGGGGAATGGTATCAAGAGCTTTGGCCAGATCAAGGAAGGCTGTATAAACCACCTTGCCTTCATCCACAGCTCTGGTGACTGACTCAAAGAAGTTGAGCAAGTTGAGCAGGCATGATCTACCCTTCAGAAAACCAAACTGTGTGGGTTCCAGAGTTTGGAGATTCTGTATATCCTTGTTTATTAGGTCCATGATGATGCATTCCATAGCTTTGCATATCAGACTCATCAGGCTAATGAGGCGATAGTTCCCAGGGTCTGTAGTCGCTCCTCCTTTGTGGAGAGGGATGACTGTAGCAGTGCGCCATTTGGTAGGGGCAAAGCTTGAGGTGAGGCTGTGATTGAACAGGGCACACAGGTGAGGTGCCAGTTCATTCTGTAGTTTATGTAGAACACAGCCAGGGATATTGTCAGTTCACATAGAAGCTGTATTCTTGGCCTTGGACAGTGCTGTTTTAAGCTGTGCAGCAGTAATACTGGGTGCCTGGCAATCTTCTGGTATTGTGACTGGTCCCTTGAGGGGAGAGAGAGGTAAAGTTGGCATTGAATCTGTCGGCCAGTATATTGGCAATACCTGTTGGCTTGGTATAGGAGGCACCATTGTGAAGTAGTTCAGAGCAAGTCTGGGTATTGCAGTGGAGATTCTGTACATAACTATAGAAGGCCTTGTGGTTTTATTTACTATCTGCTACAAATCTGTTTTCATAGCTAGCTTTAGAGGATTTGATGAGGGATCTCAACTTTTTGTTGAGGCTGATAAGGGAGTTTTTCCAGTCTTGGGACTTTACCTTATTCCGCATCAGTTTCCTCCACCTGTTGTAGAGTTTGTTTATGGCAGGGGACCACCAGATTGGCTTCTTTTTTTTGTTGGAGAGCATCTTATTTCTGTTGGGTATGACGAGATCCATGCATTTGTGCATGTGATTCTACAGTGCATTGGTGTACGATTCGGTGGTCATGCAACTGATCTCCATTTGCATGGGTGCCGTGAAGTTAGCCACCTCTGTTTTTAGGAGCCCAAAGTTAGCTTTGGAGAGGTTTTTCATGGTGGTTACCTTTGTGAGGGGGTGGGGGTGTGTGGATTTCCAAGGTGATTAGTTTGTGGTCGGATCTAACCAGGGAGGAGTTGACTGTTGGTGTAGAGCAATGGTCGCCCATGTTAGTAATGACAAGGTCAAGAATGTTGCTACCTCTCATGGAGATAAGAATGAGCTGGTCCAGGGCATTTGAATTAATGAAGTCTAGGAAATGTTGTGCAAGTGTATTGGTACATGAGTAGTTTTCCCAGTTAATGGAGGGGTAGTTGAAGTCACCCAGTATGAGTGTGTTAGGTTGGACCCTAATATTATCCAGAGAACTTGGGAACATGGAGTGTGAGTCTTGGGACATGGTTGGGGACCTGTAACAGGCTACAAACTGAATTGCTGTCGTACCCAATGTTAGCTGCACCTGAAGTATCTCAGATGAGTTATATTGGGCTACTAGTCTGGAGGTGTATGCATCCTTTATAAATATGGAAACACCACCGCCTTTGGAGCGTCAGTCCAAGTTTTGGGGCTGAAAGGTGTGGAATGAGTTATAGCCTGGTAGTGCAGGGGTGAATTCTGCTTTCTTGAACCAGGTCTGTGTTACGGCACAAATGTCGATGTTCTCCATTTTAAGGAGTGCTTCGAGCGAGTGCATTTTGAGATTTAGACTTCTAGCGTTGAGCAGCATGACCCTCAGATTGCATTTGTTTGTAGCTGTTATGGTGGTCATTTGGTCTTTGGAACACCACCTAAAAAAGGCACTATAGGGGTGGCAAGAGCCTTGGCCAGTATCCGGAAGCCCAGAGGTGACAGATGCAGGCCATCTCTGGCAAAGCATCGAGGTCTATCAGTCGTGTCACCCCAGGCAGATAGATATTGGATCCCCTTAGAATGACACCAGAAACTTTGCCAGTTGTTGAAATCAATCATTTTCTGCTTGTACTGTGGTATCATTCTGAGTGATAGTAGGATGCTGCACAGGGCTAGGGTCATACCCGCCTGGGCTACATAATCCAAGAGCTCCTCCATGTCTCTCTTCATGTAGTCCAGGGAGGTATGTCTCAGGTCATTCACAGCCACATGTACTATGACAGAATCATTTATTAATGCCAGATTTTATGAGAGAGTTGAACCTATGTAAGGTAAGGCATATAGAATGAATTAATTCTTGGCAGAGTTTGTTTTTACTTGCATGATAGAGTTCCTGTTACTGAGTTATGATTTAGTTGGGAGTTGGGAAATGAAAATATTAATTATTATAATTCAAGGTAGGATTCTTTGTATTGAGGTTTGGACAGCTTGGGGAGATTATTGGCTCAATTAGGTCATTATAAAAAAATATGTGGCATCTAATTCCTTCTGAGGCCAAGCAAGTCCAAGTTGAACTCAGACTTCAGGATAAATTATATGGTCTTTCGTAATCGATATTGGGTTGGGGGATTTAAATGTTTTATCATGTATTTAGAAGATAAATTGTGAACTATTCAGACCAGTCTTTGAGTAATCTGTGTGACCTATTAATGGAATGGAATGTTTGAGTCTTTCTGACAAAGAGCATTGTACCAACTTGTATTCTTCAGCTTAATAGTGTGTAGGAAGGCAGATGGACAATTTTGTTTAAGTCATGATCATGAGATTTTTAGGATATTTCTGATTTGCATTGTAGTACCCAGGCCTCCAGAATGTCCCATTTACTTAGCTTTGGACATTAAGATTAAAACATCTGGGACTACTGGTATGACATAAAACTGAAAAAGCACATTTTCTACCTTCTCTAGCCTTTAATATTGCTAAACAGCATAAAAATGGATATTTCACCTTAAATATTTTACTGAAAGAGGGAAGTCAACAAAGCCCTGCAGCCTATTTGATGAAATAAAGGAGAAATTACATTAAAAAGTATACCGATAACACTACTGAAGTGGTGAATTGTTATACACAGTGCAATGGACAAAACTGCTAGATAATAGGGGAAAGAGGCCATGACGAAGGGATGATTCTGAAAATGCAAGTGAAAATAGACAAAATCTACAGTGAGTGCAGAAAATGAGTAACTTATTGATGCAGTATATTAGTAAGACATATAAAAGACTAGGTAAATTTGAGCAGGCATTGAATACTCATTCAGATGACATAGAAGAAATAAAGAAAAATGGAGAGCATACATTTAAACTGGCTAAACTGGAGGCCACAGAGGAAGAACAAAGGAAAAGCTGATCAAGTTGTAAGATCAGGATCCGGAGGGAAAATACTTATTTTTCAAATGTCCATGAAGCAGTAGAAGGCAATGGCTGTGTAAAGGCTTTATAGTAGTGCAAGTTAGGCAATAGACTGGGATTCTTCAAGAGAAGACACTCCTAAGTAGAGACCATAGACTGTTTATGTCAGCAGGATTTTAAAGAGATACCCAGGGCCAGTCATGTTAAAGGTTTAAACATTTCAGTTAAATGATCAAATTTTGGCAAAGCTATATAAGAAAGGGAATTTTGTGCAAGTGGGACATGAGTATTCACAGATCAGGATTACTCCCTAACCACAAGACAGAGAATGAACAAACTTATTCCACTAAGCAGGATGCTTTAACTGCAACTTGGTGTTTGCTATTTTATCTGGAAATACAGAAAATTCCCTTCCCTATGGGGGCTAAAAACTTTTTTGAAATGGCCCTAGAAGAGAGAGAAAAATTCAGGGAATTTGTACAAGTAGATGCTCGGAGAAAGAAAATGAAAGGGGGAAAGATAAAAGGAAAGAGAGGCGTAGCTTGTGTAACCCTTCATGATTTTCCTCATGAAAATACAGTAGAAAATAAGATGATGGAAAAAATACCAAGATAGTGACAGACAAGCTAGTAACAAGTTACAATGAGGATGGCCAGGACAGATTGAGGTGGCATAAAAAAATACAAGTACTAAAATCTCCTCTGTTAAGCAGTAATCACCCAGACTGTGAACACAAGAGGAAAAAAATTGCATTGAATAGTAGAGACAATAATGCTGTTGGACTGAACAAAAAAAAACAAAAGACATTTGTAGCAAAAATAGGTGATTGCAGATTGCAGTATATGTTTTAGGAGAACTGTCACATGTAGAGACTGCAAAAGTTTCTGCAAGGTAAAATATCTTCAAAACTTTGCTTTTTCTTTGATCTAACATGTATGGTGAAGAGTAATGGGATGTACAGGACTATAGTAAGGCAAATGGAATTACCTGCAAGTTGCACGTGAACTAGAAACAGGTAATCCACTTGATGGATGAATCGTAAATGAGCTAGTTGGCTGCAGTAAGTGTCACTGGCAAGATCTTAGCATATGTTATAAGACAAAATCTGAAAAGGGACATTAAGCAAAATAACCACTGCAGTTTTATATGTCATATAGTTTAAATTTTAAAAGGAAGAAAATGGAAGCTGTATATGACAGGAACATAATTTGGTTGGGTCTATATTAGAATCTCGAAAGCTGACTTTCACGAATACAAGTTCATTAACACATAAATGTCGATGTACTAAAAGAGTGAAGTACAAAAATAGCAAAATTCAGAATGCCGAACGTATTTCCTTGGCCGGCAGGGTGATCATGGGGATGAGGAAATAAATCCTTTTCCCCACTGTAGTGCTGTCTCGAAGTTGGTATATTTAAGTAGGGGGGTGTGGGGAGTGCAGGGGGGCTTTGCCTGCAAAAACATTTGGAAAAGTGTTTTACATTAGGTTTGTTCAGTTAGGTTTACCTTACCTGTATGGCACTGTTGCTTCCGGAAAGACGTTCGGCATTCTGAATTTTGCTGTTTTTGTACTTCGCTCTTGTAGTACATCGACATTTATATGTCAATGAATTTGTATTCGCAAAAGTCAGCTTTTGCAATTCTAATATAGACCCAATTTGGTTGATTACACTTGAAAAAGGAATGCAACAGAGGAATGTTGTAAGGAATAGGGAGGATTCTTCCACCAGAAGTGTAGGGGGTGAGCATAGTGAATAAATAACAGAGAAATATACAAAGTTTGTGAAGTAAAGAAGAAGAATTTCAGAAAGAACATAAAATAAGTAACATAATTGCACTTTGGATAATGATTAAGAGGGAAACAATTACAGCAAAGCAGTGACGAGATTTTCAATGAGGACTTAAGCATTGGAATACAATAACGGGTTTAAGACTTGAATGGACAACCGTGAAAAGGGCCAGTGAACCAATGACAAACACACTGAGAAAAGGCAAGTAACTGCTATCCGTTAACAAATACAAGGGAACATGGTAAAACTAAATACTACCTTGAAATAAGTGAAGGTGACTATTAGGAGAAATAAATAAGCTTCCATAGGGTGGACAGTGATAGAGATTTTAAGTTTGACGTTTACTGAAATAGAAGCACATACACCAAAAAGGAAAGAGGGGCCCTTTTTGTCAAATGGAAGAGGTGTACTTTCCAGGAGAGGAGTGTGTATATACTTTTTGACTTGTTTAATGAGTTGATGGTTAAACTAAGTTTTTCATGTTTTGTTCCAGCTGCAAAAAAGGTATTTGAAATGCAGTCTATGCAAACTAACCTCCTTAAATTGTAAGAAGAAAGAACCACTTACAAGATAATGAGTGTAAATGGCCAGAATAAGAGAAGAATTTAAAATGAAGTAAATGAGGTTAAACATAATAACATAAAATATATTTAGCCTGATAGACAAAGGAAAGTTGCAAAAAAAATTTACAAAAAAAGTAAAGCAGAAATTATAATGGCTAGAGTAGACACATCTACATAGAGAAGAACATGAGCATTAACAAAGGATTTAAAGAAGGATATTATGCAAATGCTATAGAGGGAAAGGTAGGAAGGTGGGGGGTTATCACATTAATAAGAAGGGGGTGCTACACTCCACATAGAGATAGCAAAATTGATGAATGGGGGGGGCATGTTTTACTGAGAGGAAACTGGGAAGGCAAAAGAGTGACATTAATTATGTTTTGCATTCCCTCAAAGCTTTGAGTATAGGAAATAAGGCATGTCATGGAGGACTGATTGAGTTCCTTCCAGTTATAGGGCTGATTGCTTGGGACTGGAACTTGATAACTTTGAGGGTTGTGAATGGTAGACTAAGACAACAAAAATTGAGTAAGGAAAATGAAGTTTTTAAGAATATAATGTGACTATATAAATTAAGAGATGTGGTGGATATTTTACCATGGGAAAGAATGCATACATATAAATCAGAATAATATCTGGCATCTTCTGTTTTAAATAGATAGTATGTATGACCAGAAAGCATGTATAACCAACTGGTTAAAAAAACACAAAAAGAAAAATCTAGCAAAGCTAGACTTCTCACTGTGTGATACCTTAAACCTCTTGCAGCTGAGGCCTTGTGGGGTAAATGCAAATCACCCTTTAAGGATATCAGGTGTTTCAGCTAAATGGCAGATGGTTATCTGTGTGACCTTTTTACTCTCTGTTTTAGTTTGTTAGTTGGGATATTTTGTAGACACCCTAATGTTTATTGATATCAGCTGGGTATGACATCCCTGTGTTTCCAAAGGACAAGGAAACAGAAATCCCACTCGGCCTTCCTGAAAACACTGGAAAATATGAAGGTCTCTCCAAACACCATTATATTGGGCGACTTCAACTACCCAAACATAGACTGGGAGCATTACTCTAGCTCCAACACCCTAGCCCAAAGGTTCCTAGAATTTATAAACTCAAATGCTATGGAACAACTTGTTACCACTCCCACAAGAGGGAAAACATACTGGACCTGATCATCACCAACATGGAGACTCTATGCTCCAGACCAGAAGTGTATCCCTCACTGGTAAGATCAGACCATAAACTAATCTCACTGGATATTCACATCCCGACCCCACCCCCTGCCCAGAAAACCACAGTGAAAAACTTCTCTAAAGCAAATTTCACAGTCCTCAAAACCGAGGTGGAATCCTTCAAAGCCCCCGGGCCTGTGGAAAATACGGCCCAGACCGCAGAATCCTTTATAAACGCATTCTATGAACACCTTCAGGAATGCATGAACCATGCAATCCCAAATAAAACCAAGACCCAATCCTCCAAAGGCAGACGTCCTGTCTGGTGGACCACAGACATAAACAAACTATACAATAGAAGGTGGACGCTACTACATGATAGAGCAAAATCCCAAAAAGGGAAGGCATCTCTGATCAGTATTAGCAAAAAACTACGGGCACTCATAAAATCGTTTAAGGCCAGCTTCGAGAGAAAAATTGCACAGGACACTAAGGATAATCACAAGGCTTTCTTTAGTTATGTTAGGAACCTGGGTGGGAATTCCCAGATATGCTCAGAATTAGTCCAAAATAACAAAAAATACACCAAACCCACAGACATTGCCAACATCCTAGCTGACAGGTTCAGTGCAACCCCCCCCCCCACTCCCCACCAAAAGGGCAAATATCTGTCCCAGCAGAGTGCTGCCCCCCTGACATCTCAGATGCTCAGGTAAAAGCCGCCCTCTCCAAAGCAAAAAACACAGTATCAATGGGACCAGACGGTGTCCCAGGCTGCGTCCTACATGAACTCCAAGAAGAGCTAAACCCAAACATAAAACTACTGTTCATAGGTTCATACTAGGCTATCTGCCCAAGGGCATTTATAAGCCTAGCCCAGAGTTTTGTGGCTTTCGCCACCCCATTAGTTTGGAGGATACTATCCCCATTATTTTGCTGTGCCTCTGTCAAGCAGTGACACTGAGATAATCCCTGGGGTATATCTGCGATCTCCCATCCATTGGTCAAGATTTCTCTTGAACAAAGCCAGCGAGGTGCTCTGCCTCACATGTACCGGGATTTTGTTCCACAGCATAGGGAGTCTCTGGGTGATGAATCTGTCCCTCCAGCACGTCCTATTAATAACTGTGTCAAGGTTTAAGTCTCCCGCCCTTGTAGTTCTGAGGGATCTAGATTTTTTGAGGTAAAGCATGTTCATCAATTCTGGGTTGGACATGGCCTTGTATGTCAGGCACAGGTCACCTCTGAGCAGACGTTAAGCGACTGAATAGAGCTGGAGTTCCTTCAGTCGGGCAGCATAAGACATATTTTTGAGACCCTTTATCCTTTTGGTGAGGAACTTTTGGGGCCTTTCCAGTTGCTGCAGGTGTCGTGTCAGATACATTCCGAATGGGGCATTGTACTCAATCATTGGTCTGATGAGTGATGAGTACAGGGGGACGATGACCTCCCTTGATCTAGATGTGAATCCCTTCATGATCAGGTGGGCAATGTAGAAGGTCTTCCTAACTACTTTGGCAATGTGAGTGTCAACCGAAAGATTACTGTCAACCTGGGTCCCCAGATCCCTGATAACCTCTTCTGTGCTTAGTGGGTTGCCACCTATATGGTAGCTAGGGGTAACCTTGTTTTTCCCGAAGGGTATGACTATGCATTTTTTGGTGTTTAACTTTAGGCCATGGCTCTGGCACCAGTTATCCATTTCTATAAGACCCTTCTGAAGGATATCTGTGTCAGATGTGTTCTCAACTATGGCGCCCAGTTTGCAGTCATCTGCAAATTTTGTCAGCCATAACCCTCCTGTGTTTGCTTGTACTTCTGAAAAGTAGATGCCGAACAGCAGTGGGCCCAGGACTGAGCCCTGTGGTACACCACTTGTGACAGGCTTTGAGTCTGACATGGTGCCAGCAACTCTGACCCTGTGGGTTCTGTCACTTAGCCAGTTTGTGACCCATCTTGTGACGTATGGGTTTACATTTAAGCTGATGAGTTTTTCAATGATACCTGAGTGGGGTATTGTGTCGAAAGCCTTTGCCAGGTCAAGGTAGGCTGTGTGGACTGCCTTTCACTCATCAATGGCCTTGGTGACTGTTTCGAAAAAGTCAACCAAGTTTAAAAGGCATGATCTGCCTTTGACAAAGCCAAACTGGGTTGGATCCAAAGTCTGCAAGTCCCCTATGTCTTTATTTATGAGTTCCATTATGATCCTCTCCATAGCTTTGCAGATCAGGCTTGTCAAGCTGATAGGCCGGTAATTTCCAGGGTCAGTGGAGGCACCGCCTTTGTGAAGTGGGACCACAGTTGCCGTACGCCACTCCTTGGGCACGTATCCTGAGGTGAGGCTAAGATTAAACAGCTGCCCTAACTGCAGGTTTAATTCCTCATTGAGTTCATGGAGCACACAACCGGGGACACCATCTGGTCCCATGGATGCTGTGTTTTTTGCCTTGGAGAAAGCAGTTCTCACCTGAGCGTTAGAGATGTTTGGGGGGCTACAATCCTCTGGTATAGATATCTCACCTTTTTGGGGGGGGAGTTTGCACTGAACCTGTCAGCCAGTATGTTGGCAATGTCTGTAGGTTCAGTAATTTTTACATCATTTTGAACTAATTCTGAGCATATCTGGGAGTTTCCTCCCAGGTTTCTAACATAGCTAAAGAAGGCCTTATGATTGTCTTTTGAGTCCTTAGCGACTTTTCTCTCAAAATTTGCCTTGCATGATTTTATGAGAGATCTTAGTTTTTTACTTATAATGATCAAAGGTGTCTTCCCTTTTAAGGATTTTGCTCTATCTTGTAGTAGCTTCCTCCTTTTGTTGTAGAGCTTGTTTATGGCTGGGGTCCACCAGACTGGACGCTTGCCTTTGGTACAAAGAGTCTTTGCTTTGTTTGGGATTGCTTGATCCATGCACTCCTGTAGGTGCTGGTAGAAGGCATTTGTAAGTGATTCAGCGGCTTGAGTAATGGTTTCCGCAGGCTCGGGGGCCTTAAAAGCGACCACACCAGTCTTTAAAAGTGTGAAGTTGGCTTTTGAGAAGTTCTTCACTGTGGTCTTTTTTATCTCAGGTGGGAGCGGGATGTGGCCTTCCAGTGAGATTAGTTTATGGTCTGATCTCACCAGTGAGGGGTATACTTCCGGTGTTGAACATTGTGACCCCATGTTCGTGATGATGAGATCTAGTATGTTTTCTCCTCTTGTGGGGATGGTGACTAGTTGTTCCATGGCATTTGAGTTTATAAACTCTAGGAACCTTTGGGCTAGAGTGTTGGGGCTTGAGTAGTGATCCCAGTCTATATTCGGGTAGTTGAAGTCACCTAGTATGATGGTGTTTGGAGATACATTTATCCCCTCCAGTGTTTTCAGGAAAGCTATGTGAGGTTCCTGAGATTAAGAGGGTGGCCTGTAACATGCTACAAATTGCAGAGCAGTCTTGCCTATGGTTAATTGCACCTGGATGGTCTCTGATGCATCGTGCGTTGCCACCAACCTTGAGGTGTGGGTGTCCTTGATGAATATAGACACCCCCCTCCTTTCTTGGTGTTGTCCGGATTTTGGGGCCGGAACGCATGATATGAGGTAAAACCTGATAGTGCCGGGGTGCTCCCGGGAGCCTTGAACCAGGTTTCAGTCACAGCACAGACATCGATGTTCTCCATACTGAGAAGGGCCTCGAGTGCGTGCATCTTGAGGTTGAGACTTCTGGCATTGAGCAGCATTACCCTTAGTTTTTCCCCTTTTTTGTGTTCTAGGGTGGTAGGTTTAGAATTTGAGCCTTGCCTAAAAAAGGCACTATGGGGGTGGCAAGAGCCTTTGCCAATAACCGGAAGCCCAGGGGTGACGGGTGCAAGCCGTCCCTTGCGAAGCAGCGTGGCTTGTCCAGCATGTCATCCCAGGCAGACAGACATTGGATCCCCTTTGAATGACACCAGAGTTTAAGCCAGTTATTAAACCTGATCATCTTGTCTCTGTATTGTGGCATCAATCTCAGCCTTACTACAGGATATGTACCCAAAGAGTGGCGTACAGCAACAGTGGTCCCTCTCCACAAAGGTGGTGCCTCAACAGATCCTGGAAACTATCGCCCCATAAGCCTGACTAGCTTGGTCTGCAAAGCTATGGAAAGGATCATCATGGACCTCATAAATAAAGATATTGGGGACATACAGACACTGGATCCTACCCAGTTTGGCTTTGTTAAGGGTAGATCCTGTCTCTTAAACCTGGTTGATTTCTTTGAAACAGTCACCAAGGCCATTGACGAGGGGAAGGTGGTCCACACAGCCTACCTGGACCTCGCAAAAGCCTTTGATGCAATACCCCACTTGGGCATTATAGATGAGCTCACCAGCTTAAATTTAAACCCCTATGTCACTAGATGGGTTGCAAACTGGCTCAAGGACAGAACCCACATGGTTAGAATTGCTGGAGCTATGTCAGACTCCAAACCAGTTACAAGTGGCGTCCCACAAGGCCCAGTCCTGGGACCTCTCTTGTTCAGTATATATTTCTCGGAGGTACAGGCCAACACGGAAGGACTGTGGCTGACCAAGTTCGCAGATGACTGCAAACTGGGTGCCATAATAGACTCTCCAGCCGACACAAGCATCCTCCAAAAGGGCATCATAGAAACAGACAACTGGTGCCAGAGCCATGGCCTCGATCTAAACGCCAAAAAGTGTATAGTCATCCCCTTTGGCAAAAACAAAGTGCCCACAAATTACCACACAGGTGGTAATCCATTAAGTACCGAAGAAGTAATTAGGGACCTGGGGACCCAAGTTGATAGCAATCTCTCATTTGGCAACCACGTGGCCACAGTGGTTAGAAAAACATTTTATATAGCCCACCTAATCATGAAGGGATTCACATCTAGATCAGGGGAGGTCATTGTGCCTCTTTACTCATCCCTCATCAGGCCCGTAATTGAGTACAATGCCCCTTTCGGGATGTACCTTACCAGACACCTGCAGCATCTGGAAAGACCCCAAAAGTACCTCACCAAGAGGATCAAAGGGCTCAAACAAATGCCATATGCTGCCCGGTTAAAGAAACTCCAGCTCTACTCAGTGGCATACTGCCTGCTCAGAGGCGATCTGTGCCTGATGTATAAAGCCATGTCCAACCCGGAATTAATGGACATGCTGCACCTCAGAAAATCCAAATCCCATCGAGCTACGCGCTCGAGAGACTTGAACCTCAGCACTGAAATAAATAGGGCATGCTGGAGGGACAGATTCATAACCCAGAGGCTCCCTTCACTCTGGAATAAAATCCCAGTCTAGGTTAGGCAGAGTCCCTCATTGACTCTCTTCAAGAGGAATCTTGATGAGTGGATGGGAGATTGTAGGTTTACCCCGGGTATCACTTCTGTGTCACTGTTAGACAGAGGCACAGTATACTAACCTCGAAAAAGAGCATAGCAAAATTAATTTAAAATGGGTGGTGAAAGCCAAACACACTCTGGCTAGGCTTATAAATGCCCTAGGGCAGATAGCCTAGTATGAACCTATGAACAAACAATCCTCTTTTGCAGTGTTAATGATGTCATAAGAAGGCAGAAATATGCATGCTCGCAGCTAGAAGGGTTTGGCTTTAATGGCCTGAAATTGTCCATAAATAGACTTAAAAATGAAAGTAAAAGAAAAAGTCATGGACATTCAGGATTGCCATTTAGGTGAAACACCTGATATGCTTAAAGGGTGATTTGCATGAGGCCTCTGCTGCAAGAGGTTTATCATACAGTTAGAAGTCTAGCTTTTTCTTTTTGTGTCAATATATGGCCCCAGGAACAAGGGGTTGGCATGGGTTTGTGCCTAGGCTTGGAGTATCTTACAGGCTGCTCCTGTCCATAAGAGATATAGATGGTACCCCAGGTGTGAATTTATAATTCCCCATCCATTGATCTGAATTGTGTTTGAAGAGGGAGGGTAGGGATCTGCTTAACTCATTCACTCCAGAGCAGCTCAGAAAATGCTGCCTGCTTACTTCCACCATAGGAACAACAGTGCAGCCTTAGCTTATTTTTAGGTAATCCATTTATAATACCATACAGAAACCCATTGTTCATAACTCTTCAACCATAAGAGCTAGACTAAAAATGTAAATGCAGTAGTTGTTCAGCAGACACTGACCTTTCCAACAGTGTAAACGGTGATAGTGTGTATGTAAGGCATTATTAGATATTTGTCAAGGAATGCTGAGATTGTGCATATTTCTTTACCTTTTTGGTACAACAAATCACAATATCCTGGTGAATGTACCATGGAGACCCATACAATGTGTAATTAATTTGTGTGAATGTTAGCTTTAAAATGATTCCTTATCATTTACTGTGTGGTGCTCCGTTACAGAGATATTCACAGAAATATGATTAATATATTTATCATAATTGATAAAAAAGCATATCATCTCATTACCTGTAACAGAGACTACATATCAGTATACAAGTTGTGTGACTCAATGTCTGCTTCAAAACGATGCCTCATTTGTGTCATCACCATGCTCCCTTGCAAATATATGGGCATAATAATGAGAAATATTACAAATGTATAATTTTCATAATCCTACAAGACTAAAACTGTAATATCTGTATACAGCATACAGACACAGTTCTTTTACCATGTTGTAAGGAGTAATACTGTCTTCAAAAATGAAGTATTACTTGGGACATTGACATGCTCTCTTGCAAAGTTATTTACCAAAATATGTAAACAATCATAATTTCCATAAACTAAGTCCTAAACAAACTTTGATATCTGTACATGTGTACAGCATACAGATACAGTTCTTTTACCATGTTGTAACTATTAATACTCTCTTCAAAATGAGGTATTACTTATCACATTGACATGCTCCCTTGCAAAGTTATTTACCAAAATATGAAAAAAAAATAACAATTTTCATAGCCTTAGTTCATAGGTAGGTACTAGGCTATTGGCCCTAGGGCCTACATAAGCCTAGCCAAATGGTACCCTGGCTTTTGCCAACCAAGAAAATTATTTTCCTGTGCCCCTGTCAAGCAGAGCCACAAAAGTGATCCCCGGGGTGAATTTCCTATCTCCCATCCAATCAAGATTTTTCTTGGAGTGCTAATGAGGAGCTTTGTTTGATATAGATAGGTAGTTTGTTCCAGAGTATGAGAAGTCTCTTGGGCAGGAATCTATCCCTCCAGCATGTTCTGTTTATTGTGGTGACAAGGTTTAGGTGTAGCTCGGAGGGATTGGGATTTCTTTAAGTGGAGCATGTCCAACAGCTCTGGGTTTGACATAGCTTTGTATGTTAGGCAGAGATCACCTCTGAGTAGGCGATATGCGACAGAGTAAAGCGGGAGTTTTTTTGAGATGGTCTGTGTAGGGCATCTGTTTGAGGCCGTTAATCCTCTTTGTGAAGTATTTCTGCTGCCTTTCCAGTTGTAGATGTCTTGTGAGGTACATACCAAAAGGGGCATTGTACTCTATAATGGGTCTAATGAGTGATGAGTAGAGGGGAACAGTGACCTCTTTTTTTTCCTGGATGAGAAACCTTCTGTAATGAGGTGTGCCACATAGAAGGAGTTCCTGACTACTGTGACGATGTGATTATTAAAGGAGAGACATGTGTCCTAAGGTCTCTTATCACACTTTTGGTGTTAAGTAGACTATTGCCTATGTGGTAGTTCATGGGTACAGAGTTTTTACCAAAAAGGATGACTGTGCACTTTTTGGCATTGAGCTTGAGGCCATGGCTTTGACACCAGGCATCTGTCTCAATGAGGCCCTTTTGTAGGATGTCCACATTGTTTGGAGTTTTGATTATGGCTCCTACTTTGCAGTCATCTGTGAACTTGGTTAGCCAAAGACTTTCTGTGTTAGCCTGTACTTCAGAGAAGTAAATACCAAACAGGAGAGGACCCAGGACTGAACCCTGTGGTACTCCACTTGTCACTGGTCTGAAGTTGGATTTAGAGTCTGCTACTTTCACAGTGTGGGTTCTGTCAGTGAGCCAGTTGGCAACCCATCTTGTGACATAGGGATTTATACATAGTTTAGTGAGTTTATCTATAATTCGAGAGTGGGGGATAGTATCGAAAGCCTTGGCGAGATCTAGATAGGCTGTGTGAACCACCTTACCCTCATCTATGGCTTTGGTGACAGCTTCAAAGAAGTCTATCAGGTTTAGGAGACATGATCTGCCTTTTACAAACCCAAACTGGGTAAGGTCCAGAGTTTGGAGATTACCAATGTCATTGTTTATAAGTTACCTGATGATATCCAAAATAAAGGAAAGGAAATGCCACGGAAGCTCCAAAACAAATTTGTGTAATTTTTAATCCACGACAGCAACAGTAAATCCACAACACAGCAACACAGCAACGGAAAGGCACCAACATTAACGCTATTAAGTCCTAATGCGTTTTCGTTTGTATCTCAACACTTCATCAGATGTAATTTGTTAAGCAATTCCATCTAGTTTAAATACTCCATTCAATAAATCAATTAAAAAATTCACCAATTAAGTTAATACCACCATTTAAAAAGACATCCTTTAAAATTACCTTAATCCACTTGTTAATGTATCACCATTTCATTATGTGCAAACATCTTTAAAAATAATTCAAAACTCATACATAATTAGAAAATAAATATTTGCTTATATATTCTAACAGGAATTAATATTGTTAATGCATGGAATTATATAAAAAAATGCAATGTCTTGATTGTGACAAAATATTAACCAGTGAATAAACTGACATCTAGTGGCCATACATATATATTGCAATTGAATTGTTGATTCCCAAAGGGAATTTTCTGAAAATTAATTTACATCAGTAGATAATTAAATAAATGCCTTTTACACAAAATCAATGTATAGCTAAGCTCTTAAAAACCAAAATAATTCATATATACATATTTAAAAATCCATTAAAAATGCCACAATATTATAAATGTGTAAAATAATTGTGTAAAATAATTAATACACTAGACACAATTGTACATATAGGTTAAATAAGAAGGAAAAAATATATATATATATAAATATAAATATAAATAAAATATATATATAAATATTTTACAATTTAGCTGCCCTTAACTTCAAAATAGGGAGTATGCTTGTGTATTCATTTAAGCCCGGGGGGTTGTAGGCCTCCAGCGTGATTTGCCACCAGAGCTCCCTGTATTCAACCTTTTCCTCCCAGAGTCCACCCCTTATATCTTTCTCAGTGTGTTCAATAACTGTAAATGTAAAGCTTGCTTCAGGACATTCCCTTGTATGTCTATATAGGGCATTAGTCTCCTTACAATTTTTAACATCATTAAGATGTTCATAAATTCTTCTTCTAAGCTTCCTTTCCGTTTTCCCTATATAGAATGAAGAGCAAGCTTTACAAAAGGCTAAGTATATTAAGCCCGTAGAATCACAATTATAATAATATTCTTCGTTGGTTATTGTTCTATTTCTACTTATTATATTTATACTATTACCATTTAGTATATATGGACATTGTGCACATCTACCACACTTATATGTACCTTTTTTCTTTTGATCATTCAAATTATTGACTTTCTTATTCTCCAAAATATTTCTTATACTGTGTGCATTTTTATATACTACTTTAGCTGGAATAGTTTTTGCTTTTTCTATATCAGTGGAATTAATAAATCTATTCCACTCTCTATGGAAAATCTGATTTACTTTGTTGTTCACACCATTATATTCTAAAGTAAGGGCTAAATTGTAATTTTCCTGTACCTTGTTAGAAATTTTGTCCATATTAGGATTGTTCGTCAGTCCGCCTCCTCTTATTATGGGGGCAAACCTAGTTGATCTTCCATTTTCAACTTCCTGTTTAGTTTCATTAATAAGTTTTTCTGGGTATCCTCGATCCCTAAACATTTTACTTAGTGTATCACATTCTCTTATAAAATCTTCCTCCGTACTAGCCATTCTGCTACCCCTCACGTATTGACCTTTGATAATGTTTCTCTTACAATGTGTGGGATGTGCACTGTTATAGTGCAGATAGGAGTTACAATAAGTGGGTTTCCTATACACTTTACTCTCTAAATTAACTCCTTTCTTATAAATCTCAATATCCAAATACTTTAAGGAGGTATTAGATATTGTCCAAGTAAATTTCAAAAAACTGGAAGTCTGATTCAAATATTCTAAAAACTCTTTCAGATTCTCATTACTTCCTGTCCAAAGAAGGACTATGTCGTCCAGAAATCTACGATATAGTACCCACCATTTACTAATTGCACATTTCAACACATATTTTTCTTCCCACTTTGCCATTACCAAGTTAGCAAAGGTCGGGCACATCGGCACCCATCATACGCCCTGAATTTGCTTATAAAATTCACCATTGTAATACAAAAAATTATTCTGCAGTACAATGTCCATAAGACAAACTGATGCCAATTTAACATCATTGGTCAGGTTACTGTCTTCATACACTATCTCTTCATAAAATTCCATACCCTCTTTATAGGGAATAGAGGAAAAGAGGTCTATTACATCTATAGTAACAAAAGTAATGTTATCTATATCCACTATTCCAGAGACATCTTTCAATAAATCCCATGAATCTTTTAATACTTGCTGTCTATTTACCCATAAACTTTTAGTCTTATTGTCGACAAATTTGGCCAAAGTATGTGTCTTAGATCCTTCGGCCGAAACAATAGGCCTTAATGGCGGATCTATTTCATTTTTATGGGTTTTAGGTATACCAAATATTAATGGGATTTTTGGTTTTTCTACCTTCAGGAAGTTATACATGTCTTGATCTATGGTACCTTCATACAGCATATCTTTTAAATGAATATCAATTCTGCTGTATGCAATATTTATTTCGTTTTTAGATACTATTTCGTATTTAGTGTTATTCCATAAAATCTTATACATTCTACTGTCATATTCTACTTTATCCATGATAACAACCCCTCCCCCTTTATCGGGCTTCATTATTCTTAAATTGAAATCATTTTTCATATCATAGAGCAGTCTCTTCTCATTTTTCCCCATGTTGTTAGGAAGTTTGGTAATGTCTAATTCTTCCTGTCTAATTTCCTTCTCTATCAATTTCTCAAAACACTTCAACTGGGGATGTATAGGTGGGTTGTAAATGGATTTTTTCCTTAAGGTCATATCTGTTCTGTTTACAGAATTAGAAAACATGAAGTGTAAATAAATTTTTCTTAAAAACACTTTGATGTCCATTAATGACTTTGTAATACTCCCTCTATTATATGGTATGTATTTGAGACCTTTAGAAAGCAGGTTGAAATGGTCCTTTTCTAATTCTAAAGGACTGTAATTGTAAATATTAAAATTATTATATGTCCATTTGTTATGATCCTGTGTTATAATGTCTAAACAGGGTGGGGTTAGGGAATTCAGGGGGTGATTAACCTCCGTTAATACCTCCCCCTCCCCCTTCTCCCCCCCCTCCCATAAAAATTCCTTTCATTACCAAGTTGTTTGTTCATAATTCTTTCGGATCTTCTCAAAGGGGGAAATTCTTCATCATACTCATTCTCACCTTCAAATGGTACATATTCATTAGCTTGCTCCCCATTTACCTTATTATTTTCTTTATAAAAATTGTCCTTCTGACCTCTCCTATTAGATGGTAATGGATAACACATATTGTTTTGATATTCATATATATCACGGTCCATCTTTTTCATTTTTCTCTTTATAAGCTCATCTATGTTATTATCTATGTCTTCTCTAACATTAAAGTACTTATTTCTTTCTTCTTCAATGGAAAAAAGTAAATCTTTCCTAATATTTTTATCCAATATTTCTATTTCTTTATACAATTCTTCCTGTAGTCTAGTGTTCTCTTTCACCATAAGTTTCAGCATTTCAATACCACAATTGTTAAAAATCTCTATCAATTCTTTGTGAAAATCAGAATTTATTAAGACATTATTAGGTATTTATATATTCTTAATCCCTTAGGTACAATCCGTTTAGCTATACATTCAGTTAAATAACCATTTTCAACATTTAAAATTCTATGCTTGTTCATTAATCTATATAAAATATTCAGGTTGTCCTTATAAGTGCTATGGCAACTTTGCACTTTAGGACACTTTTTGCTGTCTTTAAAGTCAAATTGATGTAACAACCAGTCATTTAACTCCTGTGTATTGTTAACAGTACCTTTCCCAGCAGTACCACGAAGTGGCCTCTTATCACGCTTATCCCTTGCTCCGTATGCCTCCACACTGGAAGTCTCTTTTAAAGCATTTGGCGTATTTTCAGGGTTAAAGCTACCTCTAACTCGTTCCCTGTTGCAGCCGGCGTCATCATTCGCGCCCATAAGCTCCATTTCGCCATTACCGATATCCGTACCCCTCGCTAGTTCCGACCATTCGGTTCTCTGTGGGGAAGCAGTCTCTCTCCTTCTTTGTGCCGTTAGCAGCGTGGAGGCTACGGGGGTAAGAAGGTTGATAAGCTCAGTGAGTTGTCCTATGAGCTTACGCGTCATACCGACGTCTTCCTGCAAAGATTTTGCAGGTACTTCCTGGCTTTCCATTCCAACCACCGAAACAAACTCAGAAAACCAAAAACAGAGGTGAAACAAAACTTGTAAATCCAAAATAAAGGAAAGGAAATGCCACGGAAGCTCCAAAACAAATTTGTGTAATTTTTAATCCACGACAGCAACAGTAAATCCACAACACAGCAACACAGCAACGGAAAGGCACCAACATTAACGCTATTAAGTCCTAATGCGTTTTCGTTTGTATCTCAACACTTCATCAGATGTAATTTGTTAAGCAATTCCATCTAGTTTAAATACTCCATTCAATAAATCAATTAAAAAATTCACCAATTAAGTTAATACCACCATTTAAAAAGACATCCTTTAAAATTACCTTAATCCACTTGTTAATGTATCACCATTTCATTATGTGCAAACATCTTTAAAAAATAATTCAAAACTCATACATAATTAGAAAATAAATATTTGCTTATATATTCTAACAGGAATTAATATTGTTAATGCATGGAATTATATAAAAAAATGCAATGTCTTGATTGTGACAAAAATATTAACCAGTGAATAAACTGACATCTAGTGGCCATACATATATATTGCAATTGAATTGTTGATTCCCAAAGGGAATTTTCTGAAAATTAATTTACATCAGTAGATAATTAAATAAATGCCTTTTACACAAAATCAATGTATAGCTAAGCTCTTAAAAACCAAAATAATTCATATATACATATTTAAAAATCCATTAAAAATGCCACAATATTATAAATGTGTAAAATAATTGTGTAAAATAATTAATACACTAGACACAATTGTACATACCAAACAGGAGAGGACCCAGGACTGAACCCTGTGGTACTCCACTTGTCACTGGTCTGAAGTTGGATTTAGAGTCTGCTACTTTCACAGTGTGGGTTCTGTCAGTGAGCCAGTTGGCAACCCATCTTGTGACATAGGGATTTATACATAGTTTAGTGAGTTTATCTATAATTCGAGAGTGGGGGATAGTATCGAAAGCCTTGGCGAGATCTAGATAGGCTGTGTGAACCACCTTACCCTCATCTATGGCTTTGGTGACAGCTTCAAAGAAGTCTATCAGGTTTAGGAGACATGATCTGCCTTTTACAAACCCAAACTGGGTAAGGTCCAGAGTTTGGAGATTACCAATGTCATTGTTTATAAGTTACCTGATGATATGTTCCATGGCCTTGCAGACCAGGCTCATCAGGCTGATGGTGTGGTAGTTCCCAGGGTCCGTGGTGGCTCCCCCTTTGTGGAGTGGAATAACTGTTGCTGTGCACCATTCAGTGGGCATAAAGCCTGAGGCGAGGCTATGACTGAACATGGTACTTAGGTGGGGTGCCAGTTCATTCTGTAGTTCATGTAGAACATAGCCTGGGATGTTGTCAGGTCCCATGGATGCTGTGTTCTTGGCTTTGGAGAGTGTTTTTTTTTACCTGTGCAGCCGTGATTACAGGAACTTTGCATTCTTCCAGTATAGAGATGGGCCCTTTAGGGGGTGAAAGAGGGGTAAAGTTAGCACTGAACCTATCTGCCAGGATGTTGGCAATATCAGTTGGTTCTGTATATTTAGTGCCATTGTGCTGTAGCTCAGAGCAGATCTTGGTGTTGCCATTGAGATTATTGACATAGCTATAGAATGCTTTGTGGTTGTCTTTAGAATCAGTGGCAATTTTGTTTTCATAACTAGCTTTGGAGGATTTTATGAGAGATCTCAGCTTCTTACTGAGGCTGACAACGGAGTTCCTCCAGTCATGGGATTTTACTCTTTTTTTGCAACAGTTTCTTTCTTCTGTTGTAGACTTTGTTTATGGCAGGGGACCACCAGATTGACTTCCTTTTTTTGGAGGATAACATCTTGGTTCTGTTAGGTATTGCACGATCCATGCACTCATGTAAGTGCTTATAAAGTGCATTTGTATAGGATTCAGCAGTCATACCTCTGTTGTCCATCAGCATGGGTGTTGTGAAGTTTGCCACTTCTGTCTTAAGCGTGAAGTTGGCTTTGGAGAATTTTTTTACGGTGGATTCCCTAATGGGGGATGTGGGTGGGATGTGGATATCTAGGGTGATTAGTTGCCCATTTTGATAATGACCAGGTCTAGAATATTGCTGACCCTGGTGGGGGTGTGGATAAGTTGATCCAAGGTGTTGGAATTTATGAATTCCAGAAAATGTGCACAACAGTTGGTACATGAGTAGTTTTCCCAATTAATGGTGGGGTAGTTGAAATTGCCCATTATTAGGGTATTAGGTTGTACTCTAATATTTTCCAGTGTATCAAGAAATGAGGAGTGGGAATCCTGGGGCATGGTGGGGATCTGTAGCAAGCTACAATTTGGATTGTGGTCTTGCCCAGAGTTAGTTGCACTTGGATATTCTCGGGTGCATTATGCTGAGCAACTAGCTTGGAGGTGTGGATATCCTTAATGAATATGGACACACCTATGCCTTCAGTGTTTCGGTCCAGGTTAGGTGGCTAAAAGGTGTGGTATGAATTATAGCCTGGTAATGCAGGGATGCTCTCTGGAGCCTTGAACCAGGTCTGTGTCACTGCACAGATGTCGATGTCAATATTCTCCACTTTAAGGAGTGACTCAAGTGAGTGCATTTTGAGGTTTAGACTTCTAGCATTAAATAGCATTACCCTCAGATTTTGCTTGCTTGTACCTGTTACGCTGGTGAATTTGTCATTTTATCCTTGCCTAAAAAAGGCATTATAGGGGTGACAAAAGCCTTAGCCAGTATCTGGAATACCAAGGGCAACAGATGCAGGCCATCTCTGGCAAAGCATCGTGGTTTGTCAATCATTTCATTCCAGGCAGACAGATACTGGATCTCCTTAGAATGACACCAGAAGCTTAGCCAATTGTTGAAGTCAATCATTTTGTCCTTGTACTGTGGTATCATTCTGGGTGATGGCAGGATGCTACTCGGGGCCAGGGTCATACCTGCCTGGGCTACAAGATCGGACAGCTCCTCCATGTCTCTTTTCATGTAGTCCAGGGAGGTACATCTCAGGTCATTCACATCAACATGGACAATGACAAAGTCATGTTTGTACTTGTGGAATGACCTGAGTGCATGCATTATGTGGTGGATTCTGATATCTGACAGGCAGCTGACAGTAACTTTCTCCTTCTTTAGCCTGGTGAGTGGAACGTCAGTGTGCCTGACTATAGAGTCAACTATGACTAGAGTGTTGGGTACGTTCTTATGCCTTATGGGCTGTGGTTAAGTGGCACACTGAGTTTGTGAGCTATGTGTCATTTGGGTTGTGTTGGGGGGTGGAGGTTGCTTGCGTTTCTGCTTTGGAGATCCCTGTTGCTTGGGTAGATTTTTATTGAGAGCCTCCGCGAATGTAGGTGTGTGTTTTGTGTTTCTAGGTGTGTGTGTTTTGGTGGTGTAGGTTTTGAGGGACTATGTGATGAGTGTGGTGTGGTGCAAGTGTTTACCTTCTCCTCTTGACTGTCTAGTCCAGTCTTAGGTGAAGAGAGCTTTGCTTCCAGTTTGGCTGGTTGTGTTGTGTGGTAGGAGGAGAGAGTTGTCTGTGTACATGAGGCAATTGCTACATTGCCCCAAGATGCCCAGATTCATCAGATAGACAGGAGAAAACACCGGGAGCTGACCCTTAGACATGCCTAGATAGGTGCTTATTTATTAAGTACTAAAAACTGTTTTCCTCTAGGCAAGTGAGGAAAGTTGAGTGCTGTAGTAATTTGTAGCTTATTTAGTGCTTACAGTGAGTTCTGAACAAGTGCTGAGCTCAAAGAAACATTTCAGTGCTGAAACTAGAAAACTGGCTAGTTCTAATAAACAAAATTAAGCTAGAAGGCTTTCCTCCAACACAGAAAGGCTTGGGGGGTTCAGAAGCTTACAAACAGTCATGGATACAGCAAATCTGTATCTGGACTAGACAACTTACAGGAAAGTCAGGAAACAAGCTTAGAAAATTTTTTTTTGTAAAGTTGAAAGGAGGAGCAGAAACTAAGTGGGGTTATCCTTCTCAAAAATTCTCCCTGAATTAGGTAGAATGAGGTAATGACACTAGACTGGGAAGAGTGTCCCAGATCAAATTTACAGTAGGGGTGGGCAAGTGCAAAGCCACCAAATATAAAACCAGGATACCAACAGGGACAACAGGGAGGGAAGGTGGCAAACAACAAACAAACCCAACCAGATGCTTAACAATTGTAGAAAATTTCTAGTTAATACATCACACACAGTGAAACTAGCTAGAAATGTATATGCAGACAATAAAAGTGCTATAAATAACTCGTAAAAATAAGCAGGAAAACAGGATACTTAATGTTATATATCACAGATCAGCTTCCTTCCTCCAAGTAGCTCAGTGTGAAATGCAGAAGCACTCACAAGTTAACTTCTTAAGTAACAAAGTTGAAACCTGAAACAACTTTAAAAAAAGATTAAAAGAGCCAATGTGGTGCTTACTCCAAGCTGTAGTCCAGGCAACCCCAATCAGCTAATGACCGTAAACAATTCACTCTCACTGAAATGCTGTACTGGCTTTGGCTAAACTATGATGGCCTGCAACTTGTGCTGAGACACACAGCCTCTACTAACAAACAACTAGGCCCAAAACAAAAGCCTGAATATGGACAGTGCTACACTACCCACACTGCTTAGTTAGAAAAAAACTGCAAAAATGAGAATGCTTTTAACTGCAAACAAGTTATATGATACACTCCTTAGCAGGAAATCAGAACAAACAAACCCAACCAGATGCTTAACAATTGTAGAACTTTTGTGTCTTTCGGCTTTTCCCAGTTAGGGGTCGCCACAGCGGAACTCTGGTCCGCTAATGATTGGCAGTAGAGTTTTATGTGCTGGCTTGCCGGGCCTAACGCACAACCTTCAACGAAGCAACGCCCGTTTACACATGTCGCCACGCAGAAGACGCTATGAGGATCGAACGGACAACATCTAACTGTGAGGCAACAATGCTACCGCAGCACCACCACCGCAGTCTTAACAATTGTAGAACATTTCTAGTTTTTCTAGTTAATACCTCACACACAGTGAAACTAGCTAGAATTGTATATGCAGATAATAAAAGTGCTATAAATAACTCATAAAAATAAGCAAGAAAACAGAATACTTAATGTTATATATCACAGATCAGCTTCCTTCCTCCAAGTAGCTCAGTGTGAAATGTCCTAAACAAACTTTGATATCTGTATATGTGTACAGCGTACAGACAGTTATTTTTGCATGTTGTAAGGACTAACACTGTCTTCAAAATGAGGTATCACTTGATATAATCACATGCCCTCTGGCAAAGTTATTTACCAAAATATTAAAAAAATCGTAATTTTCATAACCTGAGTCCTAAACGAACTGTGATATCTGTGCATGTGTACAGCATACAGACACAGTTATTTTATCATTTTGTAAGGACTAACACTATCTTCAAAATGAGGTATCAGTTGGCACAGTTACATACTCCCTGTGAAAGTTATTTACCAAAATATTAAAAAAATCATAATTTCCATAACCTAAGTCCTAAATAAAATGTGATATCTGTACATGTTTACAGCATACAGACACAGGTCTTTTATCGTGTTGTAAGGACTAACGCTGTCTTCAATTACTTGCTCCCTAGCACAGTTATTTACAGAAATATGAAAAAAGCATAATTTCCATAACCTGAGTCCTAAACAAACTGTGATATCTGCACATGTGTACAGCATACAGACACAGTTCTTTTATCATGTTGAAGGGACTAACACTGTCTTCCAATTGAGGTATCACTTGCCACAATTACATGCTCCCTTGCAAACTTATTTACCAAAATGTGAAAAAAAATCATAATTTCCATAATCAAAGTCCTAAACAAAATATGATATCTGTACATTTGTCCTGCATGCAGACACAGTTCTTTTTCCATCCTTTAACTACTAATACTGCCTTCAAAATGAGGTATTACTTACCCCGATGACATGTTCCTTTACAAAGTTATTTAGCACAATAGGAAACGAAATCATAACTCTCATAACCATAATTGTAACCAAACTGTGATGTGTGTGTAGGATGGTTATGGACATATTCTCTTGTATGTGGCACTGTCCTCAAACAGTTGTCCTTGCTCAGCATGTTCACCATCTCCCTGCCACAGCTATTTGCCAAACTAAGAAAAATATCATAATTTACATAACACAATTCATAATCAAATGGTTACTGTACCTGCACACAGCATACAGATAGTTCTTTTATAATCTGAAAATGAAGTGTTACTCAGCATGTGTACAAGTTCCCTAGCAGTTCTTACCCTGTGTCATCAGTAGTGACAACTGTGTTCATAAAATATAACAATAGCGTTCATGGCTGTTGTCCATTTGTTCTCACTAGCTGCATGTTACTAATATATCATGCATAGCTGTCATCATGCCATTGTGGAGGTCAGTCAACAGCAAAGCAATGCCATCCTCAGTTAGGTGAACGCCATCGCTTCTGAAAAGGTGAACATCTGCGGTGATGCTGTTATGGCAGCTTGTTGATCCACCGACCCTGTGCATCAAGCCATTCATGAACCCATTCTGTAAATGTCTGGCCTTGTGCGCTGCCTGTTGACTGTTTGCTGTTTTCCATATCTGGCGAGGAATTATGTTAGACCACACAAAATGACAACGTGGCCATCATGATGGCAGGTGTTCAAACATTGTTCTGATTTGAAACTGCAGCCTTCTGAGTGGGTGAGTGATGACATCATTCCCTCCAATGTGCAGTACAAGAATGTCAGGCTCAGGGTAGATTGAATACTTCTCTTCTAACAACTGCAGGAGTCCGCTCCAATGCATACCTCCTCTTGCAACCCAGTATACCTTCACACTAGATGTAGGGAAGCTCAAGTTGTAGTGGATGTCCTTCAAGGATGCATCTGCAGTCATAACATATGGGTTATGGGTTGTCCTGCCTCAGGCAGCCCTTCGGTCGGCCGTATTCCAAAGTCTGGGTCTGGCCTCGGCTGATGTCGCACCTTCCCCGACTTCAGAGCGTCTGGGGTATAAAAGCATCAGCCGATGCCATTTTCCTCAGTCTTTCTTGCCGCGCGGTGCCCGAAGCAGAAGCTGTTTGCAAGTGCCGGTCGGTCAGATCCAGTGATTTCAGCTACCGAAAACTTCGAAAAAGCTAAGTACCCCATTGGGGACTCTTTCTTGCCTCAGCCGATGTCAGATAAAGTAAATAATTGTTTAACTTGTGGGAAGCAAATACCTCATAAGGATTTCCATTCCTACTGCCTTCCTTGCTTAGGCCCAGACCACGACATATCGTCCTGTTCAGCCTGTGCTTCCTTCAACCGATGAACTCTTAGACATCGGTCGGAGTTTGCAGAGGAAATTTTTGGGGCTAGTTTTGCATATAAAATGCCATCGGAGACTCCGACTTCACATTTGGTGAAAAAACGGAAGGACAAGGACCGACACTCGTGGCCCGCGGTTTCGGCTGAAACCACGGTAAGGCCTACCGCGAGTGTCTCGGTTTCGGCAGAAACAGAGTCCTCGGAAATTCCTTCATCCGAATCCACTCAACCGACCACCGCGGCCCGGGAGGCCCCGGCTGAGTCGGCTACCGAGCTACCTACAGAAACCAGTGCTCAGGATATGTCCGACACCATACCTTTGGACATATCTACTCCTGCACGTGGGGCAGCTAGGCCCCCTGCTTCCATGCCAATTAAGGCCTTTTCTAGGGCTAAAGCTGCTAAACTTTCTAAAGCTTTGCCTCCCAAGACTACATCCCAGAGGCCTTCCTCTAGTTCTCAGATCCTCAGCCTTGCAGAGGACCTTATTTCTTTAATTAGAGGTTCACAACCTCACCCGGACAGGGCCTCTCACCCTCCACCAGACAAAAGGCCCAGGACTGAGCCTTCTGATCCACACTCTTCAGATGAGTCCTCGGATGGTTCTGAGTTGTCAGACCACCAGGAGGAGGCTTATTCGCCCTATGAGGATTCTGATGCAGAAGAATCTATCCTTCGCCTCCCTCCTGAAGAGTTTTCCTTTGGTGAGACTTTACACTCCATGAGAGAGCATTTTCAATGGCAAGGTCAGGATTTCTCTGATTCTAGAAAAAGATTAAGGACCTTTTTACATTTGCCTCAGCATAGGCCCTTAGCTATACCTCCTGTTTTGAATGTAATTGATGATGTGTACAATGATGTTAGTACAGCCCCTGATACTCTACCCCCGGCCCCTGCCAAACCTGATAGATACTACAGGGTCCCGGATTCTCATTTTCATCTGTATAAAGCCCATTCTGCAGACCCAGAAACTATTACTCTGGGCCCTAAAGGGGTTGCGGCTGCCACTGCCAAAAATCCTCTTCCTTCTGAAAGAGAGTCTAGAGCTTTAGAGAGATGGGGAAAGAAGGTATATACTTCTGCAACTCTTTCTGTCAGGGCACTAAATTGTCAATTTCATATGATACAGTACCAAGAGTATTTGTTAGATGAACTGAACAAGAAGCTTTCTTCTCCTGAGCCCCTTGACCGTAAATCCCTTCAGGATTTGGTACACAACTCACAGCAGGTTAGTAATCATTTCTTAAAATGTGGTTATGATGCATTGGAGGCTTCATTTAGGTCAGCTATGACTGGGGCAGTTATTCGTAGGCATGCCTGGCTGAAGGAACAATCTTTGCCAGACCATGTCAAAGCTAAACTCCTGGATGCTCCAATGGAGAAACACAATTTATTTGGCTCCTCTGCTCAGGAGGTCTTAAAAAAGTATGAAGAAAAGGCAAAATCTGTGCAAACAGTTAAGGATTTCCTACAAGTACAACCACCGAGATTCAGCAGAAACTGGCCTACTAAGAATTGGTCCTTTCCAGACTCGGACAGAGCCCAGAGAGGCAGGAACAGACGACCCAGAGGCAGAGGCCAATCTAGGGGCTCTTACAGAGGCCGCCAGTGGCAGCCTGCCAACCAGAGAGGTAGTGCAACAGCAGCAACAACAACTACTACACCAGGACAGGCTCAATGACTTTACTCTGATTCCGCCCACCAGGGCTCAACTGGAAGCACCCTTGGGCGGAAAACTTGCTTTATTCTCGGAAAATTGGCATTATATTACAAGGGACACATGGACACTGCAAATAATAGACAAAGGATACAGGTTCCACTTCCACACTTTGCCAAAAAGAAACGGAATGCCAAACCTACCACCAAATCAGAGGGTAGAGGCTTTAAAGCAGATCAACAACTTGCTTCAAATGAAAGCTATAGAAAAAGTACCACTTTCAGAGCAAGGCCAAGGATTTTACTCCAGACTATTCCTTGCACCAAGAAAAGAAAATCAATGGAGGCCTATTCTCGACCTGTCCGCACTGAATACTTACCTCATTGTGCCAAAATTCAAGATGCTGACCCTACAGCAACTTCTTCCCATGTTGGGCAAGGAGTCTTGGCTGGTGACTCTAGATCTCAAGGAGGCATACCTGCACGTCCCTATTCGACCAAACTGCAGAAGACACCTCAGATTTCTTGCAGGATCAGAGCATTATCAATTCTCAGCATTGCCCTTTGGCTTATCTACTGCACCCAGAGTATTCACGAAATGCCTGGCA
The DNA here is from genome assembly GCF_019279795.1 of Protopterus annectens. NCBI lineage: Eukaryota > Metazoa > Chordata > Ceratodontiformes > Protopteridae > Protopterus > Protopterus annectens. Next base: position 664,244,634 of record NC_056745.1, on the reverse strand, counting down.
TCAGTAATTGCACACTGCAGACTTCAGGGGATTCAAATCTACCCTTATCTGGACGACTGCCTTATACAAGCGGACAACAAGGTAAATTTGATAAAAGACTTGGCTTATGCCATCCACCTACTGCAGGCATTGGGATACACAGTCAACATCCAAAAATCAAGACTGGTTCCATCCCAAAGGATAACCTTTCTGGGTGCGGATCTAGACACAACCACCCAAATGGCCTTTCTCACAGAAGAAAAACAAAAACAACTTCCGGATTACTTCATGAATCTGACAAGACAAGCTCAGCTTACTGCAAGGAAAATCCTGCAGGCCCTGGGCTACATGGCATCCTGCATAATTCTGATACCACAGGCCAGGCTGCATATGAGAAAATTACAATGGTACCTAAGGAGTGTATGGTCTCAACACAGTCACAGTTTGGAAACTTTGATACCAATCATTCCTTGCCTTCAAAAGGAATTCCTGTGGTGGGCTCAGGCCTGCCAGTCCAACAGAGGGTTGCCTTTCAACAAACCAAAAATAAAACAAACCATCACCATGGATGCTTCAGACCGAGGATGGGGAGCACACATGGAGGGCAACTGTATCCAAGGCTTATGGTCTCAAGGACAGCTACACATGCACATAAACCAAAAGGAAATGCTGGCAGTGATGCATGCAATCGAGGCTTTCAAACCCTTCCTCCATCAAGGCCACCTGTTAATAAGGACAGACAACACCATGGTCATGTGGTACATAAACAAGCAGGGAGGCACACACTCCTACCCTCTATGCCGGCTGGCTATGAATCTATGGGAGCTATGCCTGAAACTCAATATCCAACTGCAGTCCCAGTTCGTGCCAGGAAAGGAAAATGCACTGGCAGACAGCTTAAGCAGAACTACCATGGATGCACATGAATGGACGCTGCACCCAGACATTTTCCAACTCATAACAAAGGCATGGGGAACGCCGGAAATAGATCTGTTCGCCTCCCCCCTCAACCATCAACTGAGGACATTCTGCTCAAGGACATACCATCCACAAGCATGGAGGGTGGACTCTCTCTCTTTCAGCTGGAAAGCTCTAAAAGTATATGCCTTCCCACCTCTTCCTTTAATGTACAAGGTTCTACTGAAGATCAGGGAGGAACAGCCAAGAGTGATTCTGATAGCTCCAGACTGGCCAAGGCAACACTGGTATCCACTATTGAGGAGCATGTCACAGGAAAAACCATGGCCTCTCCCCCTATGGCCTCTTCTTCTGACGCAGAACAATTTCAAGATCATGCATCCCAATTTGAAAACATTGCAGCTAACTGCCTGGAAAATCCCTTAAATCCAAAACAAAATGTTTTATCACAGAGAGTGAAGGACATTATCATGGAAGCTCGCCGGCCTTCCACAAGGAAGACATACTCAGCTAAATGGAAAAGATTTTTCATTTGGAACACATCAAAAGGCTTAGATGTGACAGTGGCAAGCATGACACATATTCTGGAATACTTAGCAGAACTGTTCCACAATGGCCTTTCCTATTCTTCCCTTAAGATTCATGCCTCAGCAATCTCAGCAGAATACAATGTGGATCCAACTATCTTCTCACACCCTCTCCTCAAGCAATTTCTGAGAGGGATCAAAAATATCAAACCTCCAAGAAAACCCCCTTTACCTGCTTGGGATCTCAACTTTGTCTTGGAGAAACTAACACTTCCTCCCTTTGAACCAGCAGCAACAGCGGATCTTCAATTTCTGTCTTGGAAAACTGCATTCCTTCTGGCAATAACTTCAGCAAGAAGAGTATCTGAGTTACAAGCATTAATGGCAGTACAGCCATTTCTTATCTTCCATCAGGACAGAGTTACACTAAGAACTAATCCTACTTTTATGCCAAAGGTGGTATCTAGGGTATCCTTGAACCCAAGCTATTTACTTGCCTACGTTCTTCCCAAATCCACAGAATAGGGGGGAAAAACTTCTGCACACCCTGGATATACACAGACAACTACTCTACTACTTGGACAGAACTAAAAGTAGCAGAAAAACTGACCAACTATTTGTAGCACATGCTGCTGGGGTGCAAGGAAAAGCAGTTTCCAAACAGACAATTTCAAAATGGATAGGAAATTGCATTCGATTTTGTTACTCCTTTCATGGAAAGTCAGTTCCTGCAAACATCAGGCCTCATTCCACAAGGGCCACGGCCACCACTACAGCCTTCCTACGAGGGGTGGCTACCAAGGACATTTTAGAAGCTGCTACTTGGAGCTCCGTGCATACATTTACCAAACATTACAATCTACCTTTATACTCCAGATCCAGAGCAGGCTTTGCTACTGCAGTCCTGCAGGGGATCTTAGCTACACCATCTTTTTCTTAGTACCTCCTCCCCCAGATTGGCTATGGTATTCTACCCATATGTTATGACTGCAGATGCATCCTTGAAGGACATAGTACAGTTTTGTACCTACCATAAATGTAGATGTCCGATAGGTATGCATCTGCAGTCAGGTTTACCCTCCCTCCTACCCCTCTGTGGTATTCCTAGGGTGTTTACCCCTCTTTTAGCTAGCTGGGGGAATCTATTATGGTGTATTTGTTTGTATATACATGTATATATATATAGATATATAATTTTGCAAATGTTTGGAATTCTATTGCATTTATCCAAATTTAGCCTTCCTAGAGGGCACCTGGCATCTAGAAAAAGAAAAACTGAGGAAAATGGCATCGGCTGATGCTTTTATACCCCAGACGCTCTGACGTCGGGGAAGGTGCGACATCAGCCGAGGCCAGACCCAGACTTTGGAATCCGGCCGACCGAAGGGCTGCCTGAGGCAGGACAACCCATATGTTATGACTGCAGATGCATACCTATCGGACATCTACATTTATGGTAGGTACAAAACTGTACTTTTTCACTTCTGGAGGCATGGCTGGCAGCCCAGTGAATGTAGGAATGGCCACACACCCACACTCTCACTTGTCATTCTCCTGCTCGTGAAGCCATGTCACTGTCACAAGATGGACCCAACTGCACAGGAAAGAAATGAAAACAGATTACTACTGATGTTTGAGAGATGTATTGGAAGACTGCACATATATGTATATCAATAGCATTACCTGGATACCTTATCCAAATCTTCACCCCTATCCACAGTGGCATTATTCTTTTGATAAGGTACATAACTGATGATGACAATGCAGTGGTACATACCTACCACCCTTGACAATACCAGATGACGCACAATGAGTGATGCTGCAGAGGTACATACCTACCACCCCTGAAAAAAACAAATTATGCACAATGGCTGACAAGGGCACATGTAAAGGGAAAAAGCAGGGTAAGGACTGCCACTCCACTGATATGCCAAGGACAGGCATTGGGCTTCAGCTGGTGTATTTCTAATCAGTTACTTTGCAGGGAATTGCTCAGCCACTCTCTTGCCCTAAAAAAATGGTTGAGCGAAGCACAAAGCTATAATTATCTTAATATTCCAACAATTACTGCTCATGTTTATTCCACAAAGGCTATCATTGACAGAAGAATAATTGTTAACTGATGTCAAATGAAATAAAATAATTAAAATAACAAAAATCTTTACACCATAGTGAATTATTAAATCATTGTATACACCAAGTGGGACATTTCACCCTAATGTATTTATTTATGTATTTGTATGTTAATGGTGGAGCACTTATCCACAGACAGCAAGTTACTGGCCTCTTTTATGAAGGTAGACCCCCCCCCATCTGAACTTCTTGTGCCCTATCTGATCTGACAGCCATCTGACTATCCAGTGGATGACATAAGGGTTTATACCTAATTCCGTGAGTTTGCCAGCAATGCCCAAGTCAGATATTATAACAGATACCTTGGACGGGTAAAGGTAGGTAGTATGCACTGTTTTGCCTTTGTCCATTGCTTTGGTGAATTGAAGCATTCGCCCAAGGGACCCCTTCAATGAAATGTTGCAGTATGCATGAGAACCAATGTGAACCTTGTCCATGAAGGACCCTTCTGTAACAATTCCTAGTATGTGCAATCACCAAAATGAGACAGTCACCCAAGTGACCCTTACAATGTGTAGTGTGTATGTGTGTGGTGGGGGGGTTATGTGAGACAGTAGGTATGTGTATGGAATGTAAACTAGCTGTTTGTTGATGTCTGAAGTAGAGGGTGTGTGTGTGTGTGTGTGTGTGTGTGTGTGTGTGTGTGTGTGTGTGTGTGTGTGTGTGTGTGTGTGTGTGTGTGTGTGTGTGTGTGTTTAATATAACTTTCAACTGTCCAGATTTACCTTCATAGTTTTTGCCTGTTATAAAATTTGTGGTTTCCAGGCACATCACAGAGGAGGTAAGTCACTAAATAATAACATATATATTCATATCCTTCAGAAAATACATTCTAGCACAAATCATGTTATTCTAGTAACTTTCTAAGTTAAAAAGAACAATATTTAAAATCAATCCCTGTCATACCTCAAAACTGTCGAGATTTTATCAATGTCCAGATTTTGCCCCATATATTTGTTACATTTCTCGAAATTGTGCAACTTACAAAAAGAAACTGGTGTGGAGGTGGCTTGCAATGAGTCCAAGTAGAGAAAAAAACAAATCTGGCTTGTGCATTCAGCAATGTGATAACGACTTCTACTTATGTGAATAACAGTGACAGCTGCTGAGAGTTTGACCTGAAAAGTGATAATGACTCAGTGGTATATTGTAACTGCACTTATTGTTATTGTGATAATGACATGCATTCCATTACTGCAAAGTTATGCATGCTCAGACACAGGTGATAATTAATGCTCATGATCTGTTGAGTAGGCATTCAGTATATTACCTTGTGAAGCTGTTGCGTAACACAGATTCATTATCATCTGTTAGAAGAACACATGAGTAATTCAGTAAAATAGTATAACACTAATATATTACTGAGGCCTTCTTCCCACCTAAATTCCACACATGACTGATAAAGCCAAGAAAAAGGCCCAGAGTATATGGTGGCTCCATGCTGGTAGTAGTCAGCAAGCAATAACCTTTATCTCATTCAGGCAACTACTGAGTATAATCAGAAATGCAATAAGACGAGCAAAAATGTCAAACTTATCTGCTGATCCGTCTAATAATTAATCCAAAAAGTATGTCATCCCTCTGGGTACAAAAAGACCCAGAAGTAAAAAAAAAAAAAAAAAAGGCAGATATATTGTCCAAAATATCTGGTTGAGCAATGCCAACATTCAGAGAACAAACAAAGGTCAAAACTAAAGTCTGCATGAAAACCATGGATGTTTCTTAAAAGTGTTGTGTTGAACATCAAGACATGGTTTGGGATCTACTTGAGTCTACCAAGATACATCAGAACACCATGGTTTTAGGTAACTTTAACTACCCACAGACTGAGTAGATTACTCATGCTCAAAGTCACTTGTCCAAAAGATTACTCAACTTCATTAACTCCAGTGCCCTGGACCAGCTGGTTGACACCCCCACAAGGGGAGCCAACATACTGGATCAGGTGCTTACCAATATGGGGGGGCACTGTAGCACCCCCACTGTGAGGTCCTCCCTGGTGAGATCTGACCTCAAATCGGTCTCATTCAAAGTAAGTATCACACTTGACACCTTTCCCTTGCAGCAAATAAACTAAAAAACTTCCCCAAAGCAGAGTATAACCTCCTATGGGATGGTATAAATAGCTTCACTTCACCTTCCGCCTCAGATGGAACTGTCAGCTATGTCGAGCTCTACAGCAATTCTTTATACAAACACCTGTATAAGTGCATTGACTTTGCTGTACCTGTTAGGAGCAAAACTCCTCCTCATGTAAAAGCAAACTAACTGATGGACAACTGCCATTAACATGCTTTACAATAAGAGGAAGATCCAACATGGATTAGTAGCACCATTGGTAACACCATTGAGAAGTCTTTGCAATCATAGTGTAACCACTGGCTTCATCCCAGCTGACTGAAAAACAGTCACCGTTATTCCCTTGCACAGAGGTGGTGTGTCTACTGACCCTGGGAACTATAAACCTATTAACCTGATGAGCCATATCCTCAAGGCCATTGGGCAAAATCACCATGGACCTCATCAACATAGATATAGGTAATTTAGATATAGGTAATCTCCAAACAGTTGAGCCTACACAGTTTGGATTTGTCAAAGGGAGATTATGCCTGTTAAACCTGTTAGATTTCTTTCAGACAGTCACCAAGGACCTGGATGAGGGGAAATCTGTGGATAAAGCTTACCTGGACTTAGCCAAGGGGTTTGACACTATCCCCCCAGTCGAGAAAGAATGAAAATATGGACCACACAGATGGAACACTATGGTTAGTACATACCTTCTTTATCTGATGTTGTGAGTGTGCACAAGTACCATAATGCAACATTTCCATCGACAACCCATTCAGCAGCCCTTCCAAGTATGCAGAAGAACTAAAATGAAACCTTCTCCCCAATGGCCCCTTCATTAGTAATATCCCAGTATGCACAAGATGTAAAATGAAACATTTGCCAAGTGAACCCAGCATCAGTTTGCCCAAGTATACACATGCGCCCAAATGAAACATTTTACACGAGACCCCTTCAGTAGTATGTCCAAGTATGCACAAGAACCAAAATGAAACATTCCCCGCAATGAACCCTTCAATAGTATATCCAAGTATACACAAGTACTAAAATGAAACATTTGCCACATGACCCAATTGGAATTGGTCGGGTGAGTATGAATTCCAAGGAAATCTGCATCAGTAGAAACCACAACCGCCACTCTCCAGGCAAATACCCATTGATGCATGTTGGGTGTCCACATAAATTCCTTTATCCTACTGGCCAACCATCAGACAAAACTACTAATATCCCTAACTAAAACATAAATGTAACCAACACAATGCTACTGGGTACGTGGAGAGGATAACCAACTAAACAATAAATGTGACCACTGTTAAGGCTTTTTTTTTTTTTTTGGTCATTAAAACTTAGTTTTTCAAATGACCACAAGCAACCACTAGCCAGTCTCCTTCAAATAGCTAAGGACTTGAAGCATTTCAGTAGGTAATGCTGCAGCATTTTCTATTCTTGCGTAAATACCTGCATTGAGACATCAGTTCCAATCAGACACAATCCGTACATGCAGCATAATGGACAGAGGCCTTTAATACCACTCCACATTTCATCCTCAATAAATAAGCTAATCAAATCAAATGATAGGACTTATGTAACATGCTGAAAAGCAGACAGTCTCCTTGATAATAGCTCAATGTGGCAGCCACTCCTATTTGGTATTTAGGTCCCCAGTGAAAGAAAGGGACTTGGCTGCCAAGATTTGCAAATGATTATAAACTCTGATCTACTATGAACTCTCCAGTATACTCCCACAACCCAGGGCAGACTACCACATATGGACAAAATGGTGCCTAGGCCATGGTTTAAAATGAAAGGCTGTGTGTGCAGTATCATGTCCTTTAGAAAACAAGAGCACACATACACCTACCACACAAATGATACCCCCCCCAAAAGAAAAAAAATACAATCATTAGGGATATAGGCACTTTTGTAGACAAGAAACCACCATCACTTTCCTATCCTCATTTGAAAATCCTTCTATTAAGCCCAACTGATTCTGAAAGGTCCAGGTTCGAGGATGTGATCATTCTGTTCCATTCCTCTCAGTGGGCCCATAATATAGCAATAACCCATGCCTGGGTGTGGGTAATGCTAAATTTACCCACGGTTGGCGTGGTTTGGTCCCGAGGGCGAAGCCCGAGGGACCAAACAAAGCCAACCGTGGGTAAATAGCATTACCCACCCAGGCGTGTTATTGCTATTATATGACATTATTTAAGAAAAGAAACTGTTACTTTTCTTAAATAATGGCATAGTATAATGCCTGTTTACTGCCCTTCTGCAGATGTCTGGCATCTGCGGCAGTTCTGATGTACTGCGCCTGCGCGGTACATCAGAGTTGAGCAAAAACGGAGAAAGCAAGATCTCCGCTGCTTTTTAGTGTCTCGCTATGTTAAATGAGTTTAACATAGCGAGACAGTTTAAAATAAGCAACGGACATCTCCGTTGCTTATTTTAAAACTGTCTCGCTATGTTAAACTCATTTAACATAGCGAGACACTAAAAGCAACGGAGATCTTGCTTTCTCGTTGCTTTAACATTCTCGCTATGTTAAATGGGTTTAACATAGCGAGACAGCTTTAAAATAAGCAATGGAGATCTCCGTTGCTTATTTTAAAGCTGTCTCGCTATGTTAAACCCATTTAACATAGCGAGACAGTGTTTAAAAACGAGTTATACTAATGGAAAAAGTCCGGCGACGGACCTTTTCCATTAGTATAACTCGATTTACAACGGGCACGCTGGCCAATCAGCGTGCACGTTTTGGGGGGGGTCATGGTATAATAGAATATAATGCCCAATGATAGGTACTTGCCCAGACACCCAATCTGACAAGAAAGCCCTAACTGTGATCTAAACAACATGAGATAGACTACTAACTTGAGCACTGAAATTCAGAGATACACCCCTGACCTGAAAGACAAAGCACAATGTGTGGTTGCCCTGAATTTTGAATGATGTCTCTTCCTCCATAACTGGACCACCTTAATTTCTTTTCCAGTTTCTGTTTTCCTTGTTAGAAGTCTTGATATTTTTAAATCACTTTTGCCTCTTGCATGGTGGCTAAAATGCATTATTTGTGCCAGTTCAGAAACTATAACAAACAGAAACATAATGTCATCTAAATTACAAAAATGGCTGGAGGCAAGACAAGTTTGGCCCATTGGGTGTCACAGAAGTGATACTATTGTTCCCTGCTTACTATGAAAACACTATGACATTCTGTCTTACAAACGAAACTCTTGACTCAAAACTGCTGCAAAGCGAAGTCTTACACTCTACAAAACTGTACGTGCTTACTTTTCAAAACCGGGTTGGAAGAAGATGAAGGGTATTCATATCTAGGAAAAAGCAGCTAACCAATGAACAAAAGTCAAACATACAGAAGACTCAGAACTAAAATGGAATATCTATAGAATTCAGACATTGCAGGTACTAGATGCTTCGACGTTGCACACTTGTCAAATAAATCCAACAATTCTCTTTATACAGTATTGCACAAAAGATGAGCATGAAACAAAGAAATTATAAAAATGCACTGCTAATTTGTGTTGGGATTATTTGTGTATCATAAAAACATGTACCGCATCAATGGCCACACCAATTAATAAAACTGCAAACCATATTTACACACTGCCCTCAGATTTCAATCCAAGTCGAGAACTAGGTGTAGCATCTATTGCTGTTAGCCTTCCTTCTCTCAAATATGAAGCGGTTCTTCCAGTATAGAACAAGAACGCACCTCAAGAACACAGCATGCTGAACGTTTCACTGCAACATTACGAATACACTATAATTCTGTGTTACTTATCGTGGATTTTGTCATAAAACAGACTGTCTCAAGTCTTACAGTACAAGATAAGGTATAGCTGAGAGGTATAGGAATACAAGAAACACAGCCAAGCCTAGAGAGTTGAAGCTGCATCGTTTTTGCCAGACAAAGACCCACTTGAATTTCAGGTATATAAAAATGCGCTAACATCCAAAACACTTTTCCAGCTGTTTGGGTCTTAAAATCCACAACACAGAATTCTCAAGCATAATAAGGTTGAATAATAAACACATAACTGCTACAAAAGTGGCAGTTTAACTTCACAGTAGTAAATAGTGTACGTAAGAAACACTATCTGCTCACATGAGCCAGACACTTGACACCTGAATTTCTGAGGAAATAATTCCCTTTTACCAATATTTCTATAAAAGCGTACCTGCAAAAATAAAAATTAAAGAAAATGTGTATGTTATGGCTGTAATTTGTAAAGTGAGAAACCTGCGTCTGCTTCATGTGGGGGCAATTAAAAATAACGAAATGCAGAAGATGAAAGGCATTATGGGGCACTATTCTCTTCCAGTACACTTACCTATATTTTATAAAACAGGACTCAGTTGCAGCTGAACTTTGCTTGTTTCAAGTTGAGGCTGTCTTTTTGGAAAGTGGCGCACAGAAATCAATGCTCTGAAAAAGTAAATAGCAGGATCCGGGAATGGATGTTCTGTCCAAATAAGTTGCAGGCTCCTGTAGCAATAAAGTCAGAAAATATTAGAAAACTGAAAGGGGATTACTACTGCTGAACCATGTATTTATTTGGACAGATCAAAGAAAACTTGGTTTGGGGGGGAGGTGTTATGCAAGTGGTGGCTTGACATGGAATAATTCGATTGATTGCCACCACTTGCTCCTTGCAATGCATAGAGAATCGGCTTTCTAAGAGTACTTGTATATACAGCCGATTATCTCCGAAAAGTTAAATATGAACAACATGTAACTCCACAATGAAAAGTAAGTTGAGAAAGTGCCTGAAAAAGTTCAGGTACTTTTTCAACTTATTTTTTAACAGTGGAGCTACAATACGGCTGTAAAATTAGATGTGCTTGTGGAGGGGACTCTGCTGTAACTGCATACAATTACTATCTTCTCACAGTGGGCTCGGATGTAAGCACAGAGGCGCTGTGAGATGATACTCTGGGTTAATGAGTTAATGTGAATAGGAAGCCTAGTTCAAAGAAAGGACAATCTTTGAGTTCCTAGATTGGGTGACCCTCATGTTGTTTGACTTGTAGATGTGTAGCAACTCCATCAGAGCTGGAATTGTGAGTGTCTTATAGGTTAGGCATAGGTCACCCCTTAATAGTCGGTAGAAGACAGAGTAAAAGGATAGGGCTTTTAGTCTATTTGCATACAACATGTTGTGTACACCCTATATTTCCTTTGTGAGGAACATCTGAGGTGGCTCCAGCTGCTATTAGTGGCTAGTCAAGTAAATGCAAATGGCACATTGTACTCAGTTATTGGTCTAATGATGCTTTAGTACAGCAGGACTATAATATCCTTGGATCTGGATGGAGTACCTTTACTTACAAGTTGTGCCACATAGAAAGACTTCCTCACCCTGAGGGCACATAGCAGTTAAAGTTCATGCTACTTTGTACCTAGATCTCTCACCTCTGAGTGTACTCTTAGGGGTGTGATATTGATGATGTAATTTGTAAGGATAACAATATTTTTTCTGATCTAGACCTTCCTGAAAGATATCTGCATTGCTGAGGGGATTCAAGGATTGACCCAGCTTGTAGCCATCAGCAAACTTTGTCATCCAGATGCCTTCCACCTTAGCCTAGACTTCAGACTTCCTGCGTGGTGAATTGTGTCAAATGCCTTGGCCAGGTCAAGATAGGCAGTATGCACTGTTTTACCCACACTCATGGCCTTAGTGACTTTCTCAAAGAAATACACCATATTCAGTAGGCATGTCCTGCCCTTGATAAAGCCAAATTGGGTTGGTCCAGTGTTTAGAGGTTTCCTATATTATTATTCATCAGGACCATGATTATCCATTTCAAGGCCTTACTTATAAGACTAGTCGAACTTATAGGTCTGTAATTTCCTGGATCAATGGATGGTCCCCCTTTATACAGAGGGATGACTGTTGCTGTCCTCTGTATTGCAACAAGGGATGACTGTTCCTGTCCTCTCTATTGGAACAAAGCCAGACTGGAGGCTATAGTTAAAGATCTTAATGGCCTGTTGAGTCCTGATTTAAGCTGTTTAAGAGGCAACATGGTATATTGTCAGGCTCCATTGAAGCCACATTTTTAGCTTTAGATAGTGCAGTGGCAACCTGTACTTTTTTGATATTTGGAGGTGGAGGGTATTTCTTGAGGGAGACCTGTTGGGTGTTGCCCTTAAGATTGCGTTCCTAACTAAAATGCCTTATGGCTAACCTTAACTTTGGAGGCTGTTTTTTTACCTCAAAGTCTGCTACTTCTCAACAGGATTTTCTTCTTTTTGTTGTACAACCTATGAATGCCAAAGGTCTACAAAGGTATTTTTTGTGGTTTGACCTGAGTTTATCTCAGTCTGGTACTGCCATTTCTCTACAGTTATTTATATGGTCATAAAGGGCTTTTGTGTATACATCTGCATAGGTTTCTATGTTTTGGGGTTAGGTGTGGGGGGGGGGGTAGTTTTACTTTTATTTCAAGGGAGACAACTTTGTAATCTGATCTTACCAGTGAATACATCATACTACTTGGGGGGGGGGGGGGGGGTGCAGTGCTCTCCCATATGTGTGAGTACAAGATTTAGGATATTTGATACAATACTGGGAGTGCAGACTAGCTTCTCCAGGACATTTGAATTTCAAAGTCAAGAAATCGTTTGGCCTGCATGTTAGTGGTTATGTATGCCTCCCAATTAATGGAGGGGTAGTTAAAATTACTCATGAGTATGGTATTGGGCTGGATGGTGAGTGATTCTAGTAACTTCAGGTATGATGTGTATGGGTTTCCTGATTCATGGTAGAGGACCTATAGCTAGAAAGAACACCCTCAGCCAAGGAAACCACGGTGAAGAACTTCTCAAAATCAAACTTCACACTTCTCAAAACCGAGGTGAAATCCTTCAAACCCCCCGGGCCAGTGGAAAATACGGCCCAAACCGCAGAATCCTTTACAAACGCATTCTATGGACACCTACAGGAATGCATGGATCATGCTATCCCAAATAAAACCAAGACTCACTCCTGCAAAGGCAGGAGACCAACAGAAGGAGGAAGCTACTACATGATAGAGCAAAATCCCAAAAAGGGAAGGCATCTCTGATCAGTACTAGCAAGAAACTACGATCCCTCATAAAATCATCTAAGGCCAGCTTCGAAAGAAAAATTGCACAAGACGTTAAAGATAATCACAGGGCCTTCTTTAGTTATGTCAGGAACCTGGGTGGCAACTCCCAGATATGCTCTGAGTTAGTGCAAAATGGCAAAAAATACACTGAACCCACAGACATTGCCAACATCCTGGCAGACAGGTTCAGTGCTAACTTCTCCCCCCCTTCCCCCACAAAAGAGCAAATGCCTATCCCAACAGAGTGTAGCCTCCCTGACATCACAGATGCACAGGTGAGAGCTGCCCTCTCCAAAGCAAAAAACACATAATCAATGGGACCGAACGGTGTCCCGGACTGTGTCTTACACGAGCTCCAAGAAGAACTGAACCCTCACATAAAGTCACTGTTCAATCTCAGCCTTACTACAGGATATGTACCCAAGGAATGGCGTACAGCAACAGTGGTCCCACTCCACAAAGGTGGTGCCACAACAGACCCCAGAAACTATTGCCCTATAAGCCTGACTAGCCTGGTCTGCAAAGCTATGGAGCGTATCATCATGGAACTCATAAACAAAGACATTGGGAACCTCCAAACACTGGATCCTACCCAGTTCGGCTTTGTTAAGGGCAGATCTTGCCTCTTGAACCTGGTCAACTTCTTTGAAACAGTCACCAAGGCCATAGATGAAGGGAAGGTAGTCCACACAGCCTACCTGGACCTCGCAAAAGCCTTCGACACAATACCCCACTTTGGCATCATAAATAAGCTCACCAGCTTAAATATCAACCCCTATGTCACAAGATGGGTTGCAAACTGGCTCAGGGATAGAACCCACATGGTCAGAATTGCAGGTGCCATGTCAGACTCGAAACCAGTTACAAGTGGCGTCCCACAAGGCTCAGTCCTCGGACCTCTCTTGTTCGGTATATATTTCTCCTCTGAGGTACAGGCTAACACGGGAGGACTATGGCTGACCAAGTTCGCAGATGACTGCAAACTGGGTGCCATAATCGATTTGCCGACTGACACAAGCATCCTCCAAAAGTGTTTCACAGAGACGGATAACTGGTGCCAGAGCCATGGCCTAAAGCTAAATGCCAAAAAGTGCATAGTCATCCCCTTTGGGAAAAACAAAGTGCCCACAAATTACCACATAGGTGGTAATCCATTAAGTACGGAAGAAGTAATTAGGGATTTGGGGACCCAAGTAGATAGCAATCTTTCCTTTGACAATCATGTTGCCAAAGTGGTTAGAAAGACCTTCTATATAGCCCACCTTATCACAAAAGGGTTCACATCTAGATTGAGAGGTCATTGTGCCCCTCTACTCATCACTCATCAGGCCCATAATTGAATACAATGCCCCATTTGGGATGTACCTTACCCGACACCTGCAGCAACTGGAAAGACCCCAAAAGTACCTCACCAAGAGGATCAAGGGACACAAACAGATGCCCTACGCAGTTAGGCTAAAGAAACTCCAGCTCTACTCAGTTGCTTACCGCCTACTCAGAGGCGATCTGTGCCTGACGTATAAAGCCATGTCCAAACCAGAATTAATGGATATGCTCCACCTCAGGAAATCCAAATCCTTTAGCGCTACACGCTCCAGGGACTTAAACCTCAGCACAGAAATAAATAGGACATGCTGGAGGGAAAGATTCATATCCCAGAGGCTCCCCTCACTCTGGAACAAAATCCCAATCCATGTTAGGCAGAGCCCCTCAATGACCCTCTTCAAGAGAAATCTTGACGAGTGGATGGGAGATCGTGTCCCTACTAGACAGAAGCACAGTAAACTAACCTTAAAAGGGCTATCTTCTGTGACCTACTATACAGAGGCACAGTCAACTAATCTAAAAGGGTGGTGAAAGCCAAACACACTCTGGCTAGGCTTATAAATGCCCTAGGGCAGATAGCCTAGTATCAACCTATGAACCTATAAAGAAATATAGTAATGAAATTTTCTCATGATTAGACATGGAGTAGTTCAAGCATGTCATATTATTTGACCAGCCTTGAGATATGTCCTTTATGTAGATAGATGCACCTCTTCATTTTGCTCTTTCATGTTCAGTGGGTGGTCAGAACGTATGATAGACATTTTAGCCATGCACTGCCAGAGTGCTTTCCATGGCTTTGCACCATGTTTCAGTATCTGCACAGACGTCATCATTCTCCAGGGTGAGGAGAGTTTCTAGGGAGTGCAGTTTCTTGTTGATACTCCTAGAGTTGAGCAGTAACAGCTTTAACTTGTCCTGAGTAGCTTTTGTTGTATTGGAAGGTTTGTCTATTTGGACATAAAAAGGTACTGTGGGGTGAATAATGTTTTCACTAATAATCAAAAGCCTAGAAGTGATAGGTGAAGACCATCCCTGGCAAAGCAGAGCGACCTGTCTACCATGTCCTCCCAGACTGAGAACTGATGGACCCTTTTGGAATGTAACCAGTTGTAAAGCAGTTTGTTAAAGTCAATAATTTACTGCTGGTATTGTGGCATCATCCTTGGAGATGCTAGAATGCTGCTCAATGCTAGGCTCATACCTGCCTGTGACACATATTTGAAGAGGATAGTCATGTCTCTCTCCATATAGTTCAAAAAGGTGTCACGTCATTCATGCACTCATGGACTTTGAGTTATACTGGTGCTTAGGAGTAAGTGACCTGAGTGCTTGTGTAATCTGATGAATCCTGACCTCTGACAGGCAACAACCTGTAACATTTTCCTTATCCAGCCTAATAAGGAGGACATCAGTGTGTCTCGCAATGGAGTCTCCTGTTACAAAAACACTGAGTCGTGGAATATTTTGCCTTATGGGCTTGTTAGATGAGAGACAATGAGATGTGTCTGTGTGTGTTGTGATGGGAATTGTCTTGTTTGTGTGCATACAGAGTTACTGAGGACTGCTCTTAAGAGGCCTTTGAAGTTTGGTTAAGTTGCATGTGAGCACTTCCACATATGTGGGTCTGTGTGTAGTCCTTTGTGGGAGCAGTGATGTGAGTAAGTCGCTGACAAACCTGTTTGTGCTGTGTGTGTCTGTATAAAAGTGTCTAGGCTCCAATGTCAGGATGCCCATGTCCACCAGCAGGAAAGTGCCCATCCATGGTTGTAGGTCCTAATGTATGGCTTGCAAGGGATAGGAGTGAATGATGTTTGTAACAGGGTGAGGCAAGAGTGCTTGCTTGGTGTAATCTGCAGCTAACTTAACCAGCAATGGTGCCAGCACCCAAACCAGATACTGTCTGAGTAGTGATAATCCTAGGTGCTATTGTAAGGTTAAGGTAGACATAAATAGTCCTAACTAAATGTGTAAATGCTGCTCACCATGCAAAATATTTGTCCCGTGAGTAACATTCTGTGGTGTTTTTTTAAGGAAATTTCAACTTCTGTTGAGTGCATATATACAAGGTACCAGTAACTGCCACTGTGCAAAGAGCAGCTTCGCCCAAACATGAGATTTATAAAATGCAAGTTTTACACTAACTATGCTCTAAGGCCAATCTGGTGAGAACACAACAAGCTTTCCACCAGCAATTTCCGGCTCATATATGTGAAATCAGCCCTGTCCTGCCACAAGAGTGCAGACATTGAACTCTTAATGTAAAAGGACTAGTTTGGAACCCAGTAAATCTAAAAGTATCTCTTAGTGGTCACATTTTTGCTTTCACTTCATCTGTATGAACTCATCCACTCAGGGCACTGGTTAAGTGTCACATTTAGATATGACATTCAGTTTTTGGAAAGCTTTTCTAAATCTCAAGGAGCCATCTAACTTAGAGATCAACATGGTCAGGCTGTTTCATTCAATTGATATTGCTTTTCTTTGTGCCTCTAATGTCCTGCATGACTTTAGGTTTATTGTTTCTATTTAATGTTGTATTAAATTTGCACTACAGTATAGTTCAGAAAAAAAAAATCAGTAAAATTTATTATTTCTTGCTTTTGTGCCTTAGACAATGTTTCACCTGTTTGAACAGCAGGGATAGAATTCTCTAGAATTGCAGTTTAAAATCTGTAGTTCAGCACCTAAGCTGATTACAGAAGTTTCAATTTCTATCCATCCTTTAACTCATTTTTGTGGTATGTCTTTTTTGTTTTTTTTCTTTCCAGTCTGCCTTATTTTCTAGTTCAATTTCCTTGCCACTTCATTGGGTCTTTGGTATCTTGCTAGGAACATATTTTCAGCAGAGGTCTCTAATGCTAACATTTTGTCCCCTGTTTAAAAACTCTATAAGTATGACATTTTATTATACACAAACTTTGTTGCCTGTTGTAATTGTCACACATTTTATTTAACTGTTGGCATAACCATTTTAACCTATCTTGCAAATTTTGCAAAGTATGCTGTCAGAATTTTTTAACTAGAGTTTGCCACTTCCCAAGTTTCTTAATCGTCAGGGATGTCTGTCTTGTATCTCAGATGGGGTAAATCTTGTTGAGGTTTGGGGAACTTCTCTTATTACAAATATGAGTTAGGGAAATAACTATTCTCAATTCTTGCCATCCTGCTGTTTGACTTTCTTTAGCTCTGACTTCTTTTTTTAAAGTGTTTTACAAGCCCATCCTTTTTGAAGGTGTTTTTTTTACGTTCTTAACCGTTTTACTTAAAACACAGGCTGTAAGTAAAGAAATGTTTTTTTCTTACCAGCACTATTTTTGTAGTGTATGGTTTTCTTTTCATGCTGTAATGTAATGTTTTCTCAGTTATTTTAAGTGTAATGGAGATTGTAAACAGGGGCTGCTGGGTTTTTTTTTCTTTCCTTTCTCCCTTCTCTGTCTACCTGATCGGTTTTATGAAATGTAGGCAATGCAATGGAAAAAAAACCTGGTTAAAGCAGCTTGACACAATAAAAATGAATGTGCATTTCTCATTCTTGCATAGGGAAATGATTTGATTAAGACCTTTAGATTGATTTAGTAACCAGTCTTAAGAGTAAGCAAGTAAATGAAAAAGAATATTGAATATTATGAGTTTTTTTCTAGCAAATTCATGTATGCTTACTAGCAGTTTTACAGCTGTTTTTCATGTTTCCATGGAAACAATCTGATAAAGAGAAACTGGCTGCCTGGCTCTCATGTCTCCATGGAGACAATCTGATAAAGAGAAACTGGCTACAGTCTGATTGAGAGTGATTGGCTGAAAAAAATGAGAGGAGAGATTGGCTAGGAGATGATCTCTGAAAGCATTCATGGGTTTTCCCAGCTGGGAAAGCTATACAGAAAAGACAACCAATTAGCACTTGGTAGAAGCACAGGCTGCACCATGTGTCTTACCATGTTTAGCCTTTCCTTTAGTCTGTGAGTATGGCTATCAATTTGGGACTTTAGTTCCTATTAGGAGGGTAAAACTTCAGTAGTTGAAGAAATAGGTTTTGGGTGGTATGTTTGTTTTGTGTTTGAAGGCTTTCAATAAAACAAAATGTTTTGTAAGATGTGACAGAGGCTGAAATGAATATGACAAAAACAGCTGTATAAAAGTTCAACCTGTCAAACAGTGTATGCATGTAACAAAAGCTGGAACTAGACATTTAACAAAAAAGGTGGGAATAATAACCTTTTAATGCAGTGATGCTTTCTGTAATGTCAACGGTCTCACAGATAAATACAAATAAGAAAGAGTAGTGAACTATATTAAAAAATGTAGTGTGCAAATAGTTGTTACAGGAGGCACACTTAGAAAGAACTGTACATGTGAATTTTATAGAGGTTTTCAGGATGGTTATTCAGTGGAATACCTAGGATAAAGGAAAAGAGAAATACGTTTATCACTATTGGAACTCCTCTTGCAATTAATATAAGAGGATAAAAAAGGCAATAATGGCAGATTTGTAGTGCTAAGGGGCTACTGGCAAGGGAGGAGGATTACACTGGCATGTATTTATTTTCCACCTAAAACTGCTATAATGGAGCTTAAGAAAATTTTGGGAGATATAAGCAGATTTCAGCAAGGAATATTACTTATAGGTGGGGACTGGAATGTGGTTTGCAACAGTGAAGCTGTGTCTGGATGGCCCAGAAGGGAAAGTATAACAAAGAAGGGTATATTTTTGAAGAAATATATGAAAATATTTGGCATAAAAGATGTGAATTCAGTAATAGGAGTTCAGAGTGAATTTACATATTATTCCTCAAAATGTAAAAACTGGGCTAGGCTAGACAGAATTTACTTTTCACAGGAACATGTGCATTTAATTGAAGGTCTTGATACACACCTGATAACCATTTCAGATCATGCACCAATAATAACTAAAATAAAAACACAGGGTAATGAAATAAAATTGAGACACTGGCACTTTCCCAACTTTCTGTTAATAGAGAGGAATTTAAGTAATGGCTAATGGAGATTATTCAGGAGCTATTAGAGACATGGAGGATGGAAATTTCTTCTGAAAATATAGCTTAGGGGTGGGATAAGATTAAGGTGAAGTTTAAAAATAGGGTGGAAATAAAAGAAAAGGAGCTATGGTTAAGAAGTAACAAGAATTATTTAGAGGGACTGGCAAATGTTAAAGTATTTCAGAATAGGGGAATCTCTCAGAACAAGAAGAGGATCAAATGCAGAATGCTAAGCAAAAATTAAAGGATTACCTCAATAATATGCACAAGTTTAGAAATATTGCAGTTAAGCAACTGTTTTTTGATAACAGTAGAGCACAAAAACTTTTATCATGATGACTCAGACAACAGAAAGTACGGCTGTCACCAAGCTTAGGGAGCCTATAACAAGGAAGATAATGGGATCCTGTAGAGGTACTACAGATATTTTGGATTTTGGAATTCTATGAAAGTCTGTATAAGGCAGAGAAATATGGAAATCAAGAAAAGATACAAATGGAAATGTTTGTGGAAGACTTAAGTATGCCTAGGTTAGAGGTAGATGTGGCTCAATTAGGATAGGAAGAGATTAGATAAAAATTGTGCTGTATAACCAATCTACAGGAAAGTCCTGTGAATAGATGGTATTCCTGTGGAAGTTTGAAAGATAGGAGGGAAAAAAACTGGTAAAGATCTGGAAGGTTTTGTTTAATAGTATTTTAAGAAGAGAAGTACCATCATCTTAGAAGAAAGCAGTGGTAACTGTAATACCTAAAGAAGGTAAAGATCCATCATACCCAGCTTCATACAGGCTCATTTCAATACTAAACCCATGATTATAAAGTGTTCATGCCTATGATGTGTAAAGGAATGACAACAGTGGTGCCAAAATTGATAGTTGTGGATCATTTTGGTTTTGTGGAGTGGAGGCAAACATTTCGCAACATTAACAGAACATTGATGATCCAGAGGGAAATGGAATGTAAGAAAATGCCATAGTTGTTATTGGGTCTTTGATGCAGAGAAAGCATTTGACACAGTAAGCTGTGAATTTATGAGCAGGGCAACGGAAGCATTTGCATTTCCTGAAAAAATTAAAAGGTTGATTAGGAAGATATATGAAAGATCGGAGGTGCAAATTAAAGTGGGTGGGTTCCTCTCTGGTAATTTCTGCTTGAGTAGAGGAACCAGGCAGGGGTGTCCTCTTTCCCCTTTGTTATTTGCATTATATTTAGAACCACTGACAAAGAAAATAAGGGAAAAACACACAAATTGGACCGGCACTAAGGTAAACTGTTCATGTAAGAAAAAATGTAAAGCCAAACAGAAGAAATCCAAGTAACGGAAACGCTGAGTAAAAAAAGGAAGATTTAATTCAAAAGTCCACAAAGCTTTTGGGAAAAAAACCTTCTTCAGTGTGTACATCCAAACATCAACAACCATAATTACATTTAAGTAGTTAAAAGAGACTCATTTCACACAGTCAATTAAGAATTCAGTTCAAACTTCTAATTATAAACAATAAAAACATTAACAAAAAAATCACTAATAGTGCAACAGCAATATTAACTATATAAAACAAATAATATAATAATATACATCAGTCCATCATAGCAGTTATTTCAAAATCATTTGCTTCTTTTTCAAAATAGGTTTAATGCAAACAGCTGTATTAAGCCCAGGTGCATGATCTGCCTGTAACCTTAGAATCCATTCATATTCACAAACCTCAATTATGTTAGTCACCTCCCCTTCTGTTCCTATTTCTAAGATCAGTTACTCTAAAGAGAAATTTCTGCTCACTACCTTTCTCTGCTATATGCTTCACAAGCACATTGTTTAGTAACACTCTCCTTGTATATGACTTATGCTCTGTTGTTCTTTCTTTAAATTTCCTTGTGCAGTTTTCTATATAAAAGGCAGGACATGTCATGCAGTTGGCCATCGAAATAATATTGGAGGTATTACATGTCGCATAACAGTTAAACAGAAACTTTCTCTTCGTTATTGGATGGACAGATTCATATCCCTTCATAATGTCATTACATTTGCAGTTGCAACATGGAAAAGTACATTTTGAGATATTTTCATATCTTTTCAGGATGCAAAATTAATGAAGTTAAAACAAAGGCAGTAGCATTAAATTATGTACCCACACACAAATTGCTTCAGCAATATCCGTATTTATGGAGACATGATAAAATGAAGTATTTAGGAGTATGGATTAAAAATTATTCTGGTGTGGCAGGTAAGGATAAGTGGGAAGAGACTAAACAAAAGATAATACAAACACTGAGAAAATGGAAGTTTTTTTACATAGATATGGATTGTAAGATACAAGCAGTCAAATGTTTTTGGTCCCTTTAGTCTTGCACACAAGTCAGGCATATTGTTAGCAACTAGAGGAGAAGTTGTGGATAGCAATTAATAAAGAGCTGAAGTACTTTATTTTAGAGGGGAAGATGGCAAGAGTCAAGTGGGATAAGCTGACTCTTCCAGTAAACCAGGGCAGAACTTGATTACCCAATTTGAAGAGGTATTTCAGATCTACACAGTTAAGGCTCATATACATAGCACAAGCAGAAAACTATAATTCAAAGTGGAAAGGGATGATGTTGAAACACAAGAGAAACTCAAGAAACAAGGAGAGACAGGTGAGACTGGGATTTTGGATGCAGACCTTTAAGGAGAATAACAATAATGGTACAGAATGTTATATCCTTAAAGTAGCAGAATATATTCTAAGACCTAAGCCAATATGGGAATGGAGAAAGAAGATTCTGCCAATAGATATGACTTCAATTAGGGATATATACAGTAGGCAAGAGGGGGCTGGAATTTATTGGAGAAAAATGGCAAAGGAACCAAGGTATTGGGAGAAAATATCTAGAGAGAGAAAGGTAATAGAATGGGAAGAGGCCAAGAATTTATTTGGACTACAGGTTAAAGATTGACTTCCCTATCAAGTATTGATATCAGAGTATAGGCAAAGAGAAAGAAATGGGGGTCATAAATGAAAGACCAGCACCAGTAGAGTTTTTAGTAGAGTCTAGAACAGAGCTGCCATTAAAAAATGAATACTTAATAGAGCATGTAAAATATTGCATGACAACTATAAGAATCAGTCAGAGGAGGTTAGAAAGATTTGGGAAGATTGACTGGATAAGCAGTTTGCAAAGAAACAATGGGATGATATATGTATGTCTCCAAAATATGCAACAAAATCTGGAAGATTTAGGATTTTTGCTTGGAAATGTTTACATAGATATTTTTATACCCCAAGTAAACTCCAGTGAATTTTTCCTCAGGTATGCAGCAACTGTTGGAGGTGTGATGGGGAAGCATAAGGTACTTAGGAACATATTTTCTGAGAGTGCAGTGGATTGGCTGACTTTAAGGATTCCCTACAAGATGCACTGTCGGAGATGCTGGGTGGGCAGATTGGTGTGACGAGGGAGATTATTTTTCTGAGCTATGAAACAGAATCAGAGTTGCTTAGACATGGTAAGGCTTTGCTGCATCTAATTATGGTGGCTGCCAAAAATGCAATTACTAAAAAATGGAAATCAAAATATAATCCAACTATATTAGAAGTAGTGAATATAGTAACAGAGATAAAACAACAACTGGAATTGAGATCTTTAGAAAAGGGTAGGAGCAATCTGCATAGGAAAAAATGGAAATTGTGGGAACAATACAAACGGGAGGAATGAGATTTAAAATAAGGCAGGACTTAATGAACTATGTAATGTTTGAAAATGATTGGGTAGATTATAAGTGATGCATAATGTTTGCAACTTGGAGTGTGTCAGTATGGTTTGTGATGTTAAATGCTTGCAACTAGGATTGTGTCGGTATAGTTTGTTTTCATTTATATAAATGTATGATTGTTTATATCATAAGTGATGGTCTAATAAAGATGCTTCTTGCTTAAAAAAGGGACAGGAATTGAATAATTTATGTAATGTTGCTTAGTGTATATGATATATAGCAATATATGTGAAGTATAATATTTGTTAATGTTAATTTGTTAATATAATTTGATTACTTTTGTATAAATGTAAATTTGACTGTCACAAGTGATAATTCAGTAAAGGTGTTTAAAAAAAATACTCCCATGTTTCCCATCCATTTTTTCCCTTAAATCCAAGGCCTATCCAAATGAAGGGTCCATATATATTAGAACCAGAAGACAGGATCTTATTCGGTATGCCATGTATGAAAACCTCAGTGTAACAGAAACATGTGTGTGTAAACATTTTCATTAATCACTGAAATTCCTGAACCCACCAGGTATCCTTAGACATCAGACATCAGAAGGTAAACCCTGATGAGCTGATTTCTAACCAGGCCCGTTTTTTGATGCAGCAGATGACAACTATTAAATTGGAGAAGAGAGTCACTTAAATGTGTTGAGCGATTCCAGCGGAAGTGACAAAACCCTCATTTAAATACATCAACTGGCCAGTCATTTTATTAACCTACCCAGCAACATTTCAGAATTGTAAAGTCTTATATTCCATCATTTAAAATATACATATTTTAATCCACCATGATAGATTGTTTTGTAAATAAAATCTGTATGAATCATGTAAACATTCTTAGTGTCATAAATTAATAACCTAAAAAACTTTATGAATCTATCAAATGTAAAAATAAATGTGAATATAAAAATAGATGTAAAAATAAGTATAGATGCACACATACTGTTGTCGTTAAAAATTCATTAAATCTTTATATAGAAACGTGTATGCTTACATAATAGTTACAGCTCTGCTGCCCTCATCTTCAAAACTGGAGTATTGATGTGGACTCATTAAGCTCTGGAGAGACTGTAGCATTAAGCCTAAGTTGCCAGTTTCCTGTACTCCAACTTTTCTCCCAGTCACCACCCCAGGAGCACTTAGAAACTTTATCAACAATGAAAAATTTTAATTTGTCAAATGACCCACATTTTTCACTGTGTTTATATAGTGCACTGTTAATACACCCAAATGGAGATGTCATATATGTGTTTATATATTCTCTTTTTAAACATACTCTCTGTTTTCCCAACATAAAAACTTGGCAAGAGGCACATTTAGCCAAGCAGACTTACACCAGTAGACTGACAATTCCTATCATGTAGTTTCACAGTGGTACTTGAGTGTCCCCCAGTGTAATTGTTTTTTCCTGAAATATAAAGGGACAATATTTACAATGACTACATTTCCTGGTGCCTCTCCTTGATGATTTTGTGAAATCCTCTTTCAAGATTGTTCTCCAACATCCCTTTTAAATTCTGGGATGGCTTAAACACAGAACATGGCTCCTCCCCCAAAAGGTGGGAAATATAGCTATCCATGCTCAATATCCTCCAGTTCTTGTAAATAATTATGTTAAGGTCCTCTGAACCTGAACTGTGTTGAATGACCAAAGATCCTTCATATCTTATATGCAAAATTTTGTTGTCACCATTCTGTGTACAAAATTCTTTAGTGCCTAGGGTTTGTACTTTATACCCCATGTACTCATGATATCCTGTAAAACCTGTTCTGTAAGCTTCAAGGGATACCCCCTCCCTAAGAACATTGCCTTCAATTTATTAATCTCCTTCACCAAAGCTTTTTTGTCTGAAATCATATGTGCAAGCCTAATACATTGCTCTTTAATCAAGCTTTTTTGCACTTGAAAGGGTGATGACTATTATTATATTATATATTATATTATATTCTTCAAACAATTAAAATATACCAGAAGCATTACAAGAACTTAAGAAATATTTTCAAAAAATGTCAAATGTATACTTTAATAGTTAAAAATTGTAACTTGTCTTTATTTTTTTATTATTGATTTCTTATTAATAATGAAAATAAATAAAAATGTAGTGAGTGGGTACTAGTGTATACCTCAGTTTTTAGGCAAAGTACTTAAATTAAATTAACTATAATTTTTTTTTCTACAAGAGATCTTTACCTTCACCTCTATGTTAAATAGAAGGTGCTACAGTATTTGTAAAAAAAGTTTGCTATAATGTGATATTTGTTGTCTATATTTTTATATAGTTTAAAGTCTTTCTTTCTAAAATTGTATAAGTACCTAGCTTCTGTAATCTGATGTTATTTTACTCATTGTGGAACTTTTCTCCCCAGGCCTCCACTGAAAATGGGTTTCTGACCCAGTAGACTTTCCCAGTCAACAAATGTCACTAAATAAATTAATATGAAAACTCCAATAAATACAGATATTTCTTATCTGGGTAAAGAATCTAATGATTTATTATGTTTAGCTTTTCACATTTGTAATACTACAAAAGAAACCATAAACTATAACTATGAAAAAGTAATAATTTCCTTAACTAATCATATTAGTTCTTGAAATAAAATATACATTTCATTTGAGGATATATTGCAAATTATTAAAATGTTTCTTTCTAAAAATTGTATATATAACACAATCTCTTGTATTCCAAAGCCACAGAACAGAGGTCCAAATCCACGAGTGGTAGCAAAATATTTTATTCACAAATAGGATGAGCGCTTTCGTCTCGAGTACAAGACTTCATCAGATACCTCCACATTACATTACTTAACTATTTATACCCTATTCCATTAAGTCTAATTAAAATTTAAAGACACACAATGCCTTTTTAATAAAATTCTTATAAATCCACTTGTATAATTAATATATTATACTTTCAGTCCTTGATAATACTTTAAAATAACCTTACATATCTATATGATTTTTAAATAATAATAGTAATAATACATACATCATACCTTAAGAAATGGTTAAACTTGTGGAATGGTTAAACTTTATTTTATTTTATTTTCAGTTTGATTACCGGGGAAGTCAACTGGGCCAAGAAGTGCCCATTTTCAGTGGAGGCCCGGGGAGAAAAGCTCCATGAGCAATACAATACAATAAAGGTTACAAAATACAAATAAAGGTTACATAATGTTGGAGATTAAATACAAGAGTAAGATTCATACATTCAGGAAACTGCAAAGTGTAATATACATCATGAGACAGTTTAAAAACAGAATTTTCAGAAGTTAAACTTGTGAAGCTTTAGCTAATAACACTGGTTTAATAGTGATATATTCATTAAAGCCTGGGAAAATGTTAAATTTTAGCCTTAACTGCCACTTTAATTCTTTGTTCAGCAATAAGTTTTTAACATCTCCCCCTCTAGGATTCATTTTAACCATGTCTATAATGCCAAATTTAAAACCATTAAAACCAGGACAATAAATGGAATGCTTATATAGTGCACTAGCCTCTTTTTTTATCTTAATATTATGAACATGTTCATACATTCTATCCTTGAGAGCCCTCTCAGTTTTTTCCTATATAGAATGTAGAACATTTTGCACATAAACCTAAATATACTATCATTTTCATATTGCAATTCCCTTTACAAAACCACACTCTACTATACATACCATTTTGTAGACATATACTATCCTCCTTAATAATACAAGAACACTGCTTACAATTACCAGATGCAGTAGTTACCTTTTTAATTAAAAGTTTTGGTGCTTGCATTTGTTTGAATGTTCTTTTGAAATTCACACCAGTCCTATATGAAAAAACGGGTTCATGTCCCACCACATCATACAACGCTTTATTTGTTTTAAGCATACTACAGTTGTTCTTTATAATGTCTGTGAATAACCCTGTAAACCCATTGAATTCAGTTACATATGCTTTTTGGAATTTTCTATTCTCCTTAGCCTTAACTGTTACATCCATGGGTTTACCCAAAAGAGGTTTATATCTAATACCCCATCCTCTACACACCTCATCCAACACCCCTTGCATCATCTCTCTAGGGTAGCCCCTCTCCATAAACATATCACCCAGGCTATTCAGTTCCTTGTCCATATCCACTCTATCTGATGTCATCCTTGCAATACGGACTGCTTGTCCCTTTACAAGACTTTTTTTCTGGAACATAGGGTGGTGACTAGTATAGTGCAAAAAACTGTTACACCAAGTGTTCTTTCTATATATTCTAGACTTAAAACCTTGTTGAGTTAGAAAAATAGTGGTGTCTAAATAATTTATACTTGATTTAGCCCATACATAGGTGAGTTTGAAATAGGTAGTGCATTCATTTAAATATTGCATAAAGGAGTCCACTGTTTCTTTGCTCCCATCCCATAGAACACATATATCGTCCAGAAATCTCATGTATAGGCGTATATTGTTGCTATAGTGACTGTTAAATATGTAGCAACACTCCCATTCCAACATTACCAGGTTGGCGTAGATGGGAGCGCAAGCTGCCCCCATAGCCACACAACTAATTTGCTGGTAATATTCACCTTGAAAACTGATATAATTATAATCAAGTACCACTTCCATCAATTCGAGAACTAATTGGATTTGATCTCCAGCCATTTTGGAATACTTATATATACTATTACTGAAAAATTGATGCCCCTGCCGTCTAGGAATACTGGTGAACAAATCCTTTACATATATAGTAAGGAAACTCAGATTTTCCTTCCAAACTTCCTGCGTTAATTTACTTAGAAAATCCCATGAATCTTTAATTAAATGATCCATTTTATATGGGATCTCCTTTGTCCAAAACTCAACAAAAAGTGCCAGTGGGTGTGTTTTGGAATTCCTAGCAGACACTATGGGTCTAAATTGAGGGTTGCTAACACACTTTTGTTCCTTAGGTACCCCAAAAATATTCAGGATAATAGAATAAGGTTGCTTTAAAAAATTGTAAGTTCTACCATCAATTCTGTTCTCTAGCAGATATTCTTCTATCAGTGAATTGATTCTACCATATGCAATCATGATGTCATTTTTAGAAACTTGGGGAATAAGTGTTGGTGTCAAGCAGAATGTTAGTTATAACATTATTGTACTCTTCCGTACCATAAATGACTATTCCGCCTCCTTTATCTGGCTTCATAATACGTATGTCAGTTTGACGCTTTAAGTCTTTCAACAATAATTTTTCCTTTTTGTTCAAATTAGAAGCCTCCATATTGTTTCTATTGTTGTTATATGCTACATATATTTCTTCCTTGACATATTTCTCAAACGTCATAAGAACTGGATGCAGGGGAGGATTAATTGTACTTCTTCTATGTAACCCTTCCAAAAATATTTCTTCCTCAGTATTAGAATTTTTATACACCATTTCTAAATTCAGTTTCCTAAGGTAAAGTATGAAATCAACAAGTGTGTTAGCTATATCTCCATAATTAGTTGCCACAAATTTAAATCCTTTGGAAAAAAGGTTAAAATGTTCCTTTTTAAGGTTAATTGTGGTATAATTAAATATTTTAAATCCCTTGTATTCACATATTATACCATCAAAATCAGAAATGTATTATTTCCCTTTCTTCCCCACTTTTTTCCAGCCCTGGTTTTCCCCTTTGTGTGTATAGTGGTATCCCGAGTCTGAGTTGTATCTGGTTTTGCAGTCCAATCTCTCTGACCTTGTCACAGCTAAAAAATGCTCACTATGTTCAGGAAAAGAATCCAATTCATCCAATCTCCTAGGTGGAATATGACCCAATCTTTCATCCCTCATATTTTCATGAACCCTTTCATCTGAAAATGTACCCCCACTACCAGTTTTGCTGTTCTTATTAGTGTTAATATTATAATTAACATATTTGTAAGGCCCTGGATATGCCTTGATTTCAGCGTACTGCTGTTTATCTCTGACAAACTTTTTTTGTTTTCTTAAAAATATGGCATCCACTCTTTTATTCACTCTATATAGAACTTTCTTATATAGTTGCTCACATTCACCGAATAAAAGGTCTTTCATAATATCATCATTTAATTTTTCCACTTGATTATTCAAAGCTGTGAATGCCAAATCGTTATATTTAATAAGTTTACTAATGAGCCCCAGTCCACATTCATTAAAAAAAGAATGAAATTCCTTGATAATTTCTTCATTATACGTGATTCCGAAAGGGTATTTAATCATTCTAAGCCTCTGCGGAACCACCTTGAGGTTGAGGCAACATTGCAAATACCTATTATCCAGTTGCAAACATTTCTGTTTAAACAGTTTCTTTTCAAGCATAAAAACCATGTCCTTCAACGTAGGCACATTATCGTCAACTATATACACATTTGCATTACCGCTTCTATCTACAGCAGAGTCAAATTCAAAGTTTTTAGTAATAACATCACTAAATGACAGTGGTTCAACATTTTGGATCCTAGAACCACCAATATATGTACCTTTATCACCAATATATTTTATTTTTACAATTACATCGTTTTGCTGTTTTACAGTCTCTTATATTACCACCAAACAAGAAACAAAAAACATGAATAGATTACTTTTAAAATTTTTATGGTATCCAAATAAATCTAGATTGAATAGAAATCATCACTTCAGACCTTGAAAAAATGTGCGTCTCAACTTTCCTAATATAGATACTTATGCAAAAGTGGCAATTATTAAAATGATTCTTAATTGGTTAGATATAAATTGTATATCAAATTGGAAAATCTTACATCTGCAATTACTGAATGTCAATAAGCTAGACTATTTAGAGTTAGTACATTCTAAATTGTATAATCCTTTCTGGATTTTTATCTGTAAATATATTCAAGAATAACACTGAATAACTCAAATTATAAATTCTGGTGTGAATCTCTAATTCCATGTTCATTAACTAAAAATTTTATGAATAAACTACCTTCTCATATGTTTAACTCTTGGAATAATAAGCATCTTTATTATGGTTACCAATGTTTGGAAGGAGTTGCATGTAAATCTATCTAAACTATTTGTTTAGAATTTAATATAAATACTAATGAATTAAAACATTTACAACTAATTTTAACATCATTTCAAACTAAGTGTTCTTTTTTATCTAACTACAAAATTGAAATTCCTGAATGGATAATAACTGTATTTGAAATTACTTATAAACATCTGGAATTTAATGATTTAATCTTGAAAATATATCAAATGTTATCCAAGGATTATTTGAATTTAGATACAATTTTTTAGAACTTTTTTTCCTAAGGAATATTCTGTAGTTTTCTCTGATCAAAATAAAAAACATCTTCTTTCCTTTCTTAAAAATGCATCTTGGACCATTTATTGGAGTATATTTACTTGGGAAATATTTGTTTATATCATTTATAACTCCTGCAAGAGCTGTTATAATGACAAAAGAAAATCTTTCTAGCTGTTGGAAGTGTAATAAATTAAGGCTAATTGGTCACATTTTTTTTAATTGTTTGATGGTTCAGAATTTCTGGGTAAAATTTCAAGATTTTTAAAGCATTGTGGAATGATGCATTCTTAGTAACAACAGAAATGGTTCTCTTTAATAGTCTATGAATAGATAAAAGAACAATTTATCTTCTTTAACTTGGAGTATACTTACTGTGGCCAGCAAAAACTATTACAAGGAACTGGAAATCATTTTCAGAATCAAAATGTAAAGAATTTCTTTCTCTCCTAAAGGAGGTCACAATTAAAAACAAATTAAAGTAAAAGAGAGAAGAATTTATCCAAACAAATGAAGAAATAATCCTTGGTTGAAGGTTTTGGCCCTTATTGAATCAACATCTTCATCTACTTAATTATTTGGACTGTTGGGTTTTTTTTTTTTTTTCTTTTTTTTTAATAGAAATTGTCTTGTTTCATTTACTACCTTGTTGGTTGCAGGCTTCTTATACATATTATAAATAGTTATAATTTTGTTTATTCTTTAAAACTATGATTTATCATATGTCTTCATTGTATAATATTTTAAAGTTTATCTCTTTTGTAATCTTTTCTTTTTCAATAAAGTTTTAATAAAAATATTTCAAGTACAAAGGGTGATGACCATGAAAATGTAAATAGGCATTGCTAAATGTTGGCTTCCTATATATATATATATATATATATATATATATATATATATATATTTGACCTAAATCCATTGTGGGTAATAAAGATGCAAGTATCTAAAAACTAATCCTTTTATTATCAAACTGATGTGTAAAATGTAAAAAAGTCATGCTTGAATTCAGCATATTCATAAATTCATTCAACATCTCCTTAAACCTGTTCCACAGAATAAATATATTGTCTAGGAATCGTAAATATATTTTATAATACTTGTAAAGCTCTAAATTAAATGGGAAGCCCATTTCCCAATGGGTCAAAACCAAATTAGCCTAAATGGGGATGTATGCCACCCCCATAGCTTGACCTTTATGTAATTTAAATATTCCTCTTCATAAAAGTCATAATTGTTGTCTAAAACTAACTCCATTAAGTCCATCAATTGATGGAAAACTTTATCTTGTAGGAATTCACACCTTAAAAGACTTTCATGAAAATATTGTAACCCCTCAGTCTTTGGTATACATGGAAACAGGTCTTTTAACATCAGTAGTTAAAAAAAAAAACTGTTCTTTTCCCATAAACTACTGTCAAGGTAACTAAGAAAGTCACGAGAATCTTTTAAAAGATGTTTAACCTGTAAATAAACTGGTTTTAATGTTCTGTCAATAAAGGACATTAAGGGGTAGGCTTTAGATCCCTATGCAGCTACTATGGGTCTGAAAGAGGGATTATCAACATCTTTATGTATCTTAGGAATATGAAAAATCATCGATATTCTGGGTATAGAATTGCTTAAAAATTTATAAATGTCAGGTGTCAACAAACCTTGGTAAAGATGATCTAATAGTTGTACATCAATCTGTTTATAGCAATGTTCACTTCATTCCTAGAGCTAACACTAGAGAAGGCATCATAATCTCTAGTATTTTGCTGACATAATCAATATTATCAAAAATGACCATCACCTTTGTCAGGTTTCATGACCCTGATGTTACTGTTTTTTCTGTTTCTCGGATAAATTTCTTTCTTCCCCTAGATTGAATCTAGGCTTATGTTCATTTAAATGGACATAATTATAAATGTCCATTTCACATGTCTTTTCAAAGGTTGCTAACAAGGGATGCAGGGGGGGATTAAAAATACTTTTGTTTTTGTAACTAGAAACTTTGTTTTTGTTTGTTTCTTTTTACTTTCCCCAGTGTATTAAATTAAATAACTAGGTTGCGTTTCCTAGTGAATAGTTTAAGTTAAATAAAGGTGGCATCATCATCAACACTGTCAAATTTCTTTGTGGGTAAGAATTTAAACCCTTTCTGAAAAAGGTAAAAATGAATGGGAATGATATCAAGATTACTATAATTAAAGATCTTAAATCCACCTCTAATTAATAGAACTATCATCTTCTCTTCTTCACCCGATTTTTTTCTTCTAAACCCCTGTCTGCCTTGACCTAATTGATGTTGTAGGGTATTTGATGTCTGCCTGTTCATCTCTTCCCTCTGCTTCACTATCCTTTGTGAATGCAGGAAGGGAGGGAGAGCCTAAAGGGTCATGTTCACTTTGAAAATAATTGTATACATCATAATATCCCTAACACTGTAAAAATTAAATGCCTGACCATTATAGTCTTTCTTTGTATGTGTCTTAATAGGGTATACCCTTTTCGCTTCACATTGGGGTAAGTTGGGTTGAATTTTCTTCATTTTTCTATCCCTGTTAACCTCACATTTCTTATCAATTTTCTTAAAAATGTTATGATGTACATTTTCATAATTTTTATACAACAAATTGTTGGTTATTTTCTTGTTTAACAGATCAGCTTCATGCATTAAGTCTATGATGTATGAATTATTCCATGCAGTAAGTTTTAAAAGTTCCAGACCGTCCCTGTTAAACAAATCTATAAAAAAGTCATAACATTTGCTTTTCACATATAAACATTTCAGAAATGTACTCATTTGTAGTCCCATACGGACCATCTTTAATTTAATACCCTCTGCCAAATAGTTATCCAAGTGTTGATTTTTAAGTTTCATCAGTTTGCTTTCAAACAGATGAATTAAGTCCACCAAACTTAAATCCTATGTGTTATTAGGCAAATGAGCCAAATGACTCTGATTAGTGTTTGAAAATATAAAGGTTTTGTCTAACCATGTCAGACATCTGAACACTAGGATAAATTACCAGCCCCTTGTACAGTACCTGTGGGGGTTGCTTGTTTCTAAATCCACTACTGTCTGAGGTATATGAACCCTTCTTGCTGCCAAGGAATAGGAGTACTTCATTTTCAGTCATGCACCACCATTTAGACCCTGTGAAGTTCCATTATGAGAAAAAAAACACTCCCATGATTTGTTATCTCTTTACCGTTCCCAATAACATGAACCTCCTGCTGTGTACTCGTGAATTCACCAGAATGTTGACTAAATAATTCAGTCACTTTGGTTAGTTCACCTTTAAATTCATTAAATCCTGCCAACAGATTGTCAGTCTCAGATCTGGTGAACTAATATCCAAAACTGATCCTTCCATCCTCATGCAGCTAACCTGGAAGCACTCCAAAACCAAAGAAAAATGGGTTGAAACACTCGCAAATACTGAAGAACCAAAAATACAGTGTTTCAAGAAACTGCCAAGATGTACATATAGAAATCCACTATAAACTTAGTTAAATCCTTTATTATTAAAAATTATGTTGTGTTTTCATCTTTTAAAATACAAAACTTCATCAGAACAAGGCAGAAGTGACAAAGCCTTCATTTAAATAAGTTAACTGGCCGATCATCTTTTTAACCTACCCAGCTACATTTCATAATCTTAGTTGTATATTCCATCATTTAAAAACTGAGCTGGACTAGGACAAACCCTCATGAATGGAACTTAGACCAGGTGTCTTCCAAGATTTCATCTATCATTGGGGAGTTCCTCAAGTAGACTTCTTTGGGTCCTGTCTGAACAATCAACTGGCAAGAGTCTGTTCCAAGACTCCATGGAATAAAGACTGGAAGGTAGATGCCTTTTCTTTTCCTTGGACAGGAATGTTGCTGTATGCTTTTCCACCCTTTCCCCTAATAGCCAGGGTACTTCTGAAGATTCAGTAGGAATCCCCCAAAATTATTCTGATTACTCCATTCTGGCCCAGGCAGCCAATGTTCTCCTTTCTTTTAGAAATGGCCAGAGACAATTACTACAAGCTTCTTCATGGACTGGATCTACTCAGACAAGAGCATGGGGTGTTTGATACACAGCAATAGCAATCATCTTCAATTGACTGTCTGGATTATAGGGTCTTAATTACTTTTAGGCACCTGTTTACTGAGGACGTGCAGCAGATACAAATGGAGACAAGAAAGCCTGGTACTAGAAAATTGTACATTAGCAAATGGAAAAGCTTTTCTAGTTGGTGCCAGCAACATAAGCAGCACCCATTTGGGACTAGTTCTCTATTTTTGCAATAGTTGTGTGAGTTACTATCCTATGGCCTTTCTTACTCCTCTATCAAGGTTCATTTATCGACATTTCAGCATATCTGCCTATGGATCCTCCTCTTTCAATACAGTGTCATGTCAAAATGGTTTGAAAGGGGTTTTGCATAAGCAGCTGCCAAGAAAACTGGTGGTCCCGCCTTGGGATCTTAATTGTATGTTACAGAAGCTAACACTTTCTCCATTTGAACCAGGTAATCTAGCTGACTTCAGATTCTTAACATGAGAAATGTTTTTACAGATTACTCTGACTTCTAGAAGAAGATTATCTGAGTTGCAAGCTCTTATGGTGAGTCAACCCTATCTCATTTTCCATGGAAACAGGGTTTCTTTGAGAAGAAATCCTACATTTATGCCTAAAGTGATATCTGAGGATATCTGAGTTTACTTTAAGCCAGTCTATACATCTCCCTGTTTTCTTTCCTAAACCTAAAAATGAGAGAGAAAGAATACTTCATACTTGGGTTGTCCACAGACAACTCAAGTACTATCTCAATAGAACATAATCGTTCAGATTAGTTGTTCATTTCTTGTGAAGTTAAAAAGGGACAACCTGTGTCAAAACATACTATTTCCAAATACATGTTACATAAAATACATTTTAAATAAATGTTACATTGTCCAAAACAAAACTATTCCAAGCAGGGTCAAGTTCATAAGTGAATGCTAGGCTAACTGTCCTGATGAATCATTTTAAGCTTAGCCAATAACCCAAGGTAAGAATCAAACCCTGTACTGTGTGCCTATGAGGCAAGATTGTGTAAACATTATGCCAAACCTCCAACCCTAAATTAGTACTAGGCTAACTGCCATTGCAGGCCACTTTAAATTTGGCAGATTTTCCCATGTGAGAATCACATCTTGCACCTTGTATCTGTAAGGTAACCAACTTAACCATTATGCCAACCTCCCAAAACTGTATTCATATGTAAGTACTAGGCTGCCTGTCTTTTCAGGCCATTTTAAGCCTAGCCAATTTCCCTTCAAATGTGAGAATCAAACCCTGTATTTTATGCCTGTAAGGTAAACACCTTAATCATTATGTCAACCCCAAGGCCCACTCTACCAGGGCATTGGCTTCATCTATGGCTTTTTGGAAAGGGTTAGACTCTAGAAGCTGCTTCTTGGTCCCCTGTATGTACTGTTACAAAGCACTAAGGTATTATAAACTTGATTTCTTCTTTAGGTCCAGATCAAGTTTTGCTAAGACCATTCCCCAGGGAACTCCTGGAATCTTCCAAATATAGTTAGCTAAAGTAATCTCCCCATATAGATAAGTGATCAATATGATGAATATAGTTCAATTATTTAATTGAACTTAGCATAACAGTAGATGTTCGAATGGTCACTGCTGCAGTAGCTGCTTTTGGTGTGTTTTTTGTTTATGCCAAGGAGTGGACATTTCTGTTGTCTTTCCTAGCACTGCCCTTTCAGAGCTGAGCCTCCCTCTCTCTGCTGACAGGAAAGCTTTGAAGGGCTTTTCACCCTAACATCTGTTTTAGTCAGCACAGCTCAAGCTGCTTGACAGTAAAACATATATAACTAAGGGTACTGCAGCAGTGATTATTCAAACATTTACTGTTATGGCAAGTCCAACTGTCACAAGTGTACTTTCTATAGTTGCTTAATTTCATAGGTTCATAGGTATGTACTAGGCTATTGGCCCTGGGGCCTATACAAGCCTAGTCAAAAAGGTACCCTGGCTTTCGCCACCCAAGAAAATTATTTTCCTGTGCCCCTGTCTAGCAGAGCCACAGAAGTGATCCCTGGGGTGAATTTCCTATTTCCATCCAATTGTCGAGATTTTTCTTATAGAGGGATAATGAGGAACTTTGGTTGACATGAATGGATAGTCTGTTCCAGGGTATGGGAAGTCTCTTGGGACAGGAATCTATCCCTCCAGCATATTCTGTTTGTTGTGGTGACAAGGTTTAGGTCCCTAGAGTAATTTGTTCTAGTATTTACATTTATAGGCTGTCTTTTCCAGTTCTTCCATTTCTTCTATTAGAAATTCCAAGCACTAATGCAGTGTCAGTATTCATTTTTATTTGGGTAGTTCAGCTGCTGCTTGTACTTGAATCATACATACCATTCCATAAAATTCAACTTCCAGGTCAGCCTCTCTAACACACTTATAAAGCTCTGCTCTGAGATGCAGACATGCACTGTCATTCCCAGTACATTTGAAGACCCAGTTTTAGCAGCCCACCCAGGCAATAACATGTATCCTTATGTTGTCAAGATAGCTCAAAAGCACAGCACCTATACTGAAGAAACTATAATGTAAATAGCAGTGGACTTCTCTGGATATACATTGTAGGCCTACAATTCTGCTTGCATACCTTGAACTATTTAAGTTTCAAGTTATTAACAGTAAAAAGTCACTGGAGAAAATAAATATGGACTTTCCAGTTTGTTCCTCACTTCTTCCATGTTCCCTTTTGGACTAGACAATCTGTGATATGTACTGCTTATTTTCAGTTTTGTCTGCATCTGAAATGTTTGCACTGTAATATCCTGCTGCACTGATTTAGTGGTTTATTAAATTCTCATGCTATGTGCTTTTTATTTAGTGGTATAAAATGGAGATGGAGCATTTCAGCTGAGGTGTAAGGCCATCATTAGGTGATATTTTTTTTTTGTTGGGTTATTTGAAAAGTGCACCTACATTATGGTAATATTTGCATTTTGATAGATCACCATGTACTACAGAATGAGAAATTAAAATGAAATACTTTTTTGTATTTTTTCATTATCACAGTTCAACAGTATGCTGCTGTATTGTGTTCCAAAATTCAGTTTAGTGGGAACCAAATACACTGTGCGAACAAAAATTGGCATCAGTGGCATGAAGGTGGTAGAAACACACAACGGCGACTATCCTTTCACTTTCCAAGTGTCTGGTAAAGAAAGAACTCTAGAGCTGCAGGCCAGGTAATAGCATAATATCATGACATGTAGGATCTTCTATTCGTAGAAATGTATAGTAAAAGAACATATGATTGTAGAAAATGGGAAAATTAGCATGCTTATTCATCTCATTATCTGTTTTACTGGTACAAAAAAATTATACTACAGACCACTATTATTATTCTATTTAGTCGATGTTCAGCAAAAGAGATTGTTTGTTTTTTATCTGTGCCCTACAACATATGACACTTCATTTATTGGAGCACCTTTTGTGATTAGTGTAACATTGTTATAATTCATTTAAAGATTATTGCTGGTTGTGTTTGTTACTTCAAGGGATATGGATGAATGAACACTTGAAAGTTAACCCAGAAAGTTCAGTGATTTCCTGGCTGAACCAGAGAGATCATTTTGCTGAGTAGCAGTATATCATTTTATGAGATAATTCTTATGATAGATGATATTCAGCATACAGAATATCCACCTTGTTTCCACCATTGTAGTCTTAGGATGAGCTTTCAGTATTTGAATAACAGACATGGGGAGGTGTTTGAATGTACTCTATTTTGGAGACATAATCCATATCCCTGTTCTTGATGACTACATACTAGTGGAAGTTGTGGATAGCTTACAGTTATCTAATGGAAAAAAATCATTACAGGAGCATTAAAATAAATATTGTTTTATATTTTTTTACATTTGTTTACAGATCTTTTCTAACTGGGCTTAACATCACCCCTTTTTCTCCGGAGATCGTGGGAGAAACACTCTAAGACTTTAGTTTAAATGTACATGCAACAGAAGTTGGAATATGCACAGGCAGTTAACATTTTAGTAAAAGAATTAGTACAAGTTCAAGATAGTAACCATTTTGGAACATTAGTATATGCATCCTTGGAGTAGAAGTTGAAGTAGAATAATAAGTTTTGAGTATAAGAGCAATAGGTATGTTATTAAACATTTGGAACATTAGTATATGCATCCATGCAAAATAAGTTGTTGCATGCACAGTCAGTAAACATTTTTGGAACATTAATATATGCACCCATGTACATCTGGCACACATTTTGGAATATTAGTATATGCATCCATAATCAAGGTTGTTACGTGGACAGTCAGTAAACATGTTGGAACATTAGTATGTGCATGCATGCAATAGAAGTTGTTACATGCACAGTTAGTAAATATTCTGGACCATTAGTATATGCATCCATACAACAGAAATTGTTAAATACACAGTAAACATTTTGAAACATTTGTATATGCATCCCTGAGGTAGAAGTTGTTATATGCCCAGTCAGTAAACATTTTTGGAACATTCATTTATGCTTCCATACAATATTAGTCATTGCATGCACAGTTAGTAAACGTTCTGGAACATTATTATATCCATGCAACAGAAGTTGTTACATACACAATCAGTAAACAGTTTGGAACATTAGTGTATGCATCCATGCAATAGAAGTTGTTACATGCAGTTAGTATACATTTTGGAACATTAGTATAGACATCCATGCAACAGAAATTGTTACATGCATAGTCAATAAAAATTTTTGGAACATGAATGCTGTATATGCTTCCATGCAGTAAAGTTGGTGCATTCACAGTCAGAAAACAGTTTTGGCTTGGGATGTACTAAAAGCTGTAGACTACACAAGCAGCACAAACATGGGTATATTTACAGTAGGGGAAATAGTTTGCAAGTTGTACAGAATCCTACAGTAGTGGAAAATAATACTTAAAGGTAAGAGAAATAGGTAAAGTAAGGAATAAGGTAATGAAAATAAATGTGGATCAGTTAAGTATTGAGTATGAGCAGTAGTCTAGTGTCATTCTAGGAACATTAATTCACTAATATTTACAGAAATTAACCACACCCTTGAGTTACTAAAGGAAAGTGCCCCTATACATGTAAACAACTGTTTAAAAATAGAATTGCTAAAAAGGCAAAAATGGTAAACACAATCCCCTTGAGGTGCTAGAGAGCCCAGCCAAGATTGCTGACTAAGCCCAAGGCTCTTGACAGAGCCTGCAGAAATTTAGATAAAGCTGAATGAGTAAGAACAGAATCAGCAGCTGGCTGCTTTTAAAGCTGGAAATGAGGTACAATTTTGCATTTTGTGTGAAAAGTTAATCACAGTAGTCCAGGATGTGAGCTCCTTGAAAGAAGCAATAGGATAATATCAAATAGAAGTGTAATGGTTACAAGAAAAGCTGCAATATCATAAATATTCTATAAGAGAATGAATGAACTATAGGCATAAAATAAGCTAAAAAGTAATGAAACAGCAACATGATTGAAATACCCTACAATTATTGATATGCAGAAGGGGAAATGCTGTAGCACAGTTAGGGTGGGGCTAGAGGAGGAACTACCTAGGGCACAAATTGCTGGTGGTGCAATTAGCCAAGCCCAATCTTTATTTGCAGTCAGTCATGAGCGCTGTAATGTGCAGTGTGTGGTCTGAACTGTAGTAACTGCTTGCAAGCTGTTTGCTACAGTTTACAAGTAGAAAAAAAATCATTTTTGAGCAAAACCTGTAACGCTTCTTCCAGGCAGAGAGTATAAGTTGGTGGTTTGCAAAAATTGCCTTTTCAGTCTTTTTTTTTTCTGTCTAGCGAGACTTACTGGTAAAATGTTGCCATATAAAAGCCTGTTCCTCCTAAGGCACATGGCATGTTGCCTTGTTGTTTTGTTCTATATGTGGAAGGGTCTTCAAGGAAGTCTAATGTAAGTTTCATTCAATTAATTTGCTGTTTAGGTAATTATTTACTTGTTCTGCCTTAGTAGTATATGGAACTGCATGCTCTTGCTTTCCTGGAAATTGTTTATTGGTCAGACAGAAAAAGAATTGTTAAAAAAATATACCCGGGAGGAAATAAAAGCAATTAAAATAACCCCGTGAGTACAGTTGCCTAGAATGCCCAAAGATTCCATGTGGGCAAAGTTATGGATATTGAATATACTGTGTTAGGGATACCTTATTTCCCATGGGGTTGATATGATAACAGCACTTAATGCATTGGAATGCAAGTTTACTTTGCTTCTTCATTCTATATACCAAAATAGTCTTAATATGGAAATTGCTTGACAATATCTGATAAAGGACTGGTTTGACCTAGTACTTGTATGTGTTATTTCTGTTGATGTTTTCCTGTGATAAATTTTCTGAGTAATTTTATATTGGGTTCGTAACATTAAGGGGATTGTATTTTGTATATCTTTTCAGTTTTTTAGTAGTTTTATTCTTTTACATTGTTTAATGGCATAGCAAGTGTTTAAGAATTCATAAAGCATGCGGTTAATTTCTATAAGCTGTAATGAATTCATTGATGATCTTTATTTCTGTGGAAGGCCATGTTGCCAAGGCACTAGGGAAGGATTTGTTTGCACTAAAGTATATATAACATTCCTTTTGTGGTGTTTTTATTTTATGTGTGATAATTTATTTTCTGTTTGTTGCAGAGAGCAGTTCAAGGTGGGAAGGAATGAAAACCATGTGTCATAAGTGAGTGTATGCGTTTGAGATCATGTGTGCTTATCTTGAGGCCATTGCATATCATTTCTCACCAAGAAGACCATTGTAGATAGGGCATCTTTAGAATCATTGTGTTGCAACTTTGGGTTGGCTGCTTGGAAATACTGTGGTTTAGGAATGAATGACAGTGAAAATTAGATTTAGCAGTTGCCTGCCATGCAATAACCTAAGTTAAAAAAAAAAACAATTCTTTTGAGGGTGACCTTGCAGGAGGCATTGGCTAGGCCAATACTATCTTATCTGCATCATTGGTGACCCAGAGTCAGTGTAGGTTGCCAAAATGATAGGTAGGGCAGTATGTCGGTGCAGTGAAATGATCTCTGCCTCACATTTGCAGAGTCTGATATTCAAGCCTTAGTTAAGCCTATGTCTGTGTAGAGTACATGTTTTCCTGTTATTTGTGTGGCTTTTGTCTTAGTACTCCAGTTTCCTCCCACCCTCCAAAAACATCCTGTTTGATTGACTATTTTCAAATTTCAATATTTATATGTATCCTTATGTGGTTTCAATTCTCCTTACCTTTGTAGCTGGTATCATCACTAAGAGTCATTTGAGAAGTCCATTTACACTGTTAACAAATGTTAAATAAATAAAGCATTTTATTTATGTATGTATTTTTTATAAAAGTTGGAGGGTGTGGGGACCTACTCCAGGAGCAAGTCAAAGCCTAACTGCAATGCCTAGATAGATTGTCAGGTGCTGTAATACACATGCAGTACCAGACATGTGGAAATATACTGAAACAGCATACTTTCTAGATAGAAAGAACTGATCAGCTCTCCCACATGGATAACAGCCTTCAGCTGTCATACCTTCCCCCCTACCTAATCCCCACACTTTGGCTGTAAAATTCGGATAATGAGAAGGATGCTTACATATCATACATAATTGGCTACACCTGTCATCAGGGAACTGCAAGGGTTATGTAGATGGTACAAATATCACTCGAGAGAACCAATGGTGTTCAGAAGTCTGTAGACAGGTACTTCTGTTATAATTCTTGTAAGAAAGAGACTTTAGATTTCTAAGTAAAAACCCCAGCGTTGTCAATTAATTGGGTATGAGTGCATGTATGCCCACTCAGGTTTGTGCACAGTGTATTTTTAACTGCCTGATTAGTACTTAACTTATTTAAAACATACTCAGTTGAGGATCTGACTACAGTAATGTTCAGTATTGCTAATCTGAGACTAAACCTTACCAATCAGAGGTGCTCTTTTAACATTATAACCATCAGTTTAGCTTAACGCTATGCTATCTCCCATCTCATTAAGTAGTATATTGAATGTTTCTATCTGTTTCTGTTAAGAAGTGTCAGCCTACTTTATTTTCCCAGACTTTCCCAATGGAAAATGTATGTGTTCTGAATGGAGGACTGATTTGGCTTGTTTTGCAATGATTGGCTGTTTTAGCAAAAGAGTTTAATGAAGTCAAAAATTTGATTGGC
Source organism: Protopterus annectens (assembly GCF_019279795.1). Taxonomy (NCBI): domain Eukaryota; kingdom Metazoa; phylum Chordata; order Ceratodontiformes; family Protopteridae; genus Protopterus; species Protopterus annectens. The sequence goes on along the minus strand of NC_056745.1, from coordinate 664,202,384 downwards.
AATTTCAGCAAATATGCAAGGCATTCTCTTACTAAGAAAGTTTCTTGCAACAGCAGGCAGCAACTGCATTTCTCATTTGATGTCCTTCCATATCACTGCTGCAATATTCTTTACAAAAAAGATGATCTGCCAAGGATAGCCCAAAGTCCGGCCTGTATACCAAAGTCTTTAGTTCTTATAGGTGCTGTATGTCAATATACTCCCAATGCAAGGTGTAAGCCATAAAGCTGATGTACAGATGCACATACTCAGAACTTCTTTGCTGCAAGTGTGAATGCCATTGTTGAACATTTGTCTGAACAGACTTCTGTGCTGTTTACCAAGCTATGTTTACAGATAAATAACCCACTAGAGTTTCTTCTCTTTCTCTTATCTCTTGTACTTATTGTGTTCATGTCATCCAGGAAGGGAAAATGTCAGTGTGGGAGGCAGATTCCCCATAAAGACCATCACAACCAGTGTCTCTTCTATTTGGGTGCTTCCCACAAGTATACACAGTGCTGTGTCTGCCAGATATTTGGCCCTAAGACCCTTCATAGTTTTCTCTCCTTCTTGTCAGTCTACCTTGAGAACCAACACCATGAGTTGTTGGCTCAAAGTGTTATGCTGGAATCTTCTCGTCCCAGGGCCAGCCATCTTCTAAATAAAAGGCTAAAAAAGTTAGGTCTGTTCTGGCTACTCTCCAGCCTTCCCCAGACATCTCTCTTGAGACTGGTGAAAGGCCAGACGATCATCCAGTGATTGCTTCAGATTCTTCTGTCATGACCATATCGGAGGTTGGCATGGATTCTGCTTTTCGCATGTCCTGTGAGGCTTTTCAAATGTCTGTGCCTGCCATTGAGGGGGGAACCTGAAGTGATTATGTCCAAAGGACTGGGGTGAATTCCTCAGATCTTAGGGCAGAGATTCCTACAACTGAGTCTCACCAGGGGGTCAGACCCTCAGAGGGTGTGCAGATATCCAGCAGAAGAAGAAAAAAAAAAAGCATATTTCCCTTGTTGTTAAAGATCCCCAACATGAATGGCAGGATTTCACTCAGGGTCTCTTTAATGGTTTCATGGCCTTGAGGCATCCTCAAGGGGTCTCTGTGCTGGCTCCTCCCTGGTCTTTCACTCTACTTAAGAGGCCTCGGGAATTGGAATCCTCAGATGAGAACCTACTCCGAGCAAGAAGAATCTTTGGCTTACTCTTCCCATATTCCTTCCCCCTTGGACTATGGTTCAGAGGAGGAGGACTTCATAAATCCATAATCCCCCTTGGAGGAACTCTCCTTTGGGAATACTCAATAATATGGTGAATTATTTTAAATGAGACTGTTCTCAAGTCTCTGAGATTCAGAAAAGATTGTAAACTCCTACAGATGGAGATTTCTGAGCTATCTGCTGTTCTTCCTGTCCTGACTTCCTAGATACTTTCTCAGCAGCGTTTTTAGCCCCTGACTCTCAGCCCCTTGTAACTAAGAAGCCAGATAGATTATTTATAGCACCTGAGGGGTGCAAATTTATTTATAAATGCCCTTCTGCTGAGCCTTCTGTAGTGGCAGTCTCTTCTGATAAGCCGACAAAGTTATTGCCCTCTGTAAAGCTGTTGCCTTTTAATAAGGTTAGTAGGGCTAGGGAAAGGCTGGGCAAGAAAGTTTACACTGCTGCCACTCTATCCTTTAGGGCCGTCAAGTACCAGACTTAGATGTCCAGGTATATTTTGACCCTTCTTTTTCAGGTTTAAGGTGGTTTCTGACCTTCCTGACTCTGATGGGAAGGCTATGGCCATTTCCCTGCTGGACTCTACATCTCAAGTTGCCTGGTGCTCAGTCAAATGCAGTTATGATGCAGCTGAGGTCTGTTCCAGGGCTGCTGTATTCAGTTATGAGATGTCATTATTAGCTTCATCTTCAAGCTTTGCCTGATGACAATAAGGCCAAACTTTTGGATGCTCCTTTGGATAATAAAAATCTTTTTGGGTCTGCTGCAGGTGAACTTTGCCCTCCTTCTAAGGGCAAGAAGGGGTTCTAGGCATGTGCTTTCTGGTAAGTCTACTCAGACTCTTGCCTCCCAGAAACCTGCCTTCCAGGATAAGCCAAGTTCTATCCAATAATTTGCTGCCTCCTGTCTTCGGCCAGGTACCCTTCTCTCTTAATCTGTCCCTGTCTCTCCAGATTGGTTAAAGATTACTTCAGACTGTTGGGTTATGTCCGTTAAACAATCAAGAATACTTTGCAGTTTGGAAATCCCTTCATCCCTTTTCAGGAATCCCTCAACTTCCTCAGGAACAGCTGTCTCATTTCTCAGAGGTTATCCTGCTCAGGTAGGGAGAGGGTTTTACTCCAGAATGTTTCTTGTCCCAAGAAAGGAGGGTATTTGGAGATCAGTTCTCAAGATTCCTTCCTTTTGGCTCTTACCTCTGCAGACACTATTTCCTCCTGTTTTACCCCAGGTCTTTCTGATATCTCTGGATTTCAAGGATGCATACCATCACATCCCCACCCATCCTCTCTTCAGGAAATTTTACATTTCACTGTCTCTTATTTGCATTTTCAGTTCTCTGCTTTGTCCTTTAGCATCTCTACTGCCGTAAGGGTATTTACCAAATGCCTCACTGCTGTTATAGCCTTTTGCAGTATCCCAGGAATTAAGATCTTTACCTGTCTAGGTGATCTGCTTATTCAAGCACCTTCCCCCCAACACTCTGCTTCAGGATTCCCGGTTTACTACTTCCCTGTTAGAGTCTGGGAGGGTTCACCATAAACTTTCAGAAATCAGTTCTTATGCTTTTTCAGGATCACGTTTTCCCTCAGCTACAAGATTCAGACAGTTCCCTTGCTGTCATCTCTGCCTGTCCCCAAGGCTCTCTGTCTTTTTGCCTTTTTCCAATCCATTCTTCCTCTGACAGCTGTCATGGCCAGGGAGTTTCTCAGGATTCTAGGGTTCATGACTTCCACCTTTGCCATGCTCCCTTTTGCCAGTCTCCATATGAGGGAACATCAGTGGTACCTCAAGTTGATGTGTTTTCAACATTACTGGCCCCTGGATTTCCCATTACCTTTCTTTCCCTGTCTCAAATTTGAGCTTCAGTGGTGGATTCATCAACTTTCACTCAACCCAGAAATTACTTTTCAAGCTCCATTTCCAACTCAGGAGCTCATTACAGATTCTTCAGACAGGGAGTGTGGTGCCTCCTGTGGCCTCCTCAATTTAAAGGAGGGCTCTGTTTCTGGAACTTCAGGCTTTTCATTCCCAGGTCCCTTAAAAGTTTCACAGACAAAACCACAGTGATGTGGTGTGTCAACAAGCAAGCAGCAAAAGATCCCATCTTCTTTTTAGACTGGCTGTTCAGGTCTAGATTCTAGCTGTCCGGTATCATGTGACACTTTACGCAATTTGCATTCCCTTGGAGCACAATCTACTGACAGACTCCTTGAGCAGGTCCAGAACACAAGCTCTCAAATTTGTGCTTCACAGAAATGTGTTTCTGGACATTGTCCATCTGTGGGGTATTCCTCAGGTAGATCTTTTTGCCTCCCCTCTGAACAGACAACATCCTCCTTTTTGTTCCAGAGTCCACAGTCTGGCTTGAAATGTGGATGCCCTCTCTTTTCTTTAGAAGGGGATGTTTCTGTATACCTTCCCTCACCTTCCTCTGTTACCACAAGTCTTGCACAAGATCCAGCAGGACTTTTCCCAAATTCCTGCTAGTAACTCCTTTTTGGCAGGTGGCATTGGTTTCCCCCTTCTTTCTTAGTTGGCCAGGAGCAATCACCACACGTTACCTCACTGAGTGGAGCTTCTCACACATGCCAAGGGATCTCTTACTCATCCTCACTAGTTCACTCTTCAACTGATGCTGTGGGTAATAGGGTTTTGATCCCTTGCAGGCACACTTTTTTCTGTGGCTGTGCTTCAGGTTCTGCAGGATGCCATGCAATCCACTACCAGGAAAGCATATTATGTCAAAATGGAAGCAATTTTCAGTCTGGTGCCTCTGTCATCATCGGGATCCCCTGTCTGTGGAGATTCCTCTGATTCTGTCTTTTGTGTGATCTGCTCCATTCTGGGTTGGCATATTATTCAGTTAAAGCTCACCTGTTAGCAATTTTTGCTTGTCTGACCTTGACCTCCTCTGGGGTCAAGATTTGAGGTCAAGCAATTTCTTAATAGCATCCTTCATATCAGGCCTCCTAGGAAGCCTAGTTTGCCTTCCTGGAACCTCAATTTTTCACTTGAAAAAATGACTCCGACTCCTTTTGAAAATGTTTCTTCAGCTTCCTTACAATGTTGTACTTGAAAGACTGTTATTCTTTTGACTCTCACTTTTGCCAAGACAGTATATGAAGTTCAGGCTCTCATGTCCTTTTCTCCTTTGTTAGTTTTCCACAGAGACAGTACGTCTCTTCATACTAATCCTTCTTTTATGACAAAGATGGTCAGTTCCTCTTGTAATATTTTCAGTTCTATGTATGTGTATCTGTACATCACCTTTATGCTGTTTGCCTTCTATGGGGAGCATATGACACTTATAAGAACTAAAGGCTTTGGTATACTGCCAGATGTTTGGCTATCTTTTGCAGGTGATCCCTTTGGTAAAGAATAGTGCAACACTGAAGAGAAGGACATCTACTGTTATGGTAAGATTCTACACAACTGTACTATCAATTGGGATCGCTACAATGCTGATGATGAGCCCTCTTTTCTAATATTGGTTTATTCATAAGGCTAAATAATTACAAGCTACAAATGTAGATGGCCTTGGACTAGGAAGGAGGGAGGGTAGAGGGGCTAACATAGTAAAAGGGAGAATGTCTAGGGCTAGAGTATGTATCCAGTTAAGTCATTCTTATTTTGTTCACAAGGCTGCATTCAGAAGGGCAATCCATATTTTTCTAGGTTTGTATGACTGAGTATCATACCATAAGAAATACTTTTTTTTCCTTTGATAGCCTTAATGTATCTGGTTTGGAATCTCACTGTGGAATTTAGAAAATAGTTTTGTATAATAAGCAAGTCCATCATCACTAACCAATAGTAACATCCATTTTTGATTTACCAGAAAGGGACCAGTAGGCAGACAGTCTGAATTTCCTCTTAAGCATATTTTGTGTGTATGTTTTGTTTTTTTATAGTTTATTATTACTAGTCTGAGAACCATGCTTCAGTCTACAGTTATTGATTCATTCAAATCCTGTGTCAGTTATGTTTTTCACAGTGGTGTAATTCCATTGTTTTTTTTTTTTACTTCTCACTTCTCCTCCTTCTTCTTCTTTCGGCTTTTCCCGGTTAGGGGTCGCCACATTGGATCACCTGTCCGCTCATGATTGGCAGTGGAGTTTTACAGTGTCGGGTTGCCAGCCCGGCGCCCAACCTTCCACAGAAGGCACACACACACTCACACCTAGGGCCAATTTAGAGTGTCCAATCCACCTACAGCATGTCTTTGGGATGTGAGAGGAAACCGGAGCACCCGGAGGAAACCCACACGACCACAGGGAGGACATGCAGACTCCACACAGTTGGCACCCCATCCGAGGATTGAACCGGATAACCTCTTGCTGTGAGGTGACAATGCTAACCGCTGCACCACTGTGGCTGTACTTCTCACTGAGGAGCTAAATTTGGGGACTGCTTTTTAATTATTTCTTTTTATTATTATTTCTTTAGCAGTACATGATGAATGTCAGTCTGTTTTAGAGCTTTTGTATCAAAGCAGAAAACAAATAGCATTATTTTTACAGTGTAAATGCTGCCATTATCAGGACTAGATAGAAATTACAAAAATAATACTACACTTTGGAGGGATGGATAGAAAATTAAAAATTCATTGGCATGTTTTGCTGAAAATTACAAATAAATGCTGCTTTATTAAGGGATGAAAAGGAAATTAAACATTCAAATTGTGTTTTTTCATCTAAAATGCTTATGTAGGGTGCCAAGCAGAAAGCAAGGCACCACAAACCGAAGGTCAAAGGTTTGATCATTAGAGGGCAACTGCTGTGATTTGTATACTGATGTTGAGACTGTAGTATATCTGGAGACTTCCCCTTACTCCACAATGTAGCAAGACAATGTCAGAGTTAATATGTTTAAGTAGCTGCAGTATGAAAGGGTAGTAATCCCCTGCAAAAATTGCTTTTTATAGTACCAAGGTTTGACTTTGATCTTCAGTGTTTAAGTTTTCAGTTGCTATTTTGTAATAGCAGTTTTCATGCTTGCTACATGAGAAGTAAAGTTTGTGATCATTTTGTATGGAGGCAGAGGACTGGGGAAAGGCTGGTCTTTATAGTATACTCCAGCTGCTTAGTATTATTTATCCATCTACATAATTAAAGCTTACTGCTTGAAATGTATTATTATTGTCTCTTTAATAATAATAATAATGATGATGATGATGATAATAATATCTATTTGTTAACCAGATAGGGTCAGTGGGCACACAGTCTCTTTTCGGGAACCCAGGAACAATCTCTGATTACGTGATATACTCAGTCATGCAGTAGGCAAATTAGGGCTGAGGGAATCAAATCCTGTACCACAGAAACTACAGCTCACATCCTTATCCCCTGTAACTGCCAGATTACAGTCTTTCAAATGATAGTGCTGCATCCACATCATTAAGTAGAGCCTATTATAGGCAGTATGTCACACAATAATTCTACAGTAGGAAAGCAATACAGATTATTTGCAGAAATATGCAGAAAAGAAAATGTATTGGCAGGAAGGAGTAGAATGATGAACGTGGGCGATGATCTGCTTAACTACCTCTATATGATTATGTGAGCCTTTAGATGTATAATAGAGTAATGTAGAATGTTAACACTATTGTTTGCCTTAAATTCCATTCAATGAAGTCTTGATGATCTTTAATACTTTCAGGACAGATTTAGGAGAGCATGGGGGGGGGGGGTAGATGTGGTTCTGGCTCACCACATGTGTAACACCTAATAGAATCTGAGCGTACTCGGCCCCTGCTGTCTTAATGCACTAACAATCATAAAGCCAAGGGGAGCGCAACATGCAGAGGCATGTTTTCCCTTGGAAGACAGCAAAAGAGGAACTGAGAAGAGTGGCTGATGGGGATGCTTCTGCAGGGAGAGGTAGGCTGCCGCATGGGATCAGATAGCTAGTCCACTCCATACCACCTGACTCTTGACAGACAGTGAGAGGCTGATTGGTATTCCCCAGGCAAAAACAAAAAGGTTGTAGGGCTCATTCCTATCCAAGGAATGCCTGGCTGCTGTCCCCCTGAAATTAATAGGTTGATCAGGTGCAGGTGCAGGAATCATTGGGTGAAGCCCTGTGAGAAGTGCAAAAAAATATTACTTTTTGAGGTACATAGCATAAGAAATAAAGTGAGGGACAGAACTGGTCAAGCTAAGCAAAGATGTCAGAGACATCACAGAAAACTGGGAAAAACAGAGGTACTGAATGAATAGCTTCCTTCCGTCTTCACAAAGAAATACAAGGGGAGGAAACAGTGAGCAAACACCAGAATAGAGAGAGAGGTTGTTTAGAGAGAACTAGCAGCACTTTTGAGGTACAAGGACCTGATAGACTACCTCCCAGAATCCTCAGGAATATGGCTACTGTGGTAGCAAACCCTCTGATAGAGGTCTTCAGCTGATCTGTAGCTGGTGCAGAAGTACCTGAGGACTGGAGAGTAGAAAGCTTGGTACCCTTTTAAAAGAGGAAATGATGAGTAGAGTACCACATGTCTCACTCCTGGATCCAGATGTTTGTGTTTGTATCACACATATCAGAGGTAATAGAGAGCAGGATTATTCTCTTTGCTGAAGCCACAAAGGTAGGTGCAGTAGAACTTGGTTTTGGGGAAAAAACTGAGCAGAAAATGACAAATGAGGTTCAGTGTAGACATATGCAAATTAGTACACTTGGTCATAGCATATGAAATATCAAATGGGAGAAGTAGAACTGATAGAAACAGGGCAGGAAATGTAACTGTCTAATCTGCCCACACCCAGAATGGACCACTAGAAACAAACTGAGAAAGTAGTACCAACAACAGACAGAATGCTGGGGTGTTCCCACAGGGCACTAGACTCCAGCACACTGTTCAGGTCATCTGCATTTCTGGAAGTTGTACAGTGAAAGGGATGTCAGGCTATTCAAAGGAATCTGAGAGTAGAGTCACCTTTGTGTAGGATGAAGGGGATGGGATATGACCAGTGACTGAAAGAGCTAGAGGTTTTCTTACCACAGTCTGAAGAGACTTCAGGGGGGGTGGGGGGTATTTTGATACTTGTGCACACAGTCATGTTAAGATGATGTGAGTGAACAGGAAGAACAGAGGGGGATGGGGAGCATGCAGCATATTGTAGGGACCAAATATTGCTTGGATCTATGAATGTTCTTCTCAGAAAGGGTTCTGTGGCACAAGTGCTGAAGAAGGAATCCACAGAACTATCCAAGAAGGCATGGGGGCTAGTAGAGAGAGGGTAAGGGATTATGTAGGCAGGGAAAGGATGTAAAATGTTAAATACACTTAACGGGGCCGACCAAATAGGCATATTATCTTCTTGTACTGTTAAGCTAATGTAGTGTGAAAGGTCATGGCTACCAGCTGCTAGAACTTTGAAAATGTTCAGTTAGTGATGCATGAATTAAGGATCTGATGTATGCCTGTGTAAGTATATTTTGTGAATAGATACTCCCACATGTCAGAATGCATTTACATCGCCTTTTAGCATTTATATACTGCATTCTCTGGGGCATTTGTTTTGTAGCCAGATATCATTTAAGTGTGCATTTTGCCACTTGCTTCCTTTTCATGTATTAGCTGAACATTATTTCTGGCTCCAAGTCAACATACCAATCCACAAAGTGCAATTCTGAATGAAACAAAATAGGACTTTATCAGATTAAAAAAAACACATTTTTGAGGGGGAAGTCACCAGATACATTATCCATGTACAGGTAGCTGCTGGATATGCATAATATAAGCAGATCATTATATAACCAATGAGGCTGGCGAACTCTATGGAGATAAGAGAGCTGTCAACTTGTAGTGACCTGTGCTGGTGGAACTGTGCTTCAGCCTTTAGTGCACATTCATGCGTATGGCTCATAGGTTCATATCTTAATACTAGGCTAACTGTCTTTGTGGGCCATTTAAGCCTAGCCAGTTACCCCATGTGAGTATCAAACCCTGCACCTTTGGTCTGTAAGGTAAACATCTTAACCATTATGCCCACATCACTTGGCTGTTGTCCGTTTGTACTAGTCCTTTCATTTCTTAGAGTTTTCACTTTTTACGTTGCATGTCTTCAGCATCTTCATCCTTCAGAACACTGCAAGAAAACTGGTGCACTTGTAGCACAGCAGACAGATTGTGAAAAAGGAACTGCCACTGAGATGTTCATCATGTTTCACTGTTGCAGTCATTACATTTAGGTTATCCTGCTGGCAGGCTACCCGCAGTCGGCCTGAATTCCAAAGTCTTAGTCCAGCGTCGGTTGCTGTCGCCTCTTCCCTGACATCAATGCGCCAGGAGTATAAAAGATGCAGCTGACGACATTTTCTTCAGTCTTTCTTGCCGCACGATGCCCAAAGCAAAAGCAGTTTGCAAGTGCCGGTTGGCCGACTCCTGAGATTTTTGTAATTGAATTTCAGATCCGAAGTCTTCAATAAAGCTAAGTACCCCTTGGGGAAACTTTTTTCTTGCTCCAGACCGATGCCAGAAAAAGTTAACAATTGTATTTCTTGTGGGAAGCAAATAACTCATAAGGATTTTCATTCTTACTGTATTCCTTGCCTAGGCCCTGATCACGATGTTGCTAGTTGTCGGTTTTGTGCTAGATTTAACCAAAGCACAATAAAGCGTCGGTACGATTTTGCTTTTCATTACTTTGGTCGAAGGTTTAACTATATAATGCCATTGGAACAACCGATGACTGGAATTCATAAAAAGCGCAAGGATAAAGAAAAGGACAGGCATCCGAGGTCCAAAACCAACGACAAAGCCTCTTCTAGGCCAGTCGCCGGTTCGCCGGTGCTCAGTGAGGCGCTTTCGCAGCCCCTGACTCCTGCTACCTCAGAGCCACAGGCTGCCTCTGACTCCCATGTGGAGACAACTAGGCCTCTGGATACTCAAGGTATTGGCCCTTCGGAAATCAATCCCTCAGATGTGTCCAGAGCCGCTGAGCAGGCATCGGCTTCTGAGGGTGTTTTCAGACCTACACAACTTTATATAAAGCCTACTTCAGCATCCAAGACAAAGTCTAAAGCAGTTTTAAAGACAAGGAAACAAGTACAGCATTCTCCAGGACAGACTTCTATGCCTAAGAAACAGATGCTTAAAAAGGCCGAAGACCTAATTACTTTGATCAGGTGTTCCCATCCCCCTCCTGATAAGAGGCCTAGGCAAGATACTGAATATGATTCCTCTAATCAGGTTTCCATTTCCTCTGATTCCTCTTCAGAACAGGGATATTCTATTCCTCCCTATGAGGATTCTGATGCTGAAGATTATATTCCTTCAGCTTCTCCTCCTGAGGATTACTCATTTGGAGAAAACCTGCATACCACGAGGGAGCATTTCCACTGGGAGAGTCAGGATTATTCAGATTCTAAGAAAAGGCTTAGAGACTTTCTGTTACTGCCTCAGCACAGACCTCTTGCAATTTCTCCTGTTCTAGACATAGCAGATGATGTATTTTCAGAGTCCGACCTGTCTCCAGACTCTTTACGGCCTGCTCCTGTTAAGTCGGACAGATACTACAGGGTTGCAGATTCCCATAAATTTCTTTATAAAAACCCTGCTGCTGACCCAGAAATTATCTCACAAGGTCCCAAAGGGGTCCAGGCTGCTTCTGCTAAAAACCCTGTCCCCTCAGATAGAGATTCTAGGGCTCTGGACAGATGGGGGAAAAAGTCTACACTTCTGCTACCTTGGCTGTAAGGGCTTTAAATTGTCAGTTTCATATGCTCAAATATCAGCAATACTTAATATCTTTGTTAAAACAAAAATGTTGACAAATTCTGAATGTGGTGAGAACAAATAATTGCAGGATTTATTGCATGCAGCTGAACAAGTGGGAAAACATACTTTGCAATGGTGGTTATGATTCACTGGAGGCCTCGTGCAGGGCCGCAGTTACAGGTTCTGTTATTAGAAGGCATGCTTGGTTAAAGGAACAGAATCTGTCTGATCATGTTAAAGCAAAATTATTGGATGCTCCATTACAGCATGATACTTTGTTTGGTGTTAAGGCAGAAGAGGTGTTGAAGAAAATGGAGGATAAAGCTAAATCTATGCAGACAGTAAAGGATTTCTTACAGGTACAGCCACCCAGATTTAGTAGGAGCTGGCCTTCTAAGAATTGGTCCTTTCCAGTGGCAGACAGACCACAAAGAGGCAGATTCAGATGCCCTAGAGGCAGTCAACAGCCCCAGGGCTCATACAGGCTCAAACAATGGGGTGCTTCTACTTCCAAAAGTGGAGAAGACAAGTCACAGCCTTATAGGAAACAGTCTCAATGACTTCCCTCTGCAAATGCCAAGCACTTATCTTTGGGCAGCTCCCTTAGGGGGAAAGGTAGCACTTTTTTCACAAAATTGGCACAGGATCACCCAGGACAAATGGGTCTTAAATATAGTCTCTCAGGGCTACAGGTTCCACTTTCACACCCTTCCAAAGGCAAAAGGTATACCAGACCTGCCACACAATCAATGGACAGAGGCACAAAAACAAGTTTCATCTCTCATGGACATGAGGGCTATTCAGCCAGTGCCACAACAAGAGCAGGGACAAGGATTTTACTCAAGACTTTTCTTAGTACCAAGAAAGGACAAAGCCTGAAGACCAATTCTGGACCTATCTATTCTAAACACTTTCCTGGATGTTTCAGAATTCAGAATGTTGACTCTGCAGCAGCTTCTGCCCATGCTGGGCAAGAAGGCTTGAATTGTAACTTTGGACCTCAAAGAGGCATACCTGCATGTCCCAATCAGACAATCTTGCAGAAGATACCTCAGATTCATAGCTGGCTCAATGCACTACCAATTCTCTGCACTGCCCTTTGGCTTATCTACTGCACCCAGGGTCTTCACAAAATGCCTGGCGCCAGTAATTGCATTTTGCAGACAAAGAGGAATTCAAATATTTCTGTACTTGGACGACTGCCTTATTCAAGCAGAGACCAAAGACATTCTACTAAAGCATCTGGCATTTGTAAAAAGATTGCTAATTTGCCTAGGGTACACAGTAAACGAAAAGAAATCAAAACTAGTACCCCCTCAAGAGATAATATTGCTGGGTGCAAGCTTAACTAGAACTGCCCAGATGGCTTATCTCACGCCAGACAAACAAAGGCAACTGATTTCTTACTTCGAAAACATGGCAACAAAGACCCAGTTATCTGCAAGAAAAATTCTGCAGGCTCTGGGCTACATGGCATCCTGCATTCTACTAATTCCATATGCAAGACTGCATATGAGGAAACTACAGTGGTATCTAAAAAGTGTTTGGACTCAACATTGCCACAGCCTGGAAACATTAATTACCCTCATTACCTGCCAGCAACAGGAGTTTCGATGGTGGGCAACAGGCCTGTCACCACAACAAGGGACAGCCATTCACTTTACCCACAGCCAGGCAGACATTGACAGCAGATGCATCAGATTATTCCTGGGGGGCACACATGGGAAAATGTATTCAGGGCACATGGCCCACAAGCCAAATGCATCTTCATATCAATCAAAAAGAGATGTTAGCTGTACAGAATGCACTGACAGCCTTCAAGGACCTACTTCATCCAGGACAACTGCTGATAAAGACGGACAATGCTACAGTCATGTGGTACATAGACAAGCAAGGAGGCACACATTCCTACCCCCTCTGCAGACAAGCCATGACTTTGTGGAACACAGCATTGACTTCTCAAGTACACCTGCAAGCACAATTCCTGCCAGGAAGGACAAATACCTTGGCAGACGAACTAAGCAGAAACCTCATGGATCCTCATGAGTGGAAACTAGATCCACAAATCTTCAGAATGATAACAGGGAATTGGGGATGCCTCCTTTCACAACTGCCAGCTACAAAGATTCTGCACTCGGACTTATCACGAACAAGCATGGAAAGTGGACGCCCTTTCATTCAGCTGGAAGCCCTCTCAGTATATGCCTTCCCTCCCCAAGGTACTCCTAAAGGTCAGACAAGAGAAGCCAAAAATGATCCTGATTGCCTCAGACTGGCCACACCAGCACTGGCACCCAATCCTAAAGAGCTTGTCTCAAGGCCCAGCTTGGACATTACCTCAAATTCCTCAGAGTATATCTGTGGTGGCTTAGTGGTAAATCACATTGGCTATGGTGTGCAGGCTCCTGGGTTTGAGCCTTGCAGAGGCTGTTTATTGGGTTTGGGAGGGTGGCCTAATGATTAAGGTGTTTGCCTTACAAACATAAGGTGCAGGGTTTGAGTCTCACAAGGGATAATTTTCTAGGCTTAAAATGGCTCACAAGGGCAGTTAGCTTAGTACTAAACTATGAACCTATTTGCTGACCCAACAAAATCAGATTCTACACAGCCAACTCAGAACCCTAAGTCTGGCTGCATGGCGGATAATGTAACCATTCAGAACACACCTCTCTCTAAAGCAGTTATGGGTGTTATTTTGGATGCCAGGAGGCCCAGCACCAGAAAATCTTATGCAGAAAAATGGAAGAAATTCTGTGCTTGGAACCAGGCAGAAGGAATTGACACGCTTGTTCCAAATATTTCTCAGATTTTACAATACCTAACTGAGATGCTGGACAAAGGCCTATCCTTCTCATCAATTAAGATCCACGCTTCTGCCATTTCAGCACGGACCCACCTATCTTCTCTCATACACTGCTAAGGCAGTATCTCAGAGGGGCCAAAAACATAAGACCTCCAAGGAGAGCTCCAATACCTGCATGGGACCTCAATTTTGTCTTGGAAAAACTCACACTACCTCCTTTTCAGCCAGCCAAAATAGCGGAGATAAAATACTTATCCTGGAAAACAGCTCTTCTCCTAGCAATAACTTCAGCAAGAAGAGTCTCAGGATTACAGGCACTAGTGGCTGTGGAACCTTTTAGTATTTTCTATCTGGACAGGGTTTCTCTAAGGACAAACCCAACTTTTATGCCTAAGGTAGTGTCCAGTGTGGCCCTTAACCAAACTATACATTTGCCTACCTTTTATCCAAACCCGCAGAATAAGGGGGAGAGACTTCTTCATTCTTTGGGCATACACAGACAGCTACGCTTTTACTTGGATAAGACTAAAGCTTTCAGAATGATTGAGCAACTCTTAGTGGCATATGCTGCAGGATCGCAAGGGAAAGCTATTTCAAAGCAGACTATTTTAAAATGGATAGGCCACTGTATTCGTTTCTGCTATTCACAACATGGCAAATCAGTGCCTAAGGACATTAGGCCACATTCTACCAGAGCAACAGCCTTCCTCAGAGGAGTACCAACCAAGGACATTTTGGAGGCTGCTACCTGGACTTCAGTGCACACTTTCACAAAGCACTACCACTTAGCTCTTTACTCTAAATCCAGAGCAGGCTTTACCACTGCAGTTCTGCAGGGCCTCATAGCCACTCCTAATTCTATTTAGGCCCAGCCACCCAACCTCAGCTTTGGGATTCAACCCAAGTGTAATGACTGTAACAGTGAAACACAATGAACATAGTACAGTTGTGTACCTACCATAAATGTAGATGTTCGAGTGTATTCACTGTTGCAGTCCAGGTTACTCTCCCACCATCCCCCTTTTCATTACTAGGACTTATCTGTACTTCTCTATTGTATACAACCTATGTGGTGTATTTGCTTGTAGATGAAGTTTATGTGCATGCTTTTTTATGGTCAGAATTTTTTTAGCCTACCCTTTTTGGGGGCACCTGACATCTGGGGCAAGAAAAACTGAAGAAAATGGCGTCGGCTGCATCTTTTATACCCCTGGCGCACTGACGTCAGGGAAGAGGCGACAGCAACCGACACCGGACCAGGACTTTGGAATTCAGACCGACTGCAGGTAGCCTGCCTGCAGGATAACCCAAGTGTAATGACTGCAACAGTGAATACACTCAAACTTCTACATTTATGGTAGGTACACAACTGTACTTTCTCTCCTTTGTTTGAGTCTGAATTATAAGTTGTGCATGTCCGTAGTTCAATTCTTCCATAAGGAGTGGACTTCTGAAAGCCTTAATAGGCCCATATCATGAAGTAAGTAGTAGACAATAGGAACATGCAAGCCCTGGAGAAGAAAAAACATTCCATGGCAGTAGTGCTATGCTGTCCCAGGATCTATAATCTTCTCAGCGACCCTGGACACAGGTCTTTTAGCCTGTCAAGAGCTGAATGTGGGTCTGCTGGACCTCGTGGCTGAAGAGTGGATCAGAATGCAGCTGATAATCAGCTAAGAGGAACCAGAGAGAGTTGCAAAAAGTTAAAATAAATTAAGACGTAGAAATGATAATACTGAAGTTGTATGTGCACTGTACCTGACTACCCTCACTGAATTTCTCAGAGCCCTTTCTCTTCTAAAGTCTTAATTCTCATAAGACATTGCTGCATGGATACATAAATACTGGTGTGATAAGCTTTAGAATTAGGGAAACATTCCTTTCGCACTCTGTCATCAACTCCTTTCCTAACTGCTACTGGTGATAGTTTTGTTGGGAGACTGATTTTTTCAGCCATGAATGCACTATTCTTTCTGGAGAACCTTAGGCCTTCATGCCCATTACTGCCATTACATGACTTGATTTTTTTTTAAGTCAGCATCTCTCATGTTTCAGCTAGGGATCAGGCCTTTTACATCACCACAGGATCCTCAGATGGATGGCTGTATCCATAATAATAAGGACCTTATTATGTTAACTGGCACATGAGACTCAATAATAATAAAAGTACTGTTTAGGGTACTGCCCATAGTATACCACATCCATCAGCAGTGCCTTAACATTTCCAGTGAAATGTTTCCTACTTTCAATTTCAGATGAGAATTTTTCACTATTATGCACTGACTGCAGAATAAAAGAGTCTTTGACTCATGGGATAACTGCTATCCCAAAGCTAGTTCCTTTTGAGTTCAGTACACATTTCAGACTTATTGATGCCTTTAGATCTAGCATTAATCCCAAAGGTCCCAAAGCATGCACAGGTACAGCAGTCCTGGCTAAACCTTTTCACATCAAATATCAGGTTGTCACAATGCCCTAGCTGGGGCACATTTGATGCATTTCTACCTGAAATGCTACATAGTGCTAGTGCATAATATGCAGTGGATATGAAAAGTTTACACACCCTTGTTAAAATGCCAGGTTTTTGTGATATAAAAAAATGAGACCACAATAAATCATTTCAAAACTTTTCACACCTTTAATGTGACCTATAGCCTGTACAAGTCAGTTGAAAAACAAATGTGTTAGGGGAAAAAATATAAAAAACAAAAAATGTACAATAAGCTGGTTGCATAAGTGTGCACACCCTTAAACAAATACTTTGTTGAAGCACCTTTTGATTTAATTACAGCATTCAGCCTTCTTGGGTAGGAGTCTATCAGCATGGCACATCTTGACTTGGCAATATTTGCCCACTCTTCCTTGCAAGAGCACTCCAAATCTGTCAGATTGCGAGGACATCTCTTGTGTACAGCCCTCTTCTGGTCACCCCACAGATTTTCTATTGGATTTAGGTCTGGGCCATTCCAAAACTTAAATTTTCATCTGGTGAAGCCATTCTTTTGTTGATTTGGATGTATACTTGGGTTCATTGTCTTGTTGAAAGGTGAAATTCCTCTTCAGCTTTCTAGCAGATGCCTGTAAGTTTTGGGCCAAAAGTGACTGGTATTTGGAACTATTCACAATTCCCTCCATGCTGACTAAAGCCCCAGTTCCAGCTGAAGAAAAGCAACCCCAAAGCATGATGCTGCCACCACCATGCTTCACTATGGAGATGGTATTCTTTTGGTGATGCAAAGTGTTGTTTTTGCACTAAACGTACCTTTTGGAACTCTGGCCAAAAAGTTAACCTTGGTCTTATCAGACCATAACACATTTTCCCACATGCTTTTGGGAGACTTGATTTATTGTTTTGCAAATTTTAGCTGGGCCTGGATGTTTTTCTGTGTAGGAAAAGGCTTCAGTCTTGCAACCCTACCCCATTGTTGTCACATGTAGTACACAGCCAGTACTTGCCTGAAATTCCTACAGCTTCCTCAGTCATGCTGTAGGTCTCTCTTGGCAGCCTCCCTGACCAGTTTTTGTCTTGTCTTTTTTCATCAGTTTTGGAGGGATGTCCAGTTCTTTGGAACATCCCTGTTGTCCCATATTTCCTCCACTTTTTGATGTCTTCACTATGTTCCAAGGTATATCCAATGCTGTGGAAATTTTTTTTGTACCGTTCTTCTGAATGATACCTTTCAACAATGTGATCAATTCGATGCTTTCTAAGCTCTCTGCGAACCATGGCTTTTGCTGTAGCAGGAAACTGAGTAAATGTCAGGAAAATCCTACTAGGACAGCTGAACTTTATTTTGGGTAAATCAGTCTCTTTAATTGATGGCAGGTGTGCCCAAGAAGACTGAATGTTGTAATTAAATCAAAAGGTGCTTCAACAAAATATTAGTTTAAGGGTGTGCACACTTATGCATCCAGCCTATTGTACATTTTTTATTTTTTTTTTACATTTTTCCCCCTAACAGATTTGTTTGTCTTTCAACTGAATTCTATATGTTATAGGTCACATTAAAGGTCGGAAAAGTTTTGAAATGATTTATTGTGGTCTCATTTTTTATATCACAAAAACCTGGCATTTTAACGGGTGTGTACACTTTTTATATCCACTGTACAACCAGTATTATTCTTATAAGACCTCACCATTTTATCAGTGCTAGACTAGAAAACAGTAAGCAATCTGATACCCAAAATAGATTGGTTATAGTGACCCATTCTTGACCTGGCTCAACAAAATCTTTTTCTAAAAAAAAACTAATTTAGGCACTCGATCTTAAACGTTACTGTACGAGTTGAGCACACAAAATTCAGGTTCAGGGAGGAAGACAACAATTTCCAGTTTTCTCCTTGCCCTTTGGGTTATCTACTGCTCCCAGGATGTTTAGCAAATATGAGGCACTGGTGGTAGTTTTCCTGAAGACCAGAGGCATTCACATTCCCAAACCAGGAAGAAACTGTAGGATAAGCTCAGGTTTGTATTGGACTGCCAAGTTTTCCCTTAATTTTCCTGAGTTCATTTCGATGACAAACACATCAAATATCTTCATGTGGGCTGCCATAGATGTAGTGGAGACCAGAGCATTTCTATGCCTAGAGAAGGTAGCATTTCAGAAGGATTTTTTTCTCAAAAATGCACAGTAGACTACTATGTCACATATTTTTGCAAGTGTCTGTACTCTCCAGCCCAAATGTATGTATAGTTCATTTCAGCATGTTACCCTTATCCAATCATTTGGTAGTGAAACAGTCCCTGAAAAATCCTAATCCTCACTGGGACCTCAGCTTCATACTGGAGAAAGCGACCCCAAGCTCTTGAACTGACAGCCATCTTGGAAGATGCCATTATTAGCAGCCATTGAATCAGCAAAAAGTGCATCCAAACTGCAAAAAAGTGTTGCACAAGGAGCCATTCACAGTGCTCCAGAGGACCAGAGTGAGTAAACACCACTTTCATGGTTTGAGGTTTCCCCTTAGCCTGTCTGTCTTCTGTTTTCATTCCCAGGCTGCAAAGTAAGGGAGAGATGATCTTACACCTTTTAAAAACCTACATTTACTGCTGAGGACCAAGAATATAAGATTAAGCAACTATTCAGTTACAGTTGTCTGAGGAAACCAGGCAAACGTGTGACTAACAAACCCTTTCAAAATGACTGGGTAGCTATAGGCTATCCTGTTGAGAAAAACAGGAAAACATTTCATGTGTAAGTAATGGCATATTCCACCAGGGGAGCCTCCACTTAAGTTGTCTTCTGTCAAGCATACTCTTGTCCAGAGCATTTATGAAGCAGTTACTTGATCCTCCATCCACACCCTTTCCAAGTATTCTAAATTAGACATACAGTGCAGGAGCAGGGTGGATTCTGGTACTGCACTTCTACAGGGCCTTCTCTGAAAAGCTACCTTTGCAGGAACTGACTTGCATCCATCACCACCACCTTTCAGAAGGAACATTGCCTTGAGAATTTCCCATACACCTGCAGCATTGAGTCAATTGAAAAAAGAAAAAAAAAAACAGTACAGTTAAGTGAGTACAGTCAATGTGATGTAGATGTTCATTTAGGTTCAGTTTCCAGTTCTAGTTCAGACAATCCTGTTCCAGGAGGCTGGGTCCTGCAAAAAGGGCTCATCCTTGGATCCTTTCTGAGATGGTAGTGGGGGAATAAAAAAAAAATACTTGTCTACAATAATTGCTGAAAAATCTGCATTCACCAGTGGTCTAGGAAGTGCAGATTAGACTCTATAAGAAATTTTAGGATCCCCTAGTACTCCTCTTATTCTATTTAGCAAATTGGAATATAGATGGGAGGGGCTACTTCCCTTCAGCAGAAGATGGTGGGGATTTACTGCTTGCTTTGGATGTGATATGGGACAAAGGATACAGTCCCCTATTATTAGGAAGGAGTCGGCTCATGCCAAGACATTCAAAGAGCCGTGAGAGTCAGGCCATCTGGATAGATGCCTGATAGGGGTTAATTATAATTCATCACAAGTACTACTGCAGTACAACTCAAATGTCTACAGTTCAAGTGAGTGTGCACAAATGTAACTGTACTTTTCTACAGCAGTATTGTAATCAAACGGCTCTGGAGGTGAGTAGAAGTTTGTACAGTTTTTGAAGTTGTGTGCAGATACTTTGCTTTATTTACTGTGTATACTCTAAATTTGATACTATGCCATGCTCCCATTTTTGAAATAATGATTACTCTACTCTTCTGCCAGAGTAGTATACATCTCATTCTTATTGTTGGCAGTCTTCAAACAAATATTTCATGGACAAGTGTCATCTTTGCTGGAAGACATAATGTACTGCTCCATTTGCTCTGGGTATTCTTCTCAGCACCCAATTGTATAATGCGTGGTGCAGTCAAATAAATTATTTTAACAGTGATGTGAGCATAAACGTATGCATCTGCACACACACACACACACACACACACACACACACACACACACACACACACACACACACACACACACACACACACTTTTTGTAGCATTTATTAACTGGGTTATATCCAACTAGACCAAAACCCCATTAATGTCCCTATGCAGGAAGAACTGCAACATTTCTTTTGAAAATTTCTTGTTTATTTACAATATAAGTAAACAGTGGAGTAACAACAGACATTTCTTCTGTTGTACTAAAGCAAGTATGAATTGGAGTAATGACACACAAGAATGTGTAGTCTTTGGAAAATATACACAATATTAATTAAAGTGATAATTGTAAAGATGTGTACATATCAGGTTTAAGGACACTGTCTAGTAATGTGTGTGAGTTTGTGTTCATATTTACAGCTGCATATCAAAAATGGGGGACTAGACAGTGTACATCTTAACACTGCAAAAAAATAAAATGCAACACACTTGCATACAAACTGTGACTTGTGAAATGTTGTGTTATTTTCGGAGGATAGCTTTGACCCCTGCACACCTTGCTGAGGTTGCTGCACCTACAGATGAAGATCGTGCTTGTAAAATGGTCCAACTTTATCCACAATGAGAGATTCCTGATTGAGCTATGTTATGCCTATTATTTATTTTTTTTTATGTAAAGAAATGTTGATTCTACTCAGTAAAATTCTAAGGCACTACATATCTTAAAATACTGTGTAAAGATTTTGAGTTACCATTGTGTTCTAATGACAAGAAACCTCTTCAGTTCCATGTTTAAGGTTCATAATTATTTAAGCTCCTTCACTGAAACAGAAGGCAGTTTCCTTTTTGTTATGGAGTCTATATTTATATATTTCCATATTATTAATGATATGATGACACAAGCTTTCTGTTTTGGAGGGAAGCCTTCTAGCTTATCAGTGGGAGTGGTAAGCACTAGGTAACCTATCTACCACATAAGGAGTGGTTCTGGCGCAGAAATTGTAGTTATTGGCCGTTTGGGCAGTTTTTCCATCTCTCTTAACTTTCTGATTTAAAAGCCCGTATTTGAACTTATCTCCCCCTTTCCTGTAAATAGTTTAGTCCAGATAGAGATTCTTAGTTTTAGCAGTTGAATTTGCTTATTCGCGATCAGCTCTTGTTCAGAACTTGTTGTGTAAGCACTAAATAAGCTACTAATTATTACAGCACTCAACCTTCCTCATTACCTAGAGGAAAACAGTTTTGGTACTTACTTTCCTCACTTGCTTAGAGAAAAACAGCTCTTGTACTCACTTTCCTCACTTATCTAGAGGAAAATAGTCTTTTATTCAGGCATGTCCAAGGGTCAGCTCCCAGTGTTCTCTCCTGTCTATCTGATGAATCTGGGCATCTTGAACCAATGTAGAAATTGCCTCATGTACACAAACAACCCTCTCCTCCTACCACCCAACACTACAACCTGTGAGAGGTGCACTTATCTAGCCAAACTGGAGGAAAAGCTCTCTCCAACCAAGACTGAACTTGACAGTCAAGAGGAGGAGGTAAACATTTGCACCACACCACACTCATCACATAGTCTCACTAAATCTACACCACCAAAATCCATACATAGAAACACAAAAACATTCGCGGAGGCTCTCAATTATAATCTGCTCAAGCAACAGAGACCTCCAAAGTAGAAATGCAAGCAACCTCCACCCCCCAACCCAACCCAAATGACACATAGCCCGCAGACTGTGTGTGCCACTCAACCACAGCCAATAAGGCAAAACAATGTACCCGACACACTAGTCATAGGTGACTCTATAGTCAGGCACACTGATATCCCACTCACCAGGATAAATAAGGAGAAGGTTACTGTCAGCTGCCTGTCGGGTGTCAGGATCCGCCACATAATCCACGCACTCAGGTCACTCCACAACAAGTACAAATATGACTCTGTCATTCTCCATGATGGTGTGAACAACCTGAGATGCACCTCCCTGGACTACATGTACAGAGACATGGAAGAGCTCTCCGATCTTGTAGCCTGGGCAGGTATGACCCTAGCCCTGAGTAGCATTCTGCCATCACACAGAATGATAGCTCAGTACAAGGACAAAATGATTGACTTCAACAATTGGCTAAGCTTCTGGTGTCATTCTAAAGGGATCCAGTGTTTGTCTGCCTGGGATGACATGGTCGGCAGACCACGATGCTTTGCCAGAGATGGCCTGCACTTGTCACTCCTGGAATTCCGGATACTGGCTAAGGTTTTTGCTGCCCATATAGTGCCTTTTTTAGGCAAGGTTCAAATGACAAATTCACCACCGTAACAGGAACAGGCAAGCAAAAACTGAGGGTGATGCTACTCAATGCTAGAAGTCTAAATCTCAAAATGCACTCACTCGAGGCACTCCTTAAAATGGAGAACATCGATATCTGTGCAGTGACTGAGACCTGGTTCAAGGCTCCAGAGAGCACTCCTGCACTACCAGTCTATAACTCATACCACACTTTTTGGCCATGTAACCTGGATTGTAACACCAAAGGCAGAGGGTGTGTCCATATTCATTAAGGATATCCACACCTCCAGGCTATTTGCTCAGCATAATGCATCCGAGGTTATCCAAGTGCAACTAACTCTGGGCAAAACTGCAATCCAAATTGTAGCTTGCTACAGATTCCCCCACCATGCCCCAGGATTCCTACTCCTCTTTTCTTGATGTACTGGAAAATATTAGGGTTCAACCAAACACCCTAATAATGGGCGATTTCAACTACCCCCGCCATTAACTGGGAAAACTACTCATGTACCAACTCCTTCGCTTTCTGGAATTCATAAACTCCAATGCCCTGGATCAACTTATCCACACCCCCACCAGGGGCAACAATATCCTAGATCTAGTCATTACCAACATGAGTGACTGGTGTTCCACACCTGAAGTCAACGCCCCATTGGTCCGATCCGACCATAAGCTAATCACCCTAGATATCCACATCCTGCTCCCACCCCCATTAAGGAAACCACGGTAACAAATTTCTCCAAAGCCAACTTCATGCTTCTTAAGACAGAAGTGGTGAACTTCATGACACCCATCAGATGGACAATACAGTTACGACTACTGAATCCTACACAATTGCACTTTATAAGCACTTACACGAGTGCATGGATTGTGCTATCCCAAATAGAACCAAGATGCTATCATCCAAAAAAAAGGAAGGCAATCTGGTGGTAACCCCTACCATAAACAAACTGTATAACAGAAGGAAGAAACTGTTGCAAAAGAGAGTAAAATCCCATGAGTGGAGGAGCTCCCTTCTCAGCCTCAGTAAGAAGCTGCGATCCCTGATAAAATCCTCCAAAGCTAGTTACGAAAAAAAAATCACCACTGATTCTAAAGACAACCACAAAGCATTCTATAGCTATGTCAAGAATTTCAGTGGCAACACTCAGATCTGCTCTGAGTTACAGCACAATGGCACTAAATATACAGACCTAACCGATATTGCCAACATCCTGGCAGATAGGTTCAGTGCTAACTTTACCCCCCTCTCACCCCCTAAAGGGCCCATCTCTATAACAGAAGAATGCAAAGTTCCTGTAATCACGGTTGCACAGGTAAAAACCACAGTCTCCAAAGCCAAGAACACAGCATCCATAGGACCAGACAACATCCCAGGCTGCGTTCTACACAAACTACAGAACGAACTGGCAGCCCACCTAAGTACCATGTTCAATCGTAGCCTCACCTCAGGCTTTGTGCCCACTGAATGGCGCACAGCGACGGTTATCCCACTCTACAAGGGGGCAGCCAAAACGGACCCCGGGAACTACTGCCCCATTAGCCTGACGAGCCTGGTCTGCAAGGCCATGGAACATATCATCTTGGAACTTATAAACAAAGACATTGGTAATCTCCAAACTCTGGACCCCACCCAGTTCAGGTTTGTAAAAGGCAGATCATGTCTCCTAAACCTGATCGACTTCTTTGAAGCAGTCACCAAAGCCGTAGACAAGGGTAAGGTGGTTCACACAGCCTATCTAGATCTTGCCAAGGCTTTCGACACCATCCCCCACTCTGGAATTATAGATAAACTCACTAAACTAGGTATAAATCCCTATGTCACAAGATGGGTTGCCAACTGGCTCACTGACAGAACCCACACTGTGAAAGATGCAGACTCCAAATCCGACTTCAGACCAGTGACAAGTGGAATACCACAGGGTTCAGTCCTGTGTCCTCTTCTGTTTGGTATCTACTTCTCTGAAGTACAGGCTAACACAGAAGGTCTTTGGCTAATGAAGTTTACAGATGACTGCAAACTAGGAGCCATAATCGAAACTCCTAATGATGTGGACATCCTACAAAAGGGCCTCACTGAGACAGATGCCTGGTGTTAAAGCCATGGCCTCACGCTCAATGCCAAAAAGTGCATTGTCATCCCCTTTGGTAAAAACTCTGTACCCATGAACTACAACATAAGCAGTAGTATACTTAACACCGAAAATGTGATGAGACCTTGGGACACAGGTGGACAGTAGTCTCTCCTTTGATAATCGCATCACCACAGTAGTCAGGAAATCCTTGTATGTGGCACACCTCATCACAAAAGGTTTCTCATCCAGAAAAAAAGAGGTCATTGTTCCCCTCTACTCATCACTCATTAGACCCATTATAGAGTACAACACCCCTTTTGGTATGTACCTCACAAGACATCTACAACAACAGGAAAGGCCACAGAAATACCTCACAAAGAGAATTACTGGCCTCAAGCAGGTGCCCTATGCAGACCGTCTCAAAAAAACTTCAGCTTTACTCCGTCGCATATGGCCTACTCAGAGGTGATCTCTGCCTAACATACAAAGCTATGTCAAACCCAGAGCTGTTGGACATGCTCCCCTTAAAGAAATCCCAATCCCTCCAAGCTACACGCTCTAGAAACCTAAACCTTGTCACTACAATAAACAGAGCATGCCAGAGGGATAGATTCCTGTCCCAGAGACTTCCCGTACTCTGGAATAAACTACCTATATCTATAAAACAAAGCTCCTCTTAGCACTCTTCAAGAAAACTCTTGATGATTGGATGGGAAATAGGAAATTCACCCCAGGGATCAGTTCTGTGGCTCGGCTCGACAGTGGCACAGGAAAATAATTTTCTTGGGTGGCAAAAGCCAGGGTACCTTTTTGGATGGGCTTGTATAAGGCCCTAGGGCCGATAGCCTATTACCTACCTATGAACCTATGATGTACTTGTCTTGCATTGAAATAGACATCATCACTGTATTTCTGTACTTGTTTGCAACCTTTTGTGCTTAACTCATTTTATGGTAGTTTGAATTGATTTCAGCCATTCTTAGCTTCATTTACTACCATCAGTTGTGTCATTAATGGTCCAAGGTTTAGAAAAATTAAGTTACAGTGTAAATGAAAATATATTGTAAAAGGAAAATGAAAGGAAAATGACAGTGGTACATCAGAACACTTTACCAGTCTTTTCATTGTTAAGTAATTATTATATAATAAACAATGTATTGCACATTTTCTTTCAGCTCTGAACAAGACAAAGAAAGCTGGATAAAGGTAAGAATCAATTTCTTTTGACCTTTTTGGTGATGTCTTATTCCACAGAGCTTCCCACACTGGTAGTTCCAATGATAGTGACCAAGATGAGGGCTGCTGGTGGCAAGTAGTGCACAAGGGGCACTCGCTTCCTTTAAGCCTTAAAGGTGATGGTGAGCCTATTTTAGACATTACCTGTGATTTCACAGGTATGCTTGCATGCCAGACATTAGTGAGGTGGAAGAGCTTATGAGCCAGTTGCATATGCTTCAGGGGGAAAAATCATTACTGCTGAAGAAAAGAAATCAGTTCAGACCCTAAAGTAGGGTATAGCTGGCTCCTTAAGACTTTGTTCTTCTAAATCGCAACTGTCTCTCATACTAGGTAATTATCTCTGAAGGGACTTGATCTCTGTGAACATAAGCCATGGGAAGGCAAAATAGTTCATGTATTATGCAGTAAAAGTAAACCATACAGTTCACAAATTATGCAGTGACACAAAAAAGTGTATATATGTAGTTATAAACATACATAAGAAGAATAAGATGTAACACGTTTCTACCTGTATACAAATATGCCACTGGATAAATACTGTAAAAATTTAATATATTGAAGTTCAGACTTATACTTGTTCCATGAAAGATGAGTGTTAGAGAATAATTCCAAGATAGATTATATTGCATGCTGCTCCTAAGCAAAGCAGCATACTGGGAAGGCAGTCTTCAACACAGAAAGTTAGCAACCTATGCTTTGCGCTGCAATTTACAGCTAAATATTACCCATCACAAGCATTCAGCTTACCTTGGCTTGCACGTGAAATAGCAGCATATCACTGTACTGTGAGACATAATGAGGTATGTCACTCATTAGACATAAAAATCATTTGTACTACAGGAAGAAGGTAGTTGTCCCTTGACATTGCAAACCATACATTCGTAATTATACCTGGTGGACTCCATGCTTCTTAGTTACTTTCACGTTTGGTCACTTGTCACACATTTGCTTACAAAATTTTGAGCAGTATGAGCAAACTGCATACAGCATATGCTGCCATGGTGTGCATAAGAAAGCTGTACAATGGCAGCATTGTAGCAGTACTAGGAATGTAATAGTTTTATAATCATACTGCACTGTAATACCCCCATATCTTCCTGAGAATCTTCTCAAGATTAAGGTGCTGCCCAACAAAAGCATAGTTAACTAAATTATTTTTATTCTCGTTTCCTATCTACTGTTTCCCTTCCAGAAGCTGAGCTGAAACCGTATAGTTTGTGAGACTTATCTGTTCCTGATGCCCTACTGATCTGCCTTTTTCCTTTTATCCATGTTTCTTTACCTACACACATGTTGCAGGTCTGTAGTTTGCTCTAATCAAGACTAGTTTTCACTTTCTGATAGTACAATAAAATGTATTTTCAAAACCAATTTCACTAAACAGAGACAATGTTGTTGTTTGTCTTTTCGGCATTTCCCGGTTAGGGGTCGCCACAGCGGAACTCCGGTCCGCTAATGATTGGCAGTCGATTTTTATGGTGCCGAGTTGCCAGCCTGACGCCCAACCTTTAGCGAAGGCATGCCCATTCACGTACATCTTTCGGAGGCCACTCAACTGCGGGGAGGACATGCAGACTCCACACAGAAGGCACTCCAGCCGAGAATCAAACAGGAGAACCTCTTGCTGTGAAGCAACAACACTACAGCTGTACCACCGCGGCTTTGTATGCTTTGGTTTTGTGGCTTTTAAAGCCACTTCCAAGTTTAGTTTCCTCTGTATGCATGTATATACATATGTATATATAAGAGAAAGAGAGTTTACTTAGTTATTAGCATTTGTTTACCAGGAAAGTACATCTGAGTTGGAAACCCCATTTCAGTGGCGGCTCAAGTAGAAAAGATCCAAAAAAAGTATCCATCAGTATAGAGTATGCATTGCAACAAATGTACAGTACAGTTGAGCACATATACATATACGATACATAGGCAAGCTAGCACTTACTCATAAGGCAAGGAATGTAATGGAATATTCCACAATAGTAGGTGATATTATAGTAGCAGCTATAGGAGACATGAAGCAGCCTGTATCATGATATATATGTAATGCAAATGGCAACAGAGTATTTCACATTCTGAAAGCATTCAAAGGAGAATATCACATTCCAGTACAGTATATCACATTCTGCAAACAAAACAGTATTTTTGAGGGGTGAGGTTTGTATAAAAAATATGCAGAGAGTTGAGGCTAAGGGAGATTATGTAGGGAGTATAGTACAATCACTGGAACTGTGAAGTGATTAAGAGTATAGTAGTTGTATCTAAAATCAAAGTGTGATGTAACTATACAGAGAAAAAGAAATGTGGATGGAGTGGAGTCTGTCAGAGATAGAGGAGGTTTATCTAGAGGGAGAGGAACATTTGGAGACTGGGTTTGCTAATGTGTTCTAGATTTTAGCAACATAACTTAAGGGAATCACTGTGGGAGCTATGGGAGAGAGTGATATATGTCAGGAATTCATCAGTAGTGCAAAGTTTTCTAGTAGGAGTGTACCACTAAAGAAAATTCTTTGTGGAACATATGAAATTGTGTTTATTGTTTTGGGATGATAGTAGTTCATGTTTTGCTTTAGTGATATCTGTTTATATTGGTGGTGAACTTGGCTATTTTATCATTACACTGTTCAAGCTTTGCAAGCTTTGTTAAATACAGATTTGTGAAGATGTGGATAACATATGAAAATGTAGTAAGCAGGCAATTACTGAGCATTTATAAGTGCACGCTATTAAGTAATGTTTTGTCCTGTATACCATTCCAGGTATTTAGTTTGTTTTCTTGACTATCTTTCGTTTTCCATATCTAGGAGTTTTATGTGGAAAACAAATGAATCGGCTGCATCATCATAATAAAGAAGGGTAAAGTTAGATTTTACATCTGGGTTTGACTTGAGGGTGAACAGCATTAGCTTAGTTTTTATTAGGTTTTATTACAAGGTATTACAAGGTAGGATTGTTTGAGCTAAGCTTCAGTGGAAGTGAAGGAAAATTAGATGATGATCTGAAGCTCAGAGATTGTTTTGGTTTTGCCGATAATGTATGAATCATCAGCATACTGAATAGGGAATAAGTTGAGACGAGCAAGATTCTTGATGACTATATTGAAAGGTAGGTGAACAAGTATTAAAGCGTGAGGGACTCCAACTGGTATTGGAAGAAAGGTGGATTTGTAAATTTGCCATTTTATCCCTTTGGTCCTACTAGTGAGGCAGGTATCAAACCATTCTAGGACTGAGGCAGAGATAGCAAGTGATGAGAGTTGGCACAGAAGTCTGTATGAGAGACTGTATTGAAAGTTTTTTATAAGTCAAGTAAGACTGATGATACAAGGTAATTGTCATTTCTGTGTCTGTGAATCGTGTTTAAGAAAAAAGAGCAGTGTTACTGCTGTGTGTCGGAGAGGTATGGATAGAATGAGCATATTTTAGTCCCCAAACCTGCGGAATGTCACAGATACACACACACACACACACACACTAACCAGCTGTTTTGCTGATCAAAATGTGTCAACAAAACAAGCATTGATATTTGTGAGTTTCACTTATTGTAAATACTTTTGTGCTATACGAACTTGAGCGAAGCCATATGCCAACACCTATTTTATCAACACACTTTGGTCAATAGGTGTGTGAGATCAAAAATCCATGAGTTTGGGGAATATGCCCCTTCCCCACAAATTTTGTGATCTCAGAGTTAGCATATATATAATTAGAGGGGGAGTATCCTCCAAGTGATGATATATAATTCTATGGAAAAAAATAAAGAATAACAGCAGTATGGATCCAGATAATTTTCCTAGAAACTGTATTTTGAAGATTAAGGAATTTATATATCCCCTGTAACGTCTTTATTTAACTCACTTGTAAGAAAGGATATTCTTCCTAAAAGACATAACCTTGTAAACATAGCACCAGTACAAATGGTGGTAGCTATGCCATTATAATTAGCTACCTATTAATGTAGCAGCACTACTTGGCAAATGTCTAGAGCAGTGTTTGCTCACTACCCTAGACAAACATGGCAATTGGGGGTCAAAATAGAAATTTTTTTTTTTTTTTGCTAAAAGGAGGTCTACAATGACTAATTTAATGGATGTCTATGAATTGATTAGCAAGACTATTGATTATTTTAACTTGGTATTACCTACATTGATTTAGCTAAAGCATTTGATATTACATCCCATAGTGAAATAATCATTTGTATGAATACGTTAAATATTAATCCTTATTATACATTGGAACAATAATTGATTTACTGATGGGAAACAGAGTTAAAATATTAGGAGAATATTCTGATAGGTTTAATATTCGCAATGGGGTGCCAGAGGAGGTTTGTATTTGGGCCAATTCTTTTCAATTGTGTATTTTCCTTTTTCCAACTATTATGGGGATGGCAGTGGTGGTGCTGCGGTAGCGTTGTCACCTGACAGTCAGACGCTGTCCGGTTCGATTCTCAGCTAGAGCGTCTTCTGCGTGGAGACATGCGTGAATGGGTGTACCTTTGTTGAAGGTTGTGCGTCAGGGCTGGTAACTCGGCACGTAAAAATCAACTACCAATCATTAGCGGACCGGAGTTCCGCTGTGGCGACCCCTGACCAGGAAAAGCCGAAAGAAACAACATGGGGATGTGAATACTATTTAGTATTTGTGCTGCAGTGTATGCTGCAAAGAAAGCAAGTTTTATGTTACAGATTTTTTTGTTAGAGTTTTAAATTGCCACACCATTCAAGGAGGAAAAGAAAATGTCTGTCACTTGCACTACTACCCTCTCAAAAGTGGCATTGATTGTTGTTAAATGCAGCTGCTGCTGTTTGAGTGAATATTACATTTCCTCATGGATGAAGAATTGTTGCAGCCATTGACGCCATTGGGCTTTTACTACTGGTAATAATGAGCATTGTTAGGGCAGTGTCGGCACTGAAGATAAAGACAAAAGTTGCTCAGCACATGTCATTCTGTAATTCATATACACCTGCAGCTGAAAACAGTTTTATAAGACTTTGGGAATTTAGTGGTACTCAATGATGAGAAATAGGGGATCTCTATCAGCTGATCAAGTTTTCAGAAACTCAAACTCCATATGGGTAAGACCATATGATCGCGTTTTTGAAAACTCAAAGCTTTTGAATGGAGATCATGCTACAGTGAGGATTGGGAAATTTACACTTTTCCTCACTGTAGTGCGATCTTGGAGTTAGTATATATAATTTGCAGGGGGTGTGGGGGGGTGCAGAGTGGCTTGCCCCCATTCAAAAATGTAAAAAATAGTAGATTTTTTTGTTTATGTTTGAGTTTTCGGAAACTCGATCTTGCAGTCAAAGTCAGTCATCTAACATAGACCCGAAATAAGAACGTAGCTGCAAGTAAATTGTGAAATCTGTCATTTATGCAGAAGTTATTACTGTATCACATTTTCACAAATGTGGGATATAGTTCAAAAGAGTTCTAAGTCAGTGATATAAGAAATGAAGTTCTTGTAAGCCTCCCTGCAGTCGATATGCACCTCTTTTGTTGTAGATAGGAATTTTGTGTAGATAACTGTTAAACTAGTTAAAGACATTATAGAAGTTGACATGAGTAACTGAGGAGGATATGTACATCCAGTTTAATGGCCCTGTTGCTGTCATTCACTTTTAAGGCATGTGGAAGAAATGTTTTTATTGAAAGCATCTTTTAGTGCACATGGGTCAGAACATACTGATTTGGTAATAAAAAGAAGCTACTGGTATTCCTTCCAGACAGAGTTTTCTTGCCTGTAGAATTTGGTTAGCTTCTGAAGGGGAAAGTGCTGCTTATTTGGGAAGAAGAATGCTTTACAGGACTTAAGTAGGTTTTTGCATTAGTTACACAGACTCATTTTGCCAGTAGTATCATTTTGGTAGGATAACTGTTTATACTTATTTTACAGGTTGTCCTTGTATTTTATTAACATTTTTAGTTCCTGAACGTATGGTTCTCCTCTGATCACCACCTTTTGAGAGTAAGGACGAAAATTTTACAAGGTGATGTAGAACACATCTCAAAACTGATTTCCTAAGCCAAGCAATGTTATGTATTTATGCGACCCTCCAGACTGATTAATGTACAGTGTAACAAAAGCCCAAGTTGGAAAGAAGCAACCGACAGGGCTTCCACAACTATAGGCATAAATTTATTAAAAACACACAAGCTTCCACAACTATAGGCATAAATTTATTAAAAACAAACATTTGTAAAATTCAATAAAACTGTTATTCATTTAAATTAGTTTAATTTGCACTCCTTCAAATTGATTAGGTTGATAATAGATTGGTCACCATTATATTGGGTGACTTCAACTATCCAAACAATGACTGGGAGCACTACTCAAGCCCCACTACAAGGAGCACTACTCAAGGCGATCTATGCCTGACATACAAAGCTATGTCAAATCCAGAATTAATGGACATGCTCCACCTCAGTAAATCTAAATCCCTTAGAGCCACATGCTCGAAGGACTTGAACCTCAGCACAGAAATAAATAGAACTTGCTGGAGGGACAGGTTCATAACCCAGAGGCTAACTTCGCTCTGGAATAGAATTCCAGTTCATGTGAGGCAGAGCACCTCACTGAATCTCTTCAAGAAGAATCTCGATAGGTGGATGGGGGATCGTAAGTTTGTCCCAGGGATTACTCCCGTGTCACTATTAGACAGAGGCACAATAAACTAAACTTTAAAAAGGGCACAGTATACTCAAATCAAGGGGTGGCGTAAGCCATACAGAATCGGGCTAGGCTTATAATTGCCCCAGGGCTGATAGCCTTGTATGAACCTATAAAAACGAAGGATAAGTGCTGTCACATATTTAATGCTTCTGCAGATCCATAAACACTGAGTGCATTTCCAATTCTTATACCATATACAATTGACAAGCACCAATCAAATGTAGACATTTGTAAAATTCAATAAAACTGTTATTCATTTAAATTAGTTTAATTTGCACCCCTTCAAATTGATTAGGTTGATAATAGATAGCCTTACATTCATCGCTGCAGTACTCCTTACAAATGGGATTCCCTGCCATGAAGCCCACTGTCCAGCCAGTTTACCAAAGTCTACCATTACTTTAAGGTACACTGAATGTCACCTGCACACTCCTTGCATGGGTTAGGGCATAAAGGTGATGGTCAGCATACCATCCTCAGAACTTTTTTGCTGCCAGTCCGAACACTGTTTTAACCATCGGTCTGTTATCTCCATCCTTTTTTCTTTTCCTCTCGTTTTTCTGTTTGTTGACTTTCCTGTGCTTACTCCTGTTTGCTGGAGTCCTCACAGCTCAGGTAAGTACCCAGTTGGGTTTTTGGTTAATTTTTCTGTTTTGTTTTTCTGCTGTTTGGGGTTAATGTCATCCAGGAAGGGTGAATGCCAGTGTGGGAGACTGATTCCCCATAAAGACTGCCACAATAATTGTCTTTTTTGCCTAGGTGCTGCTCACGACCATACGTCTTGTTCAATTTGTCAGGCGTTTGTCCCCAAAACTCTTCATAGTAGCCTTTCTTCCCTTTCTTTGTATCTTGAACACCAGCATCTTAAGCTTCAGCTGCAGATACTATGGATGGAACTTCCTGCCTCGAGGGTCAGCCGTCAGGGAAGAAGCAGGTGCATCAGGTAAGACTGGAATATTCTGCTGTCCAGCCTCTGCTGGGAGTTTCTCCTGAGGTTATTATGAACCCATAGGCTCACCTGGTTGTTTTGTCAGATTCTTCTATTATGTCTGGGTTGGAAGCCGATGAGGATCTGGCAGGCAACATGTCTGACAAGGCTTTGCAGGCATCTGTGTCTGGTGTTGAGGGAACCATGGTTGACTCTTTCTGAGGGGTCTAGAGGGGTTCTGCAGTTTCTCTTTAGAGAAGAGGTTCCTACTGCAGTTGTAGAATCCTGACCTGAATCTGGGCCTTCTCAAGTTTCTAGGATGGCTGTCCCCTTAAAAAAGAAACAGAAAACTAATCATGCTTCTTCTGCTCCTAGGGATCCACAAAGTGAGTAGCAGGCCTTTACTTGGGGGTTATTTAAGGCTTTACTGTCGTTGTGGCCTCCTCAAGAGGTTTCAGTTCCTACTCCTCCTGGGTCCTCCTCTTCCCCTAAGAGGCCCAGAGGATTGCATTCTTCTGAGGTGGATTCTGATGATGATTCACTTGCTTTTTCTACCCAGATTCCTTCTCCTTTAGACTATGGGGTCTGAGGAGCAGGATTCTCATACTGTAGATAACCCTTCTGAGGAAATTTCCTTTGGGGACACAGTCTCTAGGATGTTGGAATTTTTTAAGTGGGATTGTGCCCAGGTTTCGGATATCCATAAGAGGTACTATGAGTTACTGAAGATGGAATCTCCTAAGCCTGCGGCCATTCCTTCTGTCTTGCCTGCTTTATTGGATTTTTTTTTTCCACAGCCTCTAAAGCCCAGGATGCTCCTAGGAAGTTTGATAAGTTTTATAGGGTGCCTGAGGATTGTTCCTTTTTATTTAAATGTCCTGCTGCTGATCCCTCTGTGGTGTCTGTAGCCTCTGATAAGCCATCTCAGTTGCGTCCTTTGTCCAAGTTACTGCCTTCTGACAAAGACAGTAAAACCATGGATAGGCTGGGTAAGAATGTTTATACTTTGGCTACCCTAGCTTTTAGGGCTATTAATTATCAGACCCATCTCTCTAGGTTTGTCTTGGCTCTTCTTTCTCAGGCTTGTCAGATTATTTCTGATCTTCCAGACTCTGAGAGTAAATCTTCTGCTCTTTCCTTGCATGGGACTTCCTCTTGGGTAGTTCATCATTCTATCAAATGTAGTTATCATGCAGCAGATGCCTCTTCTAGGGCTGCTGTTTCTGGTTTGGTTCTGAGGAGATATTCATGGCTTTGACATCACCCTTTGCCAGATGATATTATGGCTAAGTTGATGGATGCTCCTCTGGATAATACTCTCTTGCTTAGTGAAGCAGCTACTGGTTTAAGTCTCTTTAGGACAAAGGGAAGGCTTTACAGCAGCTTAATCATGTCTTTGTTTCTCCTGTGCCTAAATTTCAAAGGGAAGGCTTTAGAGGAGCTTAATCATGTCTTTGTTTCTCCTGTGCCTAAATTTCAGTGAAACTCCCCTTCTAAGCCAACCTTTGTTTGTAGGCAGTCTCATCATCCTAAAGGTAAAAAGGGTAGTAAATGGACTCCTCCTGGTAAGGCCAGTAAGACTGCAGGGATTCTTAAGCCTTTCTTTCGTGACAAACCAGGTGCTGTCCAACTATCCCACCCGTTCCCAGCCATATTCCTCTTTCTCTTCACCTTTCTCTTTGGCTCCAAATCACCCAGGATTCTTGGGTTCTGTCAATCATTAGGCAAGGGTATTTCATGGTCTGGATTTCCTGCCCTCCTTTTATGGGTCTTCCTCAGCCTCCTCTGGAGCAACTTCCTTTTTTCCCAGAGGTTCTTTGAGAACTCTTGTCTCAGGATACTATTCAAGAGTTGTCTGTGTCCCAAAGGGGGAAAAGGTTTTATTCAAGAATGTTTCTAATGCCCAGAAAAGAAGGTACTTGGAGACCTATTCTAGACCTCTCCCATCTAAACACCTTTTTGAAGGTCCCTTCCTTTTGGATGTTGTCCCTTCAGTCCCTTTTTCCTCTCTTGCTCCCTCAGGTCTTTCTTGTGTCTCTGGACCTCAAGGATGCTTATCTCCATATTCTGATCCATCGTATTTTCAGGAGATTTTTGCATTTATCTGTTCCTTCCTGGCATTTTAAGTTCCGTGCTTTGGCCTTTCTACTGCCCCAAGGGTGTTTACCAAATTCCTCGCTCCTGTGATTGCCTTTTTCAGGTTTCAAGGGATCCAAATCTTTCCTTATTTGGATGACCTGCTGATTCAAGCGCCTTCTCTTGTTGTTTTGCAAAATCTTGATTTTACCATTTCTCTTCTGTAGAGCCTGGGGTTCATAATAAACTTCAAAAAGTCTTCCCTGACTCTTTCTCAGGGTCATATCTTTCTGGGTTGCAGGTTTCAAACCATGCCAATGCCAATGCTGGCATCCCTATCTCCTCCAAAAGCATTAACTTTCATTTCTTTCTTTCAAACTCTTCTTCCCCTAGCCTCCATTACAGCCAAGGAGTTTCTGAGATCTTTGGGGTTCATGGCTTCCACTATTCCAATGCTCCTTCTGTCCAAGCTCCACATGAGGAAGTTCTAGTGGTTTCTGAAGTCGGTGTGGCTTCAGCATGCACATCTTCTAGACTTTCTTGCTCCTCTTCTCCTGTGTCTCAAGAAAGAACTTCTGTGGTGGATTCACCAGTTATCTCTGAATCCACAGCTCCCTTTTCAGCCTTCTCTTCCCTCTCAGTATCTGTTTACAGACGCTTCAGATGTGTGATGGGGAGCAGTGTTTGGCTCCCTGAGGGTTCAGGGGGTGTGGTCACTTTGTCAGCGGAAGGAGCATGTGAACATCAAAGAGATGCAGGCTCTTATGCTGACTCTTCAAGCCTTTCATCCTCTCTTATCTCCAGGGCCTCTCAAGGTATTCACAGACAATACCACAGTCATGGTATGTCCGCAAACAGGGGCGTACGAGATCTTACCGTCTTTGCCAGTGGCACTTCTGGTATGGGATCTGGCTGTTCAATATCAAGTGACTCTTCAGGCAGTTTACATTCCTTCAGATTGGAATGTTGTGGCAGACAATCTGAACAGGTCCTTCACTCAATCCCACAAATGGGTGCTTCACAGGGATGTGTTTCTGGACATTGTTCACCAGTGGGGTACTCGTCAATTAGACCTCTTTGCCTCTCCTCTGAACAGACAACTTCCTCTGTTTTGTGCCAGAGTCCCAGGTCCTCTGGTATGAAAGGTAGATGTCCTTTTCTTGGAAGTGGATGTTTCTTTATGCATTCCCTCCCCTTCCTCTCCTTCTGAGAGTCCTGTTCAAAATTCAACAGGTCAAAGGAAGGCTCTCGCCATGAAATTGTAACAAAAGGAAATAGCCTTTGAAATCCAAGTGGAAATAGTTTGCTTGGAAACAGTCAAACCTAAAGACCTTGGATGAAAGGAAACAAATAACTGGTCAGATTTTCTGATAGCTTTAGTTTAATCCAAATAAAATCTGAGCTGTGTATGTACATCTAAGTTATGCAGCACCCTCTCAATGAGAGCCTTCCTTTGACCTGTAAAAGCTTATTCCACTAGAGCTGTGGCTTCTCCTGGTGCTTTTTTCAAAGGCTTAGATGCTAATTCTATTCTTGAAGCTGCTACCTGGACTTCTGTTTACCAAACATTACCAGTTGGATGGTATCTCCAGGGCCAGAGCTGGTTTTGCTGCTGCCATTCTTCATGGCTTCTTGGAGGGCTCTGCTGCTTCCGCCTCCCAAGTTTCTTCTTGAGCTTTGACACTCTCCCATTTATAAGGAATACTGCAGCAGTGAATGTAAGGACTTAATACAGTTGTGTAAAATCTTACCGTAACGGTAAATGTCCTTGCCTTCACCTCTGCAGTATTCAATCCCTCCCTCCATCCCCCTGGTCTTTTTTTTCCTTCCTGGATGTGCAGGTTCTCCTTGGTTTTCTTTGGACTGCTGTTCCTACTGGGGCAATCATTTCTGAAGATGGTATGCCTGAGCGTCACCTTTATGCCCTACTCCATGCAAGGAGTATGCAGGTGAAGTTCAGTGTACCTTAATGCAACGGTAGACTTTGGTAAACTGGCTGGACAGTGGGTTTCATGGCAGGGAATCTCATTTGTAAGTAATACTGCAGTGGTGAGGGCAAGGACTTCTACCGTTATGGTAAGATTTTACACAACTGTACTTTCTGTATAAATAAGTTGAAAGTGATGGTAAGACATTAGAGACTTTGGATGTCTTTGTTAGTAACAGAGACTGAGGCACTGATCAATGAAGCATGTTTTCAGGACAAATTTGCTGGTTATATATTGTTAAATTGCTGATAGCCCATTTTGTAGTCTTCATGGAATTTATGGAAGCCATATCTTTTTATCTTAAAATTAAGTGAGAAGTAACTTTTTGCTGACTGCCTGAATGAAGTGCAGATGTAACCTTAAAGTGTGTGCTACAGTAACATCAATAATGTGTTTAACTTGTGACAGGCTTTCCGTGAAACAATAGATGTTTTTGATCAGAAGAATGAATCATTCAAAATGGGAAAGGACTTGGAGGAGCTACCTGCTGAGGTTTCGGTAAGCTGAAAATTTAATATCAAGTCATGTCACATTTTTAACATTTTTCCTGTTGGAAAACATGTAACTGTATTAAGTGCATATACAGTTTAACAGTTGTATTATGAATGCACTTTATTGGAAGTTGCCTCCCTTCCACCTAAAGTGAGAACTGTTAAGTAAATGGGGATACTGTAACAGCAGAAACATTAGTCTGTTGATGAGGGACTAAAATCAGTATGACAGAACATCAGTTCTTACAGTTTTGTTTTTTTCATTTATTTACAGTGGGTATTTTATATTTCATTAACGTTAAAATATATCGACCCAATTCTGTTTTTAAAAGTTTAATATATATTACATATCTAGTCTGTCATTATCACAGCACTTTGTCACTTGTTAATCTTAGTTTCAAAAATATGCTGATGTAGTCATTCAGTAGATATTTGAATTCAAGAACCACAAAAATGTTTACAAAATAATCTGGTAGCATCCTCTTCTCTAATGCTTGAAAGACCTTGCAGTTGGCACAAAGCTTAAAGTTGGGAGCTATAGTTCCCGTAGCATGTTGTTTTATTCCCTCAGCCCACATTTGTCTGCTGTAGGAACTTGAGCTAGTCACTTAACCAGTTATTGCGCCTGGCTCACCCCTGAAAAAGGACTGTTTGTCCGGTGGACCTACCTGTTTAACAAACAAGATTATTATTATTATTATTATTATGGGTGGAGAAGAGTGTCAGGAGTGATTTGTGACAGACGAGTACCAGTAAGAGTGAAAGGGAAGATCTACAAGAGGGTAGCAAGACCAGCTATGTTATATGAGTTGGAGACAGTGGCATGGACAAAAAGGCAGGAGTTAGAGCTTGATGTGGCAGAGTTAAAGATGTTAAAATTTGCACTGGGTGTGATGAGGGTGGACAGGATTAGGAATAAGTATATTAGAGGGTCAGCCCAGGTTGGAAGGTTTGGAGACAAAGCCAGAGAGGCAAGATTACGTTGGTTTGGACATGTGCTGAGGAGGGATGCTGAGTATATTGGGAAAAAGATGCTAAGGATGAAGCTACCAGGTAACAGGAAAAGAGGAAGGCCTAAAATAAGGTTTATGGATATGGTGAGAGAGAACATGCAGGTGGTTGGTGTGACAGAGCAAGATGCAGAGGACAGGAAGAAATGGAAACAGGTGATCTGCTGTGGCAACTCCTAACGGGAACAGCCAAAAGATGATGATGATTTTGTTATTATTATCATTAAAAATTAGAAGGCTTTGGGTTCTAGACTAACTCTAGGTACATTTTATACTGTATTGTGCTACTTTGATGTTTTTTTTCTGATTAGAAATGTATACACTTCTGTTTTTACTTTGACTAGCACAGTAAGAGCTGTTGATTAAAAGCTTCATTCTGAAGTTTTGACAGGAACACTTGCTAATATTGTATTTTTTTTTCTTTGGGGTTATGATTATTAGAGGTAATTGAGTAGGATTACTGCATTGTGATTTTGGCACCCTTTTGTTTGTGAAACATTTCTGACAGGAATTTTTCATCAGTGTATGATTTATTTCTTGTCTAATATGGTTTTAGGCTATAGCCATTCATTATGACTGAAAATAACTCTTCTTACAAAATCAGGGTGCTTTTTTGAATATCTTTTGTGCTTGTGTTATTTAGTCATTTTATTTAGTGCAGTATTTAGAATAGTAACCCTAGAGAAATAAACCAGTTGGCTGTTGGCACCATTTTGTATGTTAAACATTTCTGTCAGGAATTTTTCATCAGTTTATTATTTATTTCTTGTATAATACCATTTGAGGCTTTATCCACTTTTTTACAAAATCAGGAAATCAGGATACTTTTATGCATGCATTTTTCTGCAATGTTCAGAATAGTATCCCTAATGGAATGGTCTTTATTTTGCTATTTAGAGGGAGAGTAGTGGTATTTGTCTGTCTTCATACTGGGCTGACCCTGCAGCCAGTATTTGGCATTGAGCTGGCTAGTTTCTTGTCCCTTTAGTTGATAGACTCAGACACTCCTCCCACCTAAAAAAAATTAAAGAATAAGTGGTACTTACATATTATCGCAACCAGATTTTCACGATAATATCACTTGCTTGCTAATGTTCAAATCTGATGGTTAGTGTTGTAGAAATGTCAGGAATTGTCTTTTCTTTCAAACAGTGAAGTTTGTTTAGGCAGGATTATAACTTGAAAAAAATAATGTTTGTTTGATTTTGACCACATTAAGGGTTATCAATGCAACAGAAAAAGTTAGTGTTGCTGTGGCTGCCTGCACTTTACTGCCAGCATTTGTGGAACTGTCTCATTTGTGCATTAACTTATATGTGAACTTCAGTAAAAATGCAAACATTTTCACAGAATTAGACCACTTTTACAATGCAAACTTATTACCCAAAGTAAGCTTCATCCTTCCAGTTCCCCTTAAAGTGTGATTTGTGAGTTCAGACGTTAATGCATTATCTGTTATTGACAGGGTTTTATTAACATGACATGTACTTTACTGCCAGCATGTGTGCTGTTATCTAATTTCCACATGAACTGTAAATGTACAAACATATGTGAACCTTACTAAATATTGTAACATTATGACAGAATTAAAACGTTTGTAGACTGGGCAGTTACTATGAAAAGTCAGCTTTACCCTTTAAGTTCCCATCCCAGTTTCTATCCTGACTTCAGACGTTAATGCATTCAGTACTTTAGCTACTTCTTTCGTCAGTGAGACAGTAGCCCTGAGAATTGAAGCGTTGCGTGTGTAATGCACGCTAAACAGGAAGAAGAATTGTGCAATCATTTTTCTTCCTGAATGTAAGCCCAAGTTAGTCTTCCTTAGTAAGGATGTGAAATAGCAGGCAGAAAGTGTCAAAAGTGTTCTAAGCACTTGAACTATGCGAATTTCGCAACCACAAAAATCTGGTTGCGAGAATATGTAAATACCGAATAAATCAAAAAATATGCCTCAGCTTACAGCTTCTAATTCTGCAGTAGCCTTGGCTTTCAGACAGGCTATTGGACTTCTCATCTTCTGTTACCTGCATGTCAATTGGGGTGGTCATGCTACAATACAATATATGACAAACACTCAGTTGACGTATTTTGCTTTATTCTGAAACCTTGTTCCAATTGAAAGAACAGCAGCAGACTGGTTTTAGCATAAGCCTTCATCAGTGCAACACACATAACTATAAATCTTGTTTAATATAAATCAGCACATTTAAATATGTATAAATGTACTCATTTCCATCCCAAAATCAGTACCTAGACTAATCAAATCATCTAGTTCAAACTGGGCAGAAATAAAGCCCTTAATCTGACAATCCAGCTTTGTTCCTTTTTACTTAAAATATGCTGCCATCTCAATTTGTTGAAACCACTGAAAGATATATCAATGGCAGTAAATCTAAAACTAGCTATAGAATGTTTGATTACATGCTTATATTCAATTTTTAGTATCTAATATGCGCAAAAACCCGTGTTTTAAATTGTTGGGATGTTTTGCCTACATAAAAGGCAGAACATCCACAAGTAAGTAGATGGATAACCCACTCCGATGAGCATGTATTCAAAGAAAGAATAACAAAAATGCAAAAAGTATTGGCAGAGGAAAACTGTTTTGTCTTAAAAAAAAACACTTTACAAGCTGAAAATTTTCCACATGGATAACCCTCTAATGGTGTACAGTAGAATGTTGTCTATTTAACCCAACCAAAATTCCCTCCTTATAATGATTGGGATAACCACCTATAGTTTTGTTACTGCCATTGATATAATATCACAAAAAGACAACAGGACAGAATCAATTCTGACAACCTCTTGTCAGATAATACGGTATCCCAGTTTTAGATAGCCATGGAATTTCTCCCAAATCATCCTGTAAGTGTGCCTCTTGTAAAATATATTTAGAAATTGAGTGGTATCCTGTATTCTTGATTGAACCCCTGCCAATAAAGGTTTCAAATAAACTGTTAGAAAGGCAGACAAAGGTTCTGTCAAAGAACCATGACCTGACACAATAGGTCTACCAGGGTGAGGGCAGTGGGCATCTTTAGGTAACGTATAAAAACATTGTGGGTGGAGATCTACAATTCTTAGTTGGTATACAACTTCCTTCATTGTAATGCCTTCCTTCAAAACTAGTTTTAAAAAAAGATCTAAATCATGTTTGAACTTCAAGGTAGGATCCAGTACCATTTTCTGATAAAAACTCTTGTTCAACAGTTGGATATATGCTTCTCTCAAATACATATCCCAATCCCACACTACCACCATCCCTCCTTTATCAGCCTGATTAACAATATTTTTATTGGTTTGCAAAGTTTGTAAGGCTAACCGCTGAGAATGAGAAAGATAGTTATGATGGGGAAAGCCATAATAAAAATCAAAATGTAAATCCTTAAGAACATTCCTTTGAAAGGCTGCTACACATTTGTTCATGGGAGGAATAAAATTAGAAGCCTTAAAATGAACTACATTATGCATAAAAGGATTGAATGCTGGTCAATAATTTTTTTTTGGTCAGCTGAGTGCTGGTCATATATTGTATTTTGGTCAACTGAGTGCTGGTCGTATATTGTATTTTGGTCAACTGAGTGCTGGTCGCATATTGTATTTTGGTCAACTGAGTGCTGGTCTTGTATTTTGGTAACTGACTGCTGGTCATATATTGTATTTTGGTTCCTTTTGGTGCGTGCACCTTGGCGTACGTGCATGGAGTTTGGTTTTGCTTTAATTGGTGGGAGTACTACCGCAGCTGTGCATGACATGAGGGTCAGACATCCTCTGGGGCTGTACCATTACCTGCTACAGGTGTGGGGGAGCCAGTCCCTGTAAGTACAGGGAAAGGCAGGGGTGCAGAATCTTTTGCCAGTTGTGATACTCCCCCACCCCCAGGGGATTTTTCCACTAGTGTAGTGCCAAAAACAGACAGAAATCCTAACAGGTAGGGGGATAGAGGGACAGCATTCTGTCACTGAATTTTCACCTGAGATGA
Organism: Protopterus annectens; assembly: GCF_019279795.1. NCBI lineage: Eukaryota > Metazoa > Chordata > Ceratodontiformes > Protopteridae > Protopterus > Protopterus annectens. The sequence goes on along the minus strand of NC_056745.1, from coordinate 664,159,531 downwards.
TAGCTATGGCTAGATCCATTATTCAAGCAGTTGACTATGAACCAGGGTTATGAGTAACAGTGGCACTTTCACCACTGATCAGTCTGCTAAGAATCCTCCTTTTGAAGGAGCTTGCATGTCTGAGAACTCTGTCCTGTCTGAGTCAGATCAGTCAAGTTCCTCTGTTGACATACAGGTACAAGTACCCAAGCAGTCTTCATTTACCCGAAAATTGACTAGATTTAGAAATGTATTGAACTGGGAACAATCTCCAACTCCCCCAGCAGTAGCAAGGTTTATGATGTCTTGAAGGATGAGGCCCCAGAAATTGAGAGCTTTCCTCCATTAATCCCAGTGTTGGAGAATGTCTTCAAGAAACCTTGCAACTCTGTTCTCTTCTCTTTATTGAGGCTGTGCCTAAGAAAGTTTGTGAAATGTAGAGTATGCTTGGCCTTACCTGGCCTCTACATCCCTTTGTCTGTGGACCCTGCTTCAGTGCCCACAGCTACACTTGGTAATAAGGAGACCAAGTCGTCCTCTAACTCAGTCCTTCAAGATAAACTAAGCATGTGGCTAGAATCTCAGGAAAAGCTGGAGCAGTCCAGCATGATAGCTTTTAAAGTGTTTAACTTGCTATTGTTTTATGTCAAAGTTTGTGTTGAGATGTATGTACACTTTATACAAGTTTTCTGTATCTCTGCCTAATAGAGCAAAAGGTCTATGTTACAGATATTCTCCAATGTTTCTAAGGTGTCGAAACGTGCCATAAAAAGTGACTTGTAGGGGGCTTATACAATTTTAGAAATGAAGCATTGTCAGTTGTGATTATGATGTATGCTTGGTTGCACTCCCAGAATTTTTCCGTTCAGCTAATAAATTAGATTTTTTTTATGCTCCTCTTGAGTCTCATTGTGTGCTTGGTACAGTAGCTAATCAGATCCTTGAACACTGAGATTGTAGAGGTAAATTGATGCAAGGAGTGTCGAAAATGTTCCATATTCCCAAGTTCTCTTCCTTTAAGAAAAATAACTTTCAGTGGCCTAATAAACAGAAGTTCTAGCCAAACAAGAACCAAGGCAATAAAAGGAAACAGCAGGATGACAAATACACCAAACTGAACTGTGCTAAGGTGTGGCACCCCATCATTATCAATCCTCCCATTTCGTAAGTTGGCCCTCAACAAGGTGGCTTCTGGCAAACCGGTACTAAACATTGTTGGCATAGGTTTTACAGATGGCAGTGAAAATACCACCCACCTTCATTCGGGGGGGAGGCCGAGCTCCTGGACCAGACTTTGTTTTCCCCTCCTATTCCCCAGTGAATGTTGGGGTCATAGAATGAGTCCCTCCTTTGGAAAGAACTAGAAGTTTCTACTCAAGAATTGTTTTGCTTGCCAAACAGAGAACTCATAAAGGCCAGTGTTGGACCTTTCTTTTCTGAATACCTTTGTTTAGTTCCCCAACTTCAAGATGCTAACTTGGCAGACAGTGTTTCCATTATTGCTAGACAGCTGCTTCATGCTGACCCTGGACTTGAAGGATGCCTGTCAACATATCCCCATTGCCAATCACTTCAGAAGTTTTCTTTATTGCCCTTTGGGTATTCACTGAACTGCAAGGGTTCACCAAATGAATGCCTTGCTCATGTAGTGGCATACTGCCAGACTCAGGGTGTTCCCGTCTTTCCATACTTGGATGACTTGTTAATCTGTGCAGAGTCTGCATCCAGTTGTTTGGAATCACTAGAGAAGGTCTTGACCTTATTCTGCCATCTAGGGTTCAAGTTGAACCTCTAAAAGTCTTGTTTGGACACCTTTACAAAAATTTGTCTTTCTGGGGTGCTTCGACTCCAACTAAAGAATATCCTTTCAGGTGAAGACAAGGTCCTGTTGTACCAGACGGTGTTTCTGGAATTCCCCAAGAGGAATGTCATCTCAGCTGGAGAATTCCTAAAAATTCTTGAACTGATGGTGCCCGTGATACCACTTTACCATCTTCATATGAGACAAATTCAAAGGTATGTCCGCAATTGTTGGACCCAGTTTCTACATTCCTTGGACTCCCAGTTGCCAGTGCTGCCCTTCATTAGATAAGAGTTACAGTGGTGGAATGATCAGTTGAGTATCAGTCCGAGCTTCTTTTCTCCCCTCCAGTACCAGACAGATTTGTCCTGTTTCACAGGCAGAACTGTGTCAATGGGGATGTAAGTGCAAGCCACTGGAAAGTCGAAGGACACATGGAAGCACCTCAGTATCAAGGAGATGTTGCCGGTGAGTCATGCCTTTAAAGTTCTTCACCCCCTTTAGATTTTGTGTCCTCTTCTATTGGTTATCAGAACTCCCTGACTTTTCAAGCATCATGCATAGCATTAGAGCAGAGAATTGTGGCAGAAAGATTAAGAAGATCTTGGGAAGACCCACACAACTGGAAGCTTAAGGCAGTGGTGTTCCAGGATCTAATCCAGATATGAGGAATGCCTCAACTAGATCTGTTCACCTTTTCTTTCAAAACGGAGAGCTGAAGAAATTGTGTTTCACACAAACCATGTTAAAACACAAACAACTAAAGACCACAGAACACACTTTTGTGCTCCTCAAGCATGCTGTGCTGGGATGTTAGACTTCAGTATAAGTAAAAAACTTGAAATACAAATACACTTTTAAAATAAAGCACTAAAAATAATAAAATGAATGTATTGACTTTAGCGCTTTCATCCATAACATAAACATGGACTTCATCAGAGATAATAAAACACCAATACAGTCATTTAAATTCTTAAATCATACCACTAAACACCCAGTCAGTAATTCACATCAATTAAGGAACCTTTTAAGCTTTCCTACTCAGAAATGAAAAATTGAAACAAACAAGGGGATTCAATAAAGCCTACACAAATTTTTTTCACCATGTACGCATCACAGCTCAATGGGCACACAACCACGGAATGTTTTAGATTCAGTAAGTGCCGTGCAGAGGTACGTACCACCCAAAAACAAGGTAAACACCGTGGCATGCTAATTACCGCTTAAGCAGCTGAATTGCATGCTAATTAACCAATCCAACACAGTCTAGCTACCCAACAAGCTATAAAGCATCTGTGTAGACTCCGTACTGGTTTTTCCTGTGAATTCCAAAACTTTGGGAATACAGGCATGGAAAGGAGTCTACACAGACAGAATGTTAGAGGCTGCTGCTGCATTAATTCATTTCTGTGTGCTACAGGCTGAAGCCAATACTGCTGCTAATAGGCCTGAGCTGAGAAGGAGAACAGTTTTCAGGTCCCTTTTAACTTTTCACAACTTACATGATGTGGAAATTATAGAGCACTACAGGGTTGACAGGGACACACACTACAGGAACTCTGTGACCTCCCCTGTCCTCAACTCAGAGCCAGAGCCAAGCAAGGGGAACCCATTCCAGTGGAGACAAGGGTATGTATACCCCTTAAAATTTTAGCTACAGGTACCTTTCAGAGACCAACATGGTACATGCTGGGGGTGTCACAGGCATCAGCATCCAGGATCCTACACCAGTTCTTGAATGCTGTGCTCCAACATGCCAGTGACCGCATATATTCTCCCTGCAGCTCTGAGGATAGGGCCAGAAATATGCAGGAGTTCTACCATGTAGCACACTACCTTGAAGTACTGGGTGCCATAGATTACACACATGTAGACATTAAGGCACCACCTGGGGGGAACAGGGTAGGCTCTACACCAACAGAAAGGGCTATCACTTTATCAACTGCCAAGTTGTGTGTAATGCCAAGGGAGTCATCTTGAACGTGTGTGCTGGCAACCCTCCAAACTGAGTCAGATGTTTGCTAGGGGGGATATCCCACAGGGGCATTTACTGGGGGATGGTGGCTATGCAGTGGAACCATGGCTGGTGACACCTATCAGAAATGCACACACCCACTGAAGAACACCATACTGAGGCACAAGCTCAATCAAGAAATATCATAGAGCATGTGTTTGGGCTGCTGAAGTCATGGTTCCAGTGCCTTGATGCATCTGCAGAAGCTCTGCTGTACAATCCATGGACATGTACATAAATATTCACAGTGCATGCCATGCTACACAACATAATCCTGAGAAAACAGCTTCAGCGGGATCAGCAAGGGGAAGAGGCACACATCCCACCAGCAATGCCAAGGTCACCATAGCCACAGGCAGGTGAGGAGACACAGGGGAAACTACCATATGTTATGGATATAGGTAGACATAGGAGTGCTCAGTATGCCCTTGCATTGGCTAAAAAAACAACGCATAGCATACTCACTCATCATCTAGGGCCTAAAACCTTCCTCCTACTCACATACATATAGTAACATTGATACCAGGCAACTCGCACAACCTTTACCTCCCCATGTATTGGCTATGTACTGCTTGCGTCAGACAGAGTCAGTCCTGAACTAAAACTTTGTCAACTGCTGCATTTACAAGGCAAGTCCTGAACTTGGAGTTTATCATTTAATAATATGAATGAGTGGCATATCCATGTATTTCATTACTTGGTCTGGTAAGCTAATAAAAGGTGGGAGATCTGTACAGAACTTACCTTAGCATGTGACAGCAGAGACTTATTTGACTTGTATGTGTCCATTACTAAGTAGTAGGTCTCAGGCTTCAAGGATTTACACAGTCATACCTCTCAAGTACTGATGATCACTGCATGCCCTCTGTTTAGCACCATACGTTTGTAATGGGACATCATTGCAGGAAGAACTCAGAAAGTAATGAGACACATTGCAGTTCCTGACTTCACAACCCTCACAAGATCATTCACTATAAAATTGGAAAATGTTGATGCTATCAACTGTCTAACTTTCCAAGGCCAATATATGTCAAAGGTACAATTACCAGTTCAACACCACAAATGCAGATACACTAACCACTAAGTTAGCTATACACACTGGGCATCAGACACAAAGCTTTTGTATCCCTGAATCCACAAAATAGAAAACAGGGATATGAAACAGTTATCACTTGCACAGGGTGTTTTGTGGGGGGGGGGCAGGAAGATCAGTGAGTATGTGTGAGTAAGAAAGAGAAGAAGGCAGGCATGTGAATAAACCAGCAAATGGCTATTGAGACAAAATGAGTAACTGTTGTGTGTGTGTGTCTGTAGGGGTCCTCCAGGTGAAATTGGTATGTGTGTGTCTGTGTGTGTCTGTATGACTACAGCCAAGCTCTTTGCTGGTCATACATCTTGGTATGTCAGCCAGGTGTGAGCCATGCATGGTAGAGGTGGCAGTTTATCGTTGTAGTCCCTAACCATGAGAACTGGCTCTGCCCGGAGTTGCACTGGCATGTCCATGCCCACAATCAGATGCAGTGCTGCCACCTGAATGTGACTGATATCTGCTGGACAGGCAGCTTTCATGGGGAAACATTTGTACACATTTATCACACAGTATTCCATTTTCATGTATTGGCAATCATGTACACCTCTAAAATGGCTTGACAACCATGTGCATGCCATCAGTACAATTCTACCTAATGCATACAGATACAACTGTAAAAGCTTTTACTTCAGATTTTTCTTAAATACATTCCAGCATATGCAGTATGCAGGTGACAAAATGGAAACATACCTTTTGAAGTTCAATATTCCTCTGTTAAGATATATCCTGAAGAAAAAGGTGTTTTGCAGTCTTCCAAACATACAACTGTCCTCACCATCAGTTTGCCTAGCTACATGGTTGCCTTTTTATGTGGTGTAGATTCAGGGCTGTTAACATGGTGAAGATGCAAATGAGGTATGAACTTTTTAAAATAGCTGAATCCAAAAAATTGGATCCATTTAGGAGACGTAAACATAATGCAGGCACTCTCTCTGTGTTTGTTTTTAATGGATAGAAACTGTGAATGATTAGTGTTTGGGAGAATTAAGGCACAACAGCACTGCAGGCTGCCTTACTTCCACTGGGTGTGTGTCAGGTTAGATCTACAAAATGTTAGATAAAAGGTTGGAAATGTAAGTAAGCAGCACACAAGTCACAGGGTTGTGTTCCATAAAATCCAACCTGCCCTTCATTTGTTGTCAACTGCATATGATATTATTTCCACTTAATATCCTGACACATTTTAAGGCCAGTGCATAGAATGGCTTACATACTGCATGTCTCGGATTGCTGCTCAGATGAAGAATGGCCAACAAACACAGAAATACAAGGCAGAGCTGTATATTTGCAAGCAGTAATCATAATAGATTGTATGACCACTAGATGCACTAAATCAAAAACATGTACAAATAACACTTGTATGGTTTGATATCAGTGTAGATGCTGTTGCAGTTGGTTGTGTGCATATTGATTTAAGTTCTTTGCTACAAAGCTGTTTGTGTGGCAAAGAGGGATAAGGCACCATCATTTGTTCTGAAGGTGCATTGAAGTGAGAGTTCTAATCCAGACCTATGTAGAAATCTCATGTGTACTACCATTTTCTAATGTGTATGTCATAGATTGTTTTTCCTCATTTCAAGTACCTTTCCCTTTTTACTTTTTTTTTTTTTTGGGGGGGGGGCACTGTTTGCACGATGCGTCACTTAGCACAAACTGGACACATGGCCAGACAGTCAAAAACAAAAAACAGATCCATTGAATTAATACTATTAGGCATTGCACAAACCCTCTAAGTGATGTTGCACAGTGGTTAACAGTGATTAGTAAAACAGGGAATGTCATGTAACTAGTCCTGTGGCAGCAGGTTTAAATGTTTAGGGCTGGAGTACAGATGGTCCTCAGTTCTAGTACAGGGTGTGCAACCTTTGTTTTACTGTTGTGACATTACATTTTATAGCAATGAACTGCAAAGTGTTTACTGAACCTTCTTATGGCAACAAGTGAACATGTAGGACTACCATACACATTTTCCTGGGTTCAAATACAACATATTACATATACTTTTACTGTTGTTCTACTTCCCATTGTGAGCACACTTGACATGGTGTAGCTGATATTAATTGTATGTATGAGGGTTGAGACACTAGTATTGTGTTAGTTATGTATTCATTTATCTATGTATTATCACATTTATTCTCAAATGTATGCCTGTGGGTATATTTTGTACTATATTTCTGTAAGTGTATTTCTGCTATCTGGACTGCCATTGCTTTCACATTTGTTTAACACACATACACAACTGCCTGTACATACAATAATCTGAATTTGCTTTGCATGCCACTGTTGTACTCCACTTACCATCACACAGATGAAGTGCTTGAAGGTGCACACTGCTCAGCACCATGTTTGCACAATGGTAAGCGGAGCACAATAGTTTCAAACAGTGTGCACACTCCCAGTGAACATGATGACTGGAATTGTTGAGAAAGCATCATTCTCCATTGCTCTAGATCATTGCAGGCATTTGTGGGGAAGGTGTCAGGTTTAGGGCACAAAGATGGGGTGTCCAGCAGGAGTCCAAGATTTTTATTAGATTCCTAGTTAAGGACCACAGTGCCAGGCTTTTGCAAGGAGAATATTCTGGCTCCCAGTATAAGTCAGATGCTTGGAGAAGTGTAGCCCAGGCTGTAACCAGTGCCACCAGTATCCCCCACACTGGTGAACAATGTAGGCATCACTACCATGACCTCTGGAGGAGGAAGAGGGATACCCTTGACCATTGGATCAGGGAATTTAGCACTGGGAACATTCCACACCTGTGTAAGTATCAACTACAGAGAGTACTTGTAAGACTTAAATGCTGAATATAGACAACACTGGTATTCATAATGGTATTCTGTTCTGTTCTATATTTTCCACAGGTGCACATGATCATGAGGTAAATGCCTGAACCCATGGGGATATATTGACAAGGATGAGGGAACCATGTGGCATGTATGTAGCAGAATAGTAGTAGTGTTATTCTAGCATTAAAAGTTAAAGATAGCTTTTTGGTATTTTATAGAGTTGTATCAAATTGAGCATGCATATCTGAACTGTAAAAGCAAGTATGCATGCATTAGTCTGTTGCACAAACCAAGAGTACAATATTACACTTTAGTCAGAGGTTGGGGGTTCAAATATCACACTTCACAACTATACAATTATTTCTGCAATTTATATTTAAATTAAATTAAAACCTCTATACCAGTGGCACAAATGCCATGCTGTAAAGTGTAATATATATTATTGGAATGCACATATGTGAAATATATGCACATGTCAAAGAATACTTGATGCAATCTGTATGTAGTATAGTATGCATCTGTTAGGAGCTGGTAGTCTTAAAAGTAAAAGTTATGTTAGGAGGTGACAATCTTAAAAGTAAAAGGTAAGACAATAGAGTCAGTTAATTATATGTCACTTATGAAGGTACTAATCTTATCTCTTTTTTTCCTCTCATCCCAACCCTTATCTTCTCTTTTTTCATTTTATTTTTTTTTAATTACATGTTGTCAAAATGTGTCCCTGTCATCCATGTGTACCACATCACTAAATACTCCACAGCACACAGGGTAGGCCTGCCCCACAGAATCCACCTGCCCTCCCCTCCTCCACCAGTTCCAGCACCATTGCCCAGCACATCTGGGAACCAACCTGGCAGCACCACTTCTGTTGCCCCTGCACTACCTGCCCCCAAAATGGTCCATTGGTACCCTCCAGGAGCAGTGGTGGAGGTGCTGATTTTATCACCTGCACTGAACTGACAAGGATAATGCATAGAGTTGTGCACCGCACTGTTGGTGCAAGCCTACAGTGGCTGGAGAGGCTGCTCTCCCTTATTTTATGTAATACCAGGAGGAGACGCAGATGTCAGGCACTCTAATCAGTGGTGCAGTGAGGTGACAGTGATGACAGCCCAGTGGGTGAGAACCCAGTTCTCACTGTCACCCAACTTGTCGACCATGGATTCGGGATGCCCACACCCTCATCCCGATCATGGTGTCTTCCAACCTTTTGTGTCCATTACTGTCCCTGTTTGTTCCAACTCACCCAGACGTTTGTACGTCCCTTCCCCAGCATTCCTCTCTCTTTCTCAAAAAAAGGCACCTGTCCCACAAAAAAAAAAAAAATCATCCCATACATAGCTCTTCATTTCACACAAGCGTCTTGATGCTCTTGATTTGGTCTAACTGGGTATACAATATGATTGTGTTGTGGTCACCCCCTCTCTGGAGGTGACAGTCCAAATTCAGTTAATATTTTGCAGATATATTCACTTTACAATGTTAAAGAAATGTATAGCTATGGTTCTTTCCAACCTCCCTCTTGCTCATTCCTGCCCTGGTTTCCCTTTGTTCTTCCCCCTGCTTACTCTCCATTTCACTCTTGTCTTATTTTCCCCATTTATTATCTTTAATGCATTATTGTGCACCCCATTGCCCAACAATGGTAATTCAAAAGTAGTTAAAAGTATTGCATACAGCTGTATTCGAACCCAGTACCATCTGGCCCCAAAAATAATGTATCACTGCATTAACTGCATTAACACGTGCTGCAACAGAGTAGCAGGTGTATTCCAGAGACTCAGTACTAACTGTCAGACTTTGTTCTTCCCCATTCTTGCTCCCCATTTCACCACTTTCCTATCTAACCCATTTTAATACCTTTAACCTGGTCAAAAAGTAGAATCACACATAACACACAAGTAGCAAAAAAAGCAATGGATCCCTTCACTTTTTGGGCTCCATGTTTGCGAGGAGGTGCACATTGTGCACCAGTGTGCAACGATGGGGAGCAGCGGCAAAATGCAGCAACACCTCTTGTATAAACAATTCATGTCATTGCATTTTCACTCTGAAATGAAAAGTTTTTTTTAAATATTAGATACACCTGTATTCGAATCTAGTAATATCTGGGTAAAAAAAGAATGTATCAGTGCATTAACACGTGCTGTCACAGAGTCATTTAAGCAGCAGGTGTGTTTCATAGACTCAGTACTAACTGTCAGGCTTTAACAATGCAGCTTGCATTTGTGGACTGCTTACCTATGAGCAAGCATGTGTATCTCACATGCATATGTACTTTGCTAATCATCGCACAAACCCACTGCTCGCCGAGCTATGGAATTTAACTATGCCTTCACTTAATAGGAAGTAGTTAACTTGGAAAAGTTCTGGGATTTGCTGGGAGTTCAGCTTTTACATTTATTTCAAGGTTTACTGCTTTGTGATCTTATCTAACCCATGATGACCTTGCAGAAGAGGAGGTGCAATGTTCCCTTATATTTGTGAGTACCAGATCCAGGATATTTACACCCATTGTAGGTGTGTATACTAGCTTTTCCAGGGTGTCTGCATTGTCAATATCTAGGAATCTTTAAGCCTGCGTGTAATGGTTGTATATGCATCCCAGTTTGTGGTGGGATAGTTGAAATCACCCATGAATATGGTGTTGGGCTGAATTGTGAGTGACTCCAGTAAATTCAAGTATGTAGTATCCTGGGTCTTTTACTTTACTGTGCATCAGAATTGTTAATGATGTCATGTCATGTTTTGTTGTGCTGTAATTTAAGTAGTTGTTTTATAGCCAGTGTTTTTGCTAAGTTGAATCGTATTACATTTACTGAAGTTCATGGTACTGAAGCAAGTATGTTTTGGCAGATAGCCATGGAGAGCTTCAGTATTTTAGAGGGGTAAATATTTCTGATTTTAACAGATGGCTCTTAGTACTGCACCTGATGTGTTTTGGTAAACAGCCTTGGAAAATGTCACCACTTAAAACAGGTACACATTTCTTGAATTACAAATTATAAGGTGTGTGTGTGTGTGTGTTTAGTTTAGTTTTGTTTTGTTTCATACTAAAGTACAGTATAGACTGTGGGCTGATTTATATTGTAACAAAATATATTGGGTTGAAAGACCATCTCAGCCATACACCATGAAATTGATGGACTTTCCTTGCAGTGCAAAACATATGGTGTTTCAAATTTTGACTGTTTGCTATAGGCCTTTAATAGTTTGAGACCTAGTTAACAACAGATTGTTTTTATGCCAGTTATACTCATGTGAGTTCCTGAAGCAAATAGTGCTGTAGAAGTGACTGAGACATAGTTGAGCAGCTTTGTGGTGAATCACTGGCTGAGTGTTCTCCATGAGCTTCAAAATCTGCCTTCCAGAATTTACGTGGACCATTGACTTTTCATATTCAGAGCAATATGTAACCATTTCTTAGTCTTTACTGTAGTGTATTTTCCTGCAGTTAGCAATCTGCAACCCTTTCTCTAATTTCTGCTGAAATGGGTTGTATGTTGTTATATATAGAAAGCTCATAATCTTTGTTTTGTAACAAGACTGTATGAATAATCTGGGTAGTCATGGGTTCAGAAAAATTCCAGTGACCTTAGTTAGGAAATGATGACATAAATCATCAGTATAATACATCCTTAGAATTACAGAGAATACTTATGCCAGCAGATTTGTGATTGAAGTGCCCGCATATTTGAACTGTTTCTTACTGAAATTGGTACACCTTGTTTGCTGTCGCATAGACTAGATCCAGGCCTGCTGAATCTAGCTTTGTTTGTATGCTTGTTGTTTGTTTGCTTGTTATTTCCCTGAAACGCTAATTTCACCTAAAACGCAGCTTTTCAGCGCTTCTGTGGATCCCTAGTGATATCTGCATTGCTTACTGTACTTATTTCCTTGTTTCACTTGAAAGAAAGTTACTGTTTGTCGTTTTTGCATTTAAGTTACCTGTAACACATTGCATTTAAGTTACCTGGCACTTGCTCACTAAGTCAGCACTAAACAATTAAAAGCACTACACCCTCACAAACTCCCCATTGAGTATCTTGTTCCCCATTTGGCCCTTTTTTCAATTATAAAGGAATTGCCAATACTTTTCTAGCATGTCCAAAGGTCAGTTGTCAATCTCCTCTCCGGTCCATCTGGTGAATCTAGGAATCTTGAGACAATGTTACAACTGCCTCATGTACACAGACAACCCTCTCCTCCTCCCAACAAATTCCAACACATGTGAGAGATGCAACCATATAGCCAAACTGGAGGCTAAGCTCTCTCAACTCAGTACTGGCGTAACCAGTCAGGAGGAGAAGGAAACCACACTCACTACAATTCCAGTCTCACATAGACCTGCCACGACAGCAAACCAAACACATAAACACACAAAAACATATTCGGAGGCTCTAAATAAAAATCTGCCTAAGCAGCAGAGACCTCCAAAGCAGACACCCAAGCAACCGCTACCCCAAAACAAAACATGTGCAACACATAGCTCACAAAGCCTGTGTGCTGAACAGTCACAGCCCTTAAGGCTAAACAACACACCTGATACACTTGTAATAGGTGACTCTATCGTCAGGCACACTAACGTCCCGCTCACCAGGCTGAACAAGGAGAAGGTCACGGTGAGCTGCCTGTCGGGTGCTAGGATCCGCCACATAGCTCAAGCACTCAGGTCACTCCAAGGCAAGTACAAATATGACTCAGTCATTGTCCATGCTGGTGTGAATGACCTGAGACGTACCTCCCTGGACTACATGAAAAGAGACATAGAGGAGCTCTCTGAACATGTAGCCCAGGCCGGTGTGACCCTGAACTTGAGTAGCATCTTACCCTCACCAAGAATGATGCCACAATATGAAGACAAGATGATCAGTTTCAACAATTGGCTTAAGTATTGGTGTCATTCAAAGGGGATCCAATGCCTGTCAGCCTGGGATGACATGCTCAACAAGCCACGATGCTCCGCTAGGGACGGCTTGCACCTGTCACCCCTGGGCTTTCGGATATTGGCAAAGGCTCTTGCTACCCCCATAGTGCCTTTTTTAGGCAAGGCTCAAAAGACAAACCCACCTCCATAGGTATCACAAGGGATAAGAAACTAAGAGCAATGCTACTCAACGCCAGAAGTCTAAACCTCAAGATGCACGCACTCGACGCTCTCCTTAGCATGGAGAACATCGATATCTGTGCAGTAACAGAAACCTGGTTCAAGGCTGTCGAGAGCACCCCAGCACTACCAGGTTATACCTCATACCATGCTTTTCGGCCCCAAGACTTGGACCGAACCACAAAAGGAGGGGGAGTATCAATATTCGTCAAAGATACCCACAGCACAAAGCATCAGAGACTATCCATGTGCAACTAATAGTGGGTAAAACTGCCTTCCAGTTTATAGCCTACTACAGACCACCCTCCCAAACCCAGGAACCCCACTCGGCCTTCCTGAGAACACTGGAAAATATGAAGGTCTCTCCAAACACCATTATATTGGGCAACTTCAACTACCCAAACATAGACTGGGAGCATTACTCTAGCTCGAATTTATAAACTCAAATGCTATGGAACAACTTGTTACCACTCCCACAAGTGGGGAAAACATACTGGACCTGATCATCACCAACATGGGGACTATATGCTCCAGACCAGAAGTGTATCCCTCATTGGTAAGATCAGACCATAAACTAATCTCACTGGATATTCACATCCCGACCCCACCCCCTGCCCAGAAAACCACAGTGAAAAACTTCTCTAAAGCAAATTTCACACTCCTCAAAACTGAGGTGGAATCCTTCAAAGCCCCCGGGCCTGTGGAAAATACGGCCCAGACCGCAGAATCCTTTATAAACGCATTCTATGAACACCTTCAGGAATGCATGGATCATGCAATCCCAAATAAAACCAAGACCCAATCCTCCAAAGGCAGACGTCCTGTCTGGTGGACACCAGCCATAAACAAACTATACAATAGAAGGAGGAAGCTACTACATGATAGAGCAAAATCCCAAAAAAGGGAAGGCATCTCTGATCCGTATTAGCAAAAAACTACGGGCACTCATAAAATCGTCTAAGGCCAGCTTCGAGAGAAAAATTGCACAGGACACTAAGGATAATCACAAGGCTTTCTTTAGTTATGTTAGGAACCTAGGTGGGAATTCCCAGATATGCTCAGAATTAGTCCAAAATGACAAAAAATACACCGAACCCACAGACATTGCCAACATCCATTCCTTGAAGGTGGAAACACAGAGGCGCTAGAGTGTGAATAAAATAAGTGGATTCATTCATTGCTTCACTTTATTACTTTGGAATTTATCAGCGACATCCAGTTGTTGGGTCAGAGTTGTTTCATTTTGGGAAGAAGAGGAGTGTTTGTCTATATTGCCAACATCCTAGCTGACAGGTTCAGCGCAAACTTCTCCCCCCCCTCCCCACCAAAAGGGCAAATATCTATCCCAGCAGAGTGCTGCTCCCCTGACATCTCAGATGCTCAGGTAAGAGCCGCCCTCTCCAAAGCAAAAAACACAGCATCAGTGGGACCAGACGGTGTCCCGGGCTGCATCCTACATGAACTCCAAGAAGAGCTAAACCCAAACATAAAACTACTGTTCAATCTCAGCCTTAGTACAGGATATGTACCCAAAGAGTGGCGTACAGCAACAGTGGTCCCTCTCCACAAAGGTGGTGCCTCAATGGATCCTGGAAACTATCGCCCCATAAGCCTGACTAGCTTGGTCTGCAAAGCTATGGAAAGGATCATCATGGACCTCATAAATAAAGATACTGGGGACCTACAGATACTGGATCCTACCCAGTTCGACTTTGTTAAGGGCAGATCCTGCCTCTTAAACCTGGTCAATTTCTTTGAAACAGTCATCAAGGCCATTGATGAGGGGAAGGTGGTCCACACAGCCTACCTGGACCTCGCAAAAGCCTTCGGTACAATACCCCATTTGGGCATTATAGATAAGCTCACCAGCTTAAATATAAACCCCTATGTCATTAGATGGGTTGCAAACTGGCTCAAGGACAGAACCCACATGGTTAGAATTTCTGGAGCCATGTCAGACTCCAAACCAGTTACAAGTGGTGTCCCACAAGGCTCAGTCCTGGGACCTCTCTTGTTCGGTATATATTTCTCGGAGGTACAGGCCAACACGGAAGGACTGTGGCTGACTAAGTTCGCAGATGACTGCAAACTGGGTGCCATAATCGACTCTCCAGTCGACACAAGCATCCTCCAATAGGGCCTCATAGAAACAGACAACTGGTGCCAGAGCCATGGCCTCTAGCTAAATGCCAAAACGTGTATAGTCATCCCCTTTGGCAAAAACAGTGCTCACAAATTACCACATAGGTGGTAATCCATTAAGTACAGAAGAAGTAATTAGGGACCTGGGGACCCAAGTTGATAGCAATCTCTCATTTGACAACCACGTGGCCAAAGTGGTTAGAAGAACATTTTATATAGCCCACCTAATCATGAAGGGATTCACATCTAGATCAGGGGAGGTCATCGTGCCTCTTTACTCATCCCTCATCAGGCCCATAATTGAGTGCAATGCCCCTTTGGGATGTACCTTACCAGACACCTGCAGCAACTGGAAAGACCCCAAAAGTACCTCACCAAGAGGATCAAAGGGCTCAAACAGATGCCATATGCTGCCCGGTTAAAGAAACTCCAGCTCTACTCAGTGGCATACCGCCTGCTCAGAGGCAATCTGTGCCTGACATATAAAGCCATGTCCAACCCGGAATTAATGGACATGCTGCACCTCAGAAAATCCAAATCCCATCGAGCTACGCACTCGAGAGACTTGAACCTCAGCACTGAAATAAATAGGACATGCTGGAGGGACAGATTCATAACCCAGAGGCTCCCTTCACTCTGGAATAAAATCCCAGTCCAGGTTAGGCAGAGTCCCTCATTGACTCTCTTCAAGAGGAATCTTGATGAGTGGATGGGAGATCGAGGTTTACCCTGGTATCACTTCTGTGTCACTGTTAGACAGAGGCACAGTATACTAACCTCGAAAAAGGGCATAGCAAAACTAATTTAAAATGTGTGGTGAAAGCCAAACACACTCTGGCTAGGTTTATAAATGCCCTAGGGCAGATAGCCTAGTATGAACCTATGAACCTATAACTCAGTCTGAAACAACAGGCAGCGTCACCAAGTAACTTGCTCACTGATGTGGAGCAGTCTGTGATTGAGTGATGTGTCCTAAACTTTGAAAGACTGGATTGCAGTTCTTCACTTTAACCAGTACACCAACAGTCTTACATTTCAGCAATGTGCATATGAGACATTGACTAGTAAGATGTCAACTTGTAAATTTAATTTATAAGATGTGAGCATCCAGACTGAAGTAGGGCACATCCTGAACGTTGTTTTGAGCTTTTTTGCAATTCATTTATTTAGTAAAGCATTTTGCCTTCTGTCAGTTTGCAATATACTAAGGAAATTTAATCTCTATTTTAGGAAAATAAATGAGTAACCTAAGTGAACTATTTGAATCCTATATTAATGTTAAAACTGTATTCTGAATTCCACAGAAAGATGAGCTTGGAAAACGGGCCCCAAAGTGGATTCGTGATAATGAAGTTACCATGTGTATGATATGCAAAGAAATGTTCAATGCACTGACAAGGAGGCGGCATCACTGTCGAGCATGTGGGCATGTAAGTTGGCAAAACAGATTGTGTAAAAGTATTAAACTATACAATTTTATTTAAGAAAGTGTACTGTTATACTTTTGATACACCTGTGTTTTATAGTTAATTTCATTTTAGGATATACTTCTGATGTTACAGCTGCCAGTAGTTTGAAAACCAAAAAAAAAGATTGTGAAGTCTTTATTGATGTTTTAATTTTCTGTCTGTTCACTTTTACATCATGACTACACCCACAAAATTATGTCAACTCAGACACTGGCAGTGATTTGCATACATCAGTAAAGCTTTCTGAGTGAATTTACATACTTGCTGTTTGTTGACTGGGTTAGTCCCACTAGGCTAGTGGCCCCGTTTCTGGGGAGACCTGAATTGGACCATTTAGGAGCATCCCCTGCTCTCTTTGGTAGGTGCCATGGGATCTTTTTCATACACCTAAGCTGCCACCAACTCAAGCTGATGGACCTTGGCTAGGGTTACCACCTTTTCAAATGTCCAAAGTGGGACATTTTTGGTACAAACGTCAGATTTTGCAGGCCAAAACATACCCATGGCCAGTACTTCACTTTTTTGCCTAAGTACTGTTGTAGCATTTTAGTTGCTTATTCTGTTTCTTATAACATTTAGGTGTTTCAGATTCAGAATGACAGTTTTATGCAACTATTCCATAAAATATAGGAAATAATTTTGTCCTAAAATCTCAGGACATTTGCCATTTTTACAATTTTTTTGCAGGACACAACTGGCCAAAGAGGGACTTGTCCCTCACAAAGTGGGACAGGTGGTAACCCTAACCTTGGCTTACCATCTAATCCAAGGAACTTGCTCATGACAATTTCTTAAATATGGTGGCTACTTTGCATCCTTCAGAAACAGAGTATTATCCCTAATAACTTGTCACCTCCACTCTTTTCTCACAGAAAATGTAGCAGCAGTCATTGACAGTTTGTTGCTGTCCATCCCAAGCTCTCTCAACCTACAGGGGAATAATAGAAACATTGCACTGTCAGTGAGAGGTTTCTGCTTGTGTGTATGTTTTTCACTATTTTAGTCTTGTATTTTTCTTGTGTTTATCTCTAGTCCTATTCAAAGCCATGATTAAAAAGTGTCTTAATGCATGATCTTGCTAATTTAGCTACCAAATAAGTTAACATCAAATATACCTGTCCTAACTCCACTTCTATCAAGTATGTAAGCTTACTAAAGAGGACACGTCTGCTAATAAATAGTTTTCCTGTTCTACATACTGATATCTTGCCATAGCTAATTCAGACGTACGCCACTCCCTAAAGTTGAAGGCCTCTGTGCCATTGGAGCTGTGCTAATAAATGTAGTTTGATGGGCAGTTGAAGGCCAGCCTAATCACATGGTGGCTAAAGCACAACTGTATTTAATGTAGCCTAACAATAGCTGAAGTAAGCACACCAGATAGGCATAGTCAGACTTTCCCTACTAAACAGCCCAAGGCACCTGTGCTTGCTGTCCCTATGTACTGTTATGGGCTGAACAATTCTCCTAACCTTCATTAGGGGATCTCTGATAAAGCACTTCGTCCATCCTTTCTGCCAGGATCAGAGACAGCAAGCTAATCAGCCTAATCCTTCCATCCTTAAATACCTGGGACACTAGTAAATCCGGATCACAAGCAATCAAGTACAGGCTATCTCCTTCTCACCAATGAGACAGAGCCCTAAAACTCCTTTTGTAATTTGGCAGCTTGAAAGGAAATGATCTTCTTAACCAAAATTCATTTCTGGAGTTCTTTCTAGGCTGTCTAGACTAACAAACATTTATTTTGCTTCTTCTTTGTAGATCAGTGTGTGTGTACAGCTTAAAGAAACTTTCTAGGAGCTTGCACAAGTGTATAAATAGTGAGCACATGCAAGCCTGACTGCCATTTTGTAGTAAGCTGTTGAGATGTAAGCATGTATGTCTGTATAGTCTGTCTGTTAATCAGTTTGCTTATATTTTGTAATGCTGCTATCCATCCTGATGTATTTCTGTGTAATAAAGCATATAAACGAACTACCCCGCCTGCTCGCCATTTATACTAGTGAGGGCCTAGCGACACTCTAGAGACTGATAAAACTGGGTACCTTTGAAGTATTACATATTCTTTCTAAACTTTGAGTGATTGTATGTTTATAGTATAAACAAATCAATCACCCACCAAGAATAGTTTGGGCACTTTTTTCTGGGGGGAGGTTATTCCCAAGCTTTTGGTAATTACCTGACTACCATTAATGATTGCTACTCTTCTTTATGAGGAGACTGAAGAGACCACTACTATGCCAGGAATTGTGTAAATAAAAAATTTAGAGGTCAAAGAGATTTTTCAGGAGTTGGACTTTGAGTAATCCATCAAGTGTTTTCAGCATTCTTGCTTCAGGTTGTGGAGCTAACATTTTGCATTTATATGTTTGGGAGTTGTATTTTAGCAAAAGGAATGACCATGACAGTATCCTGGAAGCTGACAAGGAGTTCAGGGGTATATTGCAGAATGTTTCCTTCATAATGTTTGCTTCAACGCATCTGAGTTTGCCTTCCTTGGGAAGTTTTATAAAGAGAGATGCAAGGATCTTTATGGAGCATTACCTCCATCTGCATATCCATATGTTCATCTTGTGTGCTACGGTGCATTTGTATGTGTGCTGAGCATCCATGAATTCCATAGTCTTCCAGATATTTCTGAGATGCTTAGGCAGATCCACTCTATGAATTCCCAGGCAAAACATTACTGCATCCTCATTTTATAAAGGAACAGTCTGATAAATACACACACAAATCTAAGTTAACCACATAATTTTGGTTAAAAGTAGTCCATCAGGCCTGCTTAACAAACAAAGGAATAAATAAAACAAAACAAGTTCTATGTGAGGCACCAACGCATTGCAAGCAGTCTTTGAAACCACTGCAGTACTGAGAACGTGCAGTTTCTGTAGTGCCAGTGGCCTTTATTGAAACTGAAACATGCAGTTTTACATGGAAAATGGTATTTTATGAAGTTGAACTCCATAGATTGTCTTTTATCTGACTGTATTTCAATCACCTTCTTTGATACTTTCTCTCATATGCATATATAATGTATGAAATAAAGCTGAAGAGGCAACCAACCCATAAAATAGTGGCAAAACAACAAACGTTTTGCTATATATTACACACACACACACACACATACATATATATATATATATATATAGGGATTCTACACAGAAAACCTCAGGATACTTCATATTCTTCCATCCTCTGAAATGTCTGTCACATACTCTGTTGTGCCACTGTTTCAAGCACAAACATCCCCTGTATCAGGAGGTCACCTTCTCTGATTACCAAGACCATGTCATCCTTTTATACACCACACTAAACAGAACAATCATTCTAATAAAACAATATGTTTGCCTTCAAGGAGAACATATTTGCAAAGCAATCTATGTCATACAGTATTTATTCCAACAGTTACAAAATTTTCAATACTTACAGAACACTTTATGTCCAGCAATATTACTTGTGTTGTTTTGATGTATCATGAGGTGAAAATAGCCATATTATCTTGCACTGCATTATAGATGTGAGGTATAGGTCTAAGTGTCTACACACACACACACACACATATATATATATATATATATATATATATATATATATATATATATATATATATAAATTGTAGGTTAAAAAAACAATGATGTGTAAAAACATCAGTGACAAAAAAAGAAAAAAACATAAAGCAAAAACATTGAAAACCTAATAATCATTCACTAAACCCAAATCAGTCCGATTGGTGATGCTATTAAGGCAATGAGTTTTCATCAATTAATTCCCATAATTACCTTGAAATCCTGTGCTTTGCATCTAGATTTCATTCATGTTTAACTTGAATTTAATTAAGGCTACATTTATAGATATATAAATGCACATAAAACTAATGCATTTTTTTATATGTGTGGTACTGGAAGAATGTGCTGCTTTCAGCGGCAAAGGTAACTTATCAGGTATATCCAAATTGATGCATAAAATGGCTCCACCTTCTTTATTAGATGGGAGGAGGCTACAGAAGTCAAACATTGCCATGCATGCTTGCCTTCATTTTTACCATGCCTTTTCAAAGTAGTTGATGATTAGTGGTCTGCTTTTTACTCAAAATGGTTAACCTAAAGTGATAGTCACTGAGTAAGCCATGCTTTTTTGACTGATCATTAATATATACTCCAGAGATCATCAGAAAGACCAAGCCTCATTAAGTTAGCAAGGATATAAGGTTAATGTGTAAATACATGTGAATTCACGTTTACTATTCTAAATCTCAAATAAGTCAAATATAGCTGCAAAAAAATAAACATGGTGGAAATAAAACAAACAAAGGCATTCTCACTTTAAAATTGCCATGAAAGACACTAACATAGCTTCTGTACACCTAAACAGGATCAAATTTCATACTTCATTGTACAGTCACACACGAGATGGAAATTAAAAAGTTATTGACAAAAGATGTATTTAATGTACATAGGCATTAATACTACTACAGATTAATAAACAAGTGTTATGAAGTTTCTTTTATTTTTCTAGCAACTGAAAATTATGGAAAATAAAGTATCACTCAAAAGTAGGAGTCTACATACTGCATTAAATAATTCAACTAAATTCAGTATGCTTTATGAACAGTGTTAATGCAGTTAAGTGATAATAAACAACTTTGAAAAAAATAACTGCATATGTTAGCTGTCATGATAAAATATAATGACAAGGCATAAATTGTTGTTGTAGCTGTTAGCAATTAAAAGACACAAGTAAAACAGGGAATTATTTAGAACAGTAGCTTACATACTTAATACCCATTTTTAAGTATACCTGCAAACAAAAAATGCATTGCATTTTTAATTTTTTTTTGATAAAAGTTCTTTGATAGTAGTAAGCTAAGAAGAGAGAATAATTTCCTAAATATTTTTAGATGATGATAATGTGCTTGTGATCCTGGGTGTACAACATTGGCAGCACTGTTGTCATGTGATGGATATCCTGTTACAACCTGCTGCTCATGGTTATTCTTTTCAAGAAAATGCTATTGTGCATTTTTCAGAGTGGTGACACTATAACTGCATGTACATATACCTTGTGAAACTGGTCATGAACTTTCTGATTTAACTGGAGCTGGTATGAGGAGGATGGTTGTGCCCATCCCATTTGGGGGAGAGGTATGTAGCAGGCCGCAAATTGCCATGCTGGATTGGATGCAAATGCATCCTAGGTGTGGGTGTTCTGTTCTGCATGCTACTAGTTGGTGGGTTGTAGCCTAAATTCAAAGTATACAAAGACATGCACTAATATAAGCAGGGCACAGTATCTGTTGTGGTAACATGGGCTGTTTGTTATCCCACCCAGGGCCTTACATGTAATGCTGTTGTTGCCAGGATACTGGTGAGGGCAGAAAAACTGCACTATAGTTGCCTGGATGGTAGCCACTCCTGTCAGCTCTTGTCTCCAAATTGAAAATGAGTAGTATGTGGGGAAGAACAG
Organism: Protopterus annectens; assembly: GCF_019279795.1. Lineage (NCBI taxonomy): Eukaryota > Metazoa > Chordata > Ceratodontiformes > Protopteridae > Protopterus > Protopterus annectens. The sequence goes on along the minus strand of NC_056745.1, from coordinate 664,137,677 downwards.
GCTCAAGACTAATAAGGGGAAGCTTGGTGTTTGGCAGACACTATGGCTAAAAGCACCTAAAAAATATATATCTTCCAGCTTAAGTATAACTATTAGAATGCTCTACCCCTGAGTCACTGAGTGGTAACCAGATGTGCTAAACAGCAAACACAGTTTGCAGGTTGCTACCTGAATCTGCATTTCTGTACATAGTGTGTCTGATTGTGCAGCCCCAGAGTTCATGAATGGCAGTTTCAGTGAGGGTCACTTTGTCAAAAACAAGTGTCAGAAGGTAATTTGTTTATACAAATAAGTCATTTCAAAGGTAAATTACCAAGTATGAATAACATGTATAAGAAGGTTCTGTGTCTGATAAAGCTGCACAGCATGAGGAAAACTGCCGTAAATGATCTTCACTTTACATGCCATGTGTTAAACAGTGGTGTACAAGTGAGGCTGGAACTTCGGAGGTGCAGACTATAAGCTCTTGTACAAAACTGCCAACATGTTAATAGTGTTTCAGCAGCACTGTGTGACTTTTACAAGCATGAAAAAAGGTATGCCATAAAAATCCCCACCAAAACATGGCTGCTGTGCAAGGTGGAGGAGGTTGATGTAATACATGGCAGATGCAACACAGGATGGTGGCAGTTTGTAACTCAGTGGATTTTACAGATGTAATGTTGACAGGAACAGCATAGCAGGGCATAGAGAGAAATGGTGGCGATATGTAGTGTGCAGCTTAAGGAGTAGTACTGGGCACAATCTAAGTGATGAACTTGGTTAGTCACACACAACCTGACAAGGTGTAAAATGTAAATGCATAGAAGGAATAAATGCAGAAACACAGAATAGTAGCCATAAATGGAGGGCAGTCATAATCAACCAAAATAACCAAAGTTCGAGGACCAATATATCAAACTTCCTGTCAAATGTGACAGCATATATGTTAACTGCACTGGGGGTGACAGCTGAAGATTACTACCACAGAATGTAATAATATATGCTTGTTAGAGCCTTATTTTGGGTATGTGATATCTTAAGTTTTGTGTAAAGGGATTTAGCTTAGACTGCAGGAAGATATTGTGGTGTCTGTACATGTTACAGTGTGGATGACATGTCCTATTATGTACACTTCTGAAAATAATGCATAATCCTGTCCTACTTCCCTGACTGGCTTCTGTGCCAGCGTTAACATAGGAGAGTATTCCCATGAGCAGCAGGAAGACCAAAGCTAACAAACAATGGACATGCATTGCCAATAATGAGTTTGGTTATGAACCATTGAAGACCCTTATGGTTAAACCTAACACCTAGTACATTTTCAAAGATAAAAAAAATGCAGTCATGTACTACTGTTGTGTAAACAAGGCATGGCAGAACTAAGGGGGAGGCTACAACACTGCCAGTATTTTGTGCCATCAGGGTCCTGCATAACTCAGTGCTTCAGCCATAAGCTGCATCTTAATGCAGAGACCAAGGCACACACGCTCCACTAGCCTGTGCCATCATCAGCCTTTGTAATAGACTCTGAATGGCGTTGTACTGAATTGCTGTGCATAATCTAGTGGGATGCTTGTTAACTGGTCCGGTACAGTTGTATCACTTCAACAGAGGAAGAACCGAATGCCAGTCTTATTATAGCTCTGGAGCTTGAGCATCTCACCAGGTCAAAACTCTTCCCATACTTTGAATGACTTGGAAGGTGTTTTGTACTAGTTTCATGTTCTTCCACTACTGCCATTTAGTCATCTGTAGCATGTAGTTTGAGCTGGAAAACAGCTGCCTCATCCTTTACCTCCTGGCCAGCTTTCTGAACCTGGATTTGAGTTGCCCTTCATTTTAGATAGATATCTGTGTGCAGTTGAGTGTAAAAATATGGTCAGCAGCACAGGAATTTGGCACAATGTCTTTCCATGCCATGAAATATCACAGCCTAGATCAAGTTGAGTCTGGTTACCCGTTTTGTTTATAAAATAGGATATAGTGGGAATGCAACTAATGTGGGAAGTTGTAATAATGATGCAGAAGTGGAAATTATGTTGCATATGTAACCCAAATGCAGATGATACAGATTTTTGCATATAGTTTTATAAAATTTAGCAGAACAATACCCCATCAATAGACAAGGAGATAGCAGGGGATGTTAATGTAGTTAATAAACTGTAGTTGGAAAATGGGGAAGGAAGGAACTGCATGTAAAGGCTAAGGCAGTGCTGTTGGAGTGAGAGAGAGAAATGCGAGGGATGAATGGATATATTAAGGAAGTTCAACCCAGATTAAGGGGAATGTATCCATGCCTTTTCTAAGGAGAGAGAGTGAAAAAATGAGTAGAATTCTGCATATAGGCTCAAGCATGATCTAACAGTATGGGAGGTGGTGATTGGAAAAAGTACCTCTGGGACTACGCTCGTGTTAAATTCTGTAAGTAATGCAGGTATTACAGTGTAATAAGGGTGCATTTGGAGGTGGAAACCAGAGATATGGGGCATATAAAGAAAAGGAAAGGAATTGAGGTAGTAAAAGAAATTCTTGCCTTGAATAAAATGGAGGAAAGAGAGCAGAAGCAGGTTTTGTGGGAGGCAGTGAAATGCTCCTTTAGGGGGTATACTAATGACCATGGAGGGATACTGGAGAATACGTAAGCAAGCATTGCTAGATGAATTGTGAAGGAGTCTGAAGATGTTACAGTTAGGGCTGAATAGTGGCATTTTTAGAGCTAGGGAAGAATCTGTGGTAGAGCAGCATAGTTTAGAACACAAACTAATGGGGGTAGGCAACTGTAGAGGAGAAAGGCATAGTCATGAAGCAGGATCTTTGATGAGCTTATGGGGAACAAGACTGGAAACAGAGAGAGGAAGTGAGAAAGTTATATTTTGGCCTGAGGGGAAACATGGAAAATATGTCATACAAGACAGGAAGTGAAGTATGTGATCAATGACTTTCATTCAGGGATGTAACAGTACATGCAGTGAGTCTGGTAGTTGGTGGAGACGATTAAGTTGTTAGAACTACTTCCTTTGGTACAGAGCTGATTCCCCCGGCCTTCATTTGCCTAGTGTGTAACCATGAGCAACTCACATAGCCAGATAATGCTTTGGGACAATTGGGAATTTGGACTAGGCTAATTAATGGCCTCTTAGAAGGCATGCCTAGTAGCTACCTATGAAAATACATTAAGGCCATGAGCTGTTAATGAGCTACTTCCTGTGGTACAGCATTTGGTTTCCTCAATCTTCTTTGTGACCTTGAGCAAATCACTTAACCAAGCAGTGCTATGGGGCAACTGGGTGTTTTAGCTTGGCTTATTAGTGGTCTCCTGGCAGGAGCGGCCTTAGGTCAACTGCTGCCCTAGGCAAAAGGGCTCCATGGTGCCCCCATCCTGGTCTACCTATACCAAATAAATACTGGAAAAGTGCCCCTGCTAGAGCGGCGCTCTAGATGGCCGCCTAGTTGGCCTATGCCTAAGGCCGGCTATGTCTCCTGGATAGAATACCTATTATCTACCTATGAACCCATGGAGATGTAAGTAACTATGAGATGGGGGGAAGTGGAAGGGTCTGAGAATGATGGTGGGGAGAGAAGTGAGTTGGATAAGTAAATAATATTGGAAGTAGTAACCATAAGTATAAACAAAGCTAAGATACAGAAAGCCTCTGGGAATGTTGGGCTTACTACAGTCTTTTATAAAATGAGGAGGGGGAAGTCTCAGTCAAGAACTATTATGATGTATACAGTATAGAAAATGTAGGATGGGCAGGGCAGTTCCCAGTATTGTTTATGAAAGCTAGGGTTCTTGTGCCTAAAGTGACCCTGGGAATTTTTGATCTGTATCCTTACTTAATTTGGATGGAAACATTTTTGCTGCAATACTAATGCATACATTGGATAGAGTTATCCCCTAGGTTTTGTGCACAAAGGCTGAAAGAGGGTTATTTTAGGAAAAGACTAGGTGAAAGTAGTTGGTGGCTTTTGGGGAACATTTTGTCATGAATGACTAGGATGGTGGTTGATAGTTTGGGAGTTTTTATTTGTTTATCTTTAACATTAAAAAAGTTTTAGGCATGTTGGAATGCAAATTCATATTGAGAGTATTTCAGGGAATAGGGGGTTAGGCTATATTTCATTAAAGGGATAAACAGCCAAGATTAGGTAGTTAACTGTGAGTTGGCAAGAAAAGTAGAGGAGGAGAGAGAGAGGGGGAACTCTACAGAGGTGTCCCTTTCACCTAGCCTTTTTCTTTGGCTACAGAAGAGCTAGTTCATAGAGTGAGACATTTTTTTTTATTTTATTTATTTAAGTTTGATGACCGGGGAAGTCCACTGGGCCATAAAGAGCCTGTTTTCAGTGGAGGCCCAGGGAGAAAAGCTCCAAATTATTTCAAGTTACATGTTACGTTACAAAAGAGTAACAAAAATTCGTACAGAACAATTAAACATTTGCAGAAGAATAATACATCATGTAAATAGGCTCTTAGTGAGTTAACATTTAAAATAAATGGGTAAGCTGAGTATGTACAGAAAAGACATTTTTGTCAATAAGCTCTTAGTAAGTTAACATTTAAATTGCTAGTAGCCCTTTGCAGGTTAGGTGAACTATTTTGCATGGAGAAAGTGCCAGAATATTTGTTATGGAAAATATAGTACATTAGATAGCAGATAGAAAATCTGAAAAATACTTTGAGATAATCTTCTGGAAGGAGTTTAGCCTGACTGGATATAGCTCTACTGGGGAGTTACAGTATCGTCAAAACATTTAATTTACAATCTGGTTTTGAATGTAATTGGCAGAAGCTAACCCATTTCGAATGAGAGTTGGTGGAGGGAACAGTCCGGTGAATGATCATGTGATAGAGGTCTGGTATGAGATATCTTGGTGTCAAAGTATATTGAAGCTTTTGCAGTACAGTGGAGGTAGACTATAGGGTAATGATAAATCAGATTAGGAGCATACAGAGTAGATGGCATAGTAGCGTGGCTTCCCTTGCAGGAAGAAGAAATAATATTGAAATGCTGATATTAGCCCAGATGATGTATATCTTCAGGTACATGTCATTGGAGAATATATGTAATGGGATGCTGATAATACAAGCTAGCTGTGATAGACTTGTATGAGGAGGTGGGAGATCTAGGACGGTGATTACAATTGAGATGGACAGTGGGAGGATGGAACATGCCAGATTTTGCATTATATTTTTTAGCAACTGCAGCTGCCTATATTTTGGAAACAAGACAAGGCAATAGATGAGGAGGTGGTTTTGGTGCTCAAGAGAAGAGGTATTATGTCAGAGTCTGACGAGAATTGTCAGGATGGGGACATTTGTAGATAATATGGTTAATTCCTAAAACTAAGATATATGGAGGAGTAGTTAATTGGAAGAAGGAAGTGGAAGGAGAAGGGAATAAAGTTTGCTTAGTTCTGTGTTAAAAGAGAGAGGAGGATTGCAAGGTTGTTTATTTTGTTAAGGGGAGGAATCTGAAGATATATTTCATATATATAAGGGGCAATGGCTCCACTGTGAACAAGTAACTGGTGTTGTTAAATTGTGAATGGTAAGCAAAGGAGTACTAAAGGATGTAAAGAGGGACAGGATTCAAATAGGTGATGACCACTGGGGCACTGAGGAGTAAGGGCATTTAAATGTGAAAGTCTTTTATAGGAAGATAGGTTGTATGCAATAATATTGCTGAAGGGAGTCCCTTTCATTAAGGGGGGGGGGAGTACAAGATGGAGTAGTGTTTAATAAAGCAAAAATGGAAGGAAGTAATGCATAGAATAGGTAAACTGAAAGATGTGCCAATTATTAGGGGCCATCATTTGAGGTGGCAAAGAATTCCCAAAACAAATAGCTATGTATTGGAAAGTGGGAAATTGTAAGGACTGTAGTCCTGTACTAGAGGAACCTGGGTATATCCACATGTTTTGGGAGTTATCGTGGATATATAGCTAATGCATAAGTAAATGTGATTTTATCTACTGTATGAAGGTAATCAGGAAATAGAAATTTGTATTGTTAGGGTTAGTAGGCAAGAGAGAAAAATAGAAGGTATGAAGAAAAAAAACTGCTGCTATGTTTAGGGTGATGAGTTAAGACTTTAAGTGCAAAAAGTTATGAGAGAGAGATTAATGGCAGGTCTGTATGATTTAGGCTAAATAAAATAAGTACTTACATGAGGGTAATGGTTGCATAAGTGATGCAGAGTAAAATTAAAAATTAAAATAAAGTAGGTTACAGTGGGGAAATGCAAGGGGGACAGGATGGAACAGGCCTAGAATAAGTGTTCGGGGGTGCAAAAATATTAAGAATGAACAGGGGAACACATGGGGAGTATAAAAAGTTTGATATATAACTGGGAAATATAAATAAGCTGTGATTGTATATTGTAATAGTTTCTTGTTATGCTGGAATATTCTTTTGTTGTATGTTCACTTTTTTTTTTTGCATGATATTTTCTTGAAAGCAAATATGTGTGTGTGTATGTATATATATATATATATATATATATATATATATATATATATATGTATATCCCATTCTAATTACTGAAATCACATTACTCCGAAACTCACTTTGCCGAGACCAGTTGTCCGAAACTCCACTAGTCCGAAATGGCTCTTTGCCGAAACACACAATACCAAAATTCTTCTCTAAATTTTGCAAGGAGACAGGCCCCCCTGCACCCCCAATTTGGGGGGAGCTGCACCTCCCACACCCCCTGCAAATTATATATACTAAATCCGAGATCATACTACAGTGACAACAATGGTATATTTGCCCATCCATTCTGTAGTGAGATCTCCATTTACAATATAGGAGTGCGGTACACTTTTTGCATTCCACAATGTACATAGATTTACACCTACTTGCATAACTGGTATGGTGCACTAGACAGCATGAAAGCAGACATTTCACAGAGAGAAAAAATCACCACCAGACCAAGTGTAGCTTACCACTAAAATTTTAGAATATCAATAAAACATTGCTTTTTAAAGTAAACCAGCTTGAAATGAGGTTAACATTTTTTTACTGTGATTTTTAGGTGAATTCTCTAATGGATAGTTAGAATGCACATTAAAGGTTATCTCCTGCTACCTGAGGCATGCCCTTAACATTTCTATGTACTTATTACAGGGGGTTAGAGGTGTGATGATTTCAGAATTTAGAGCATTAGACACAGAAAAAACTGTTAGGTTTTTGTGATCATACAGGCTGGGTTTCATTTCCATTAACCAGAAAGGCAGCAGGGAAGAAAAACAGCAAGCACCTAGTGGGTGTTCTTCCATGAAAGGAGGTCCGCGAGCCTTGGTAACTCGTTGACAGATTGGTTAAGGTTTCTGCCTCATAGCGCCAGGATCTGGGATTGTTGACCCTCTGGTTTATTCTTCTGTGGAACTTACAGCCTTTCCCTTTGCATTAGAGGGCTTTCTGTGGCTACTCCGGTTTCCCTCTACACCTCAAAAAAAAAAAAAAACATACTGGTTGATTGACTGTTTAAAACTGTCCATGCATATTGTATTTATATACATGTGTCTTTGTCTGGGTAGAAGGGTTTCATGAATGACCAGTTCACTTGTTTATCTAATCATTTGATTACCCGATAGTTGAGCTAGTTGTCAGACCTTTTTCAGGCATGACCTGGGCTATCTGAGGAGCACATGTAGAACAGCACTATATACAATTGTAGAACAGTATGATAATTAGATTGTATACTGTATAGCAATGGAAAAGTTTTAAATTATTCACAATGATATTTTGACAAAAACAATAGAAATCAGAATAAGCATATTTGGATAAAATCTGAGATGTTGTATATCCTGCAAGCACTTACTTACCTTGCCCAGGTAGTAGAGATACCAAGAACTAAGCCGTCTCCTGTAGAGTTAATTTTAATATATAGTTTTGATTACACAGGCACTGTTACAGTACCATTCAACTGCAGAATCTGCATAATTAAAATTGTTCCTTATGCTATTGTTTAAAAAAAAGTGTACTCTTATGGTGCTGATTACTGCTAAATTTATGATGATAGATCTAAGGAGAAACCTCCAACTCCAAATACTGAGCATACACTGCAATGAAAGCCACATTTGGCAAACAACGAAGCAAACTTTTTGCAGAATAGGAAGTCCTCCTTTACCCCACAAACCCTGACTTGTATACACCATCTCCATTGTAACATAACAGTGGGGAAAAGTGTAGAATCTGTGTTTACTGAAAGTAGCTTTCAGCAGAATGTATTTGTGGTGTATCTGTTCGGACAAACCACATAGAATATTTACTTCTGATGTAATGACAACTGAGCAAAGATGCTTTCTAGGCCATTACTGTTGTCTGCCCATGGAGTGAATTGTGCACATTCAATGTGAGCTGAATGACAAACAACAGAGTAACCAAATGGTTAAGACAATCAGGGGTACTGCCTCGTTGTCACCACATGAAATATTCCTCAAACTATGCCTTGAGTCTATCTGCGAGGCTGCCTAAGTCGTCCTATCCAATCCAGTTTGCATACCAGGCAAATAGATCGACTGCGGATGCTATATCTGTCACACTACACCTTGCATTAAAACACCTAGAAGGGAGGAAACAACTACGTGCGGATGCTATACACTGACTTCAGTTCTGCATTCAGCACTGTGATACCGATGCAACTGGTGGATTAACTTTGTGAAACTTGGGATAAACAAGCACCTATGTAACTGGACTCTCAACTTTCTGGTTGGTAGACCCCAGTGGGCTTGCACTGGAAACAACACCTCTCAACGCACAGTCTTTAATACTGGTGTTCCCCCAAGGTTGTGTGCTCAGCCACTTGCTCTTCACCATCCTCACCCATGACTGCACTGCATAACAAAAGTCAAACCATATTATAAAATTCGCTAACAATACCACAGTCTTGGGTCTCATTAACGGTGGGAATGAACATAACTACAGGGATGAGGTAAACACTTTGACTGCCTGGTGTGACAGGAACAATCTGGACCTGAATGTTAATAAGACCAAAGAAATGGTTATGGACTTCAGGAGAAAGGCAACAGTTCACCAACCACTCACTGTCAAAGGGGAGGTAGTAGAGAAAGTCAAAACAACCAAGTTCCTGGGCCTTCACATCTCTGATGACCTCTCCTGGGCTGCTAACACCAACCATATAGTCAAGAAGGCTCAAAAGAGGCTTCACCTCCTGAGAAAGCTCAAAAAAGCCAGGCTCCCAGTGTCTGCTCTTAGCACTTTTTACAGGGGAGCTACCGAGAGCATCCTCACTAGCAACTTCATTGCATGGTTCAACAACTGCACAGCTGCTGAGAAGAAGAAACTACAGAGGGTGGTGAGGGTGGCTGAGAAAATCTTGAGCACAAACCTCCCTTTTATTTAGGAGCTTTTCTTTACAAGAGCAAGAAAGAGAACATATAAAATAGTTGCTAATTTGACCCATCCAGCCCACAACTGGCTCTCACAGCTTGTGTCTGGAAGGAGGTACCGCAGCTTCCGCTGTAGGACTACCAGATTCGGGAACAGTGTATATCCTACAGCTGTGAGACTTATTAATACAGACACCAACCATAATACCTGATACATTGAAGCCTCTTTTTTTTTTCATTTAATCCTGCTACTCAGAGCAATTACCTCCAGCATTACTGTTATGTAATATAATGGCTATACTGAGTCACGCCTAAGGTTAACAAATGGTAACTAAACTGCTATTCACTAGTTTCTATTTATTCTATATCTTAACAGTGTAGGGGCTTGGTGGTGGGTATTTATCTATTATTTATCACTGGATAATGGGTATTGAATGTGTTTATGTAATGTGAACTACCTCTTGCATGTTATGTTATTTTCTTTCTTATGTTATTCTTTGATACTGTTGTATGTATGTTATTCGCACTGCATTTCTCTCATGAGCTGACATTTGTAATTTCGTTTAGGCTGCACTTGTGTGGTCCTAAATGACAATAAAGTTTCTTTGAATCTTTGAGTTTGCATATGAAATGCACTTAGCTGCTGATTACAGACAAAAAAGAAAAAAAAAAAACTGCAGTGGCTAAAGCAGTTTGCAGGCTTATTGGTTTTCTGATGCCTGCCATAAGTTCCCATTCAATGTCACCTACCTCCTCCTGATGTTAGTCATAATTGTACATACATACATACACACACACACCAAATTCACATGCTGATACAGCCTACACTTTCTACTGCATTGTAATATGTAAGAGATGAGGTAAGGACTGTTATTCACAACTACTAAAATCACATATTTGGTATTATGACACACAAACATAAACATAATACTTGCAAACCATCCACTGCAACATATTGCTGTCACCTAGTAGAGAAATTTAAAATTCCCCACTGCCAGTGAACCATTCACAAGTATACAGAACCAACAGACTGCAAAACAAAAACAGTAGTACAGTATCACATTAATCACTAAACTGAAATCTAAAGCAGCAGTAAAAAAACTGACTGAAAAATATAAAAAAATCATTACCATTTGGCCATGTAAAGTAAAAAGGTGCATTAAAAACAAAAAAAAAAGTCGCCAACCATGGCCAGACCCAGTAAAAATAGCATATTTACCAAGCTTGTCTGTAGTCAGGTATTGTGTGTGCGCACGTGCATGTGTGTATTTTAGGTATTCACTGGATGGACCTAAGCAGGGACTGAAGCAAAGTATAAAATAAATAAGTAAAGCACAAACAGTCACAAGAGCAGCTGACTGCTACTTAAAAAAAAATCCAGCTCCTTGGGATTCTGCCTTAATCAAGACTTTTAAGCTAAAATTCAGAATGCTTGAGCAGTGGGTAAAGATAGGCTGCAGTGTAAGTGCAATGACAGTTCAAGTCAGTTTAGCAGTAGAAATCTAATGCCAGACAAGATCCAGAAAAAATCAACAAGCTACAAAGCAGCAACTTGTGTAGCAGAACTGAATAACTGCTAACCACAAGAGAATTTACCTTAATCAAACTTGCACAGAGGCTCACACACACACCTATGGACAAATTGGGTGGATGTGCCTGTACTGCACTATTTCTTGGAAACAAAAATGGAGTTAAAAATAATATTGTGTTTATCTGTTTGCTTACAGTCACGAGCGCTCACACACACACACACACACACACACACACACACACACACACGTATGACAGGTTCATTCTCATTACAGTTAAGTATCCTGAAGTGCTTGTCTCTCTGTCTCCTTCATAGTAACACAGTCCCTCAGTACTGTACTTCTTTTCTCAATATACAGATTTTTTCCTGTATGAGAATTCTCTGTGGAGCACATCAAAGTACCAGGCAGGCTAGTTATACTGGAAAAGAGTAGACCTGAGGTCGGAACTATATTTTCCCACCTGTGCATCTCTCTATCGGCAGTATTCACATACAGGATTTACATGCAGAGGTATGACTGGACACAAAGTGATGCAGAATTGGAGAGAGACAATGAAAGTGCCTAAATAGCAATGATGGGATCAGTACAGATAATTGCTGTATTTTGCCTTATGTCGTGGCTTCACTTTAATAGTACCTTGTTCATAGGTACTTACTACGCCTATTACTCTCTGAGGAAGCCTAGTCTTAGATTCCCGTGGTAGTTTATAACAATTTTATTTTACCTATGAATAACCAGGAGATGGGCCAATCAAAGATATGTTGGAGCATTTGAATGTTCCTCTATCCAGGGAGACAGTGGTGCTAAATGGGGGTAAATATATGGATACCCATCAATTCGTCCAAATTATGTTTCAGTAGAGTAAGAGAATTACTTTGCTTTATTGGGAATGGAAAATGGTGCCATGAAAATGGTATTCTGTGTGATACATACCAATTTATTTTGCAAAAGAGATTGAGATTCATTAATCAGGTGTTTGATATAATTGGACTTGCAAATGTATAATATGTCAGGCAGAAAAGGGTATGTTAAAGCTTTATACATAAGGCAGAGGTCCCCACTCAGTAACCTTTATGATGCTGAGAAGTGGTTACAGGACTTGCTGTTGGAATATTTGAGGGGCGTGTAGACATGGGTATTTAGTCAGAGAGTATTGTGTAGAAGAAGGAGTTGAAGTTTGATCTAAATTTGTTTGCTAGTAGATTGGCTGTATCTTGTGAGTCTGTGCTTGTGGTATCTTTACTTTTAACTCTGCACAGTGTTGGGCATTGTTTCCCTGCTTTCTGATGTAATTAGAACATGCTTTGTGGTTATCCTTCACCTGGATTGGTAGCTTGACCTCATATCTAGCTTTTGTTGATTTGATCAGGCTGTGGAGTTCCTTGTTCAGTTTAGGAAGAGCATTCATTTTTGCATGTAATGATTTTGTTGTTATTGATATAATTATTATTATTTGGGTTCCATCATAGGGGTTTGTTTTTGAATTTGCTATTGTATATATTTCTGTGGGAGATGAGATTTATCTATGAGAGTCTGTGTAGCTATTTACATGTGCATAGAATTTGGCAGTGAGTGATTCTGCATAAGCATTGGTGTCATCAAAATGGACATGGCTTTTGATTTTAGCTAGGTCATAACTTGGTTTTAATAGATTTGTCTTTACATAATCTCTGAATATCTAGGTATTGGAAGATTGTTCAGCCTTAAGTCTTATGGTGAATGTAATGGACTTGTACACTGATTTGACCAGGGAGGAATTTACAATTGGTGGGGAACAAAGCTGCCCTATGTTGGTAATGACCAAGTCCAGGATTTTACCACCCCTTATTGCGGCATGGGCTAATTGGTCCAGGAAGTTTGTATTGATCAGTTCAAGAAACTTCTGGATATGCATGTTTGAGGATGGGTAAAGCTCCCAGTTTAAGGAGGAGTAGTTGAAGTCTAGGAGAATGGTCTTTGGTTTAATACATAGGGACCCCATGCTAGTAGAAATCTAGACAAAGCCATAAATAATGGGGGGACAGAGGCCAAAAATAGGGACAGTTTTTAAATATTGCTCTTACAAACTTAGAAAGTCAACAGAATAACAGGTTTTGCTTTCACATGAAATTCCTGAAGGGTATGAAGTCTGAAATTCAAATGTCTGTTAGTATTTTCTGTCTTCAGTCTTGAATGAATTACCAATAATTTGATTGAAAACCACAATTTTATGAAAATTGCATGAAATTCCTGAAGGGTATGAAGTCTGAAATTCAAATGTCTGTTAGTATTTTCTGTCTTCAGTCTTGAGGGACTCCATGCTAGTAGAAATCTAGACAAAGCCATAAATAATGGGGGGACAGAGGCCAAAAATAGGGACCGTTTTTAAATATTGCTCTTACAAATTTAGAAAGTCAACAGAATAACAGGTTTTGCTTTCACATGAAATTCCTGAAGGGTATGAAGTCTGAAATTCAAATGTCTGTTAGTATTTTCTGTCTTCAGTCTTGAATGAATTACCAATAATTTGATTGAAAACCACAATTTTATGAAAATTGCATGAAATTCCTGAAGGGTATGAAGTCTGAAATTCAAATGTCTGTTAGTATTTTCTGTCTTCAGTCTTGAGGGACTCCATGCTAGTAGAAATCTAGACAAAGCCATAAATAATGGGGGGACAGAGGCCAAAAATAGGGACAGTTTTTAAATATTGCTCTTACAAACTTAGAAAGTCAACAGAATAACAGGTTTTGCTTTCGCATGAAATTCCTGAAGGGTATGAAGTCTGAAATTCAAATGTCTTAGTATTTTCTGTCTTCAGTCTTGAATGAATTACCAATAATTTGATTGAAAACCACAATTTTATGAAAATTGGTCCAAAAATATGAAGCAAAAATCTGTACAGTTAAGAGGTATGTAGGAGCTATAAGCAGAAGGGGGCATAGAGGAGGTCCTCTGATTATCTATGATAATATAAGGGGTTTTGTTAATAGCAAGTTGGATGGGTAATGAGTCTGGAGATTTTTATTTTTTTTTCTGAATGTGGATAAATCACCTCCTTTAAATGCCTTCATGTGTTGTGGTGGGCATGAACATGTGATGGGCATTAAATCCCTTCACTGATGGAGTGCTTTCTATGATCTTGGACCAGATTTCTGTGATGGTATGTATATCAATGTTTCCCATGGTAAGGAGGGCTTGTTAGGGAGCGGAGTTCTTTTAAGTCTCCAAGCATTGAGCAGCAATAACTTAATATTTCCAGATTCTGTTTAGTTATGTTGGAATTGTAGAAGGCTTACATTGCCTTAAAGAAGGCACTATGAGGGTAGGCAAGGACTTAGCCAATATAAGAAAGTCCTTGGGGGGAAAGTGCAGATCATCCTTATTGGGCTTACAGATATATTTACAAAATCGTATGCTAAATAGTTTGGCTCCACAAATGACATGATACATTGTCTTAGTGACATTCAGGTAAACTCAGATACTGAAATCAAATTAGAGTATATTGAAAAAGAACTATGCATATTGGATCCAAACAATGCACAGGAAGGAGACTGAATGAGTAATAATAATGACCTGCGAACACTTCAGCAAGATCTTACAGTACCTTTATATCTATTATTTACTATGTCATATAAATATGAGGAGATTCCTCAAGATTAGAAACATACACTTATTAAACCTGTCTTTAAGGAAAAGGGGAGTAGGACAAACCATTAGCCATGAAGACCCTTAGTCTCCTTTCATGTTGTAGAAAAATAATGGAGAAAGCAATACAAGTTTATTGTCAAAATTTGAAAGGTTGGGACTTGAAACCGTATATCGGCATGCAAAGTTTGAAAATAGATGTATTACCACCTATAACATGATGTTCTATAAAAATATAATAGCTATGAGTGAAGATTTGTGCCATGATGTAATTTATATATATTTAACTTTTATCATTTGATAGGGTCATGCACAAAACAATGATCAATAAATTAGAACTAGGTATTGATTTACTCTTGATAAGATGGATTAACTGCACGGCTTACAAATAGGACATGTTAATTCATTCAGCGAATGGACAGGTGAAACTCTTGACCCGGGATTCATGAAGCTTGCGCCAGGCGCACGCATAGCGTAGGGGTTATAACGCAAAATATGGCCGCCGAGCGATTCAGGTACGATCCAGTTCCACGTGCACTACCGGCGTACGCCAGATCTGCGCAGCCCCGGTGTAGGTATAAAAATCACCCCATGTGCAGTGTTGCACCATGCAAATGAAGGCATATAGCGATTCATGAAGTGGTGCAGGCATAGCGTAAGGCCACGGAAATGTAAACCAAAAAACACGGTTTACATTTTCCCAAACATAACATCGGAGCTCTGGAAGAGGGCCAGACCCAGGTATCACAACGTGAACATATGCCAATGGCGAAATACACAGCCAATGGCATAAGAAAAGATGCACAACACATAAATAACAACATTTAATGTCATGTCCACAGTAACGCACAGCAGAACCGCAGGGCATGTGTGCGGAAGGTGTAACATAAAGAAATAATATAAAAATGTAATAAAATCGCAAAGTAATAGAAATCAGGTTTACAGCATAACACACAGTGGTAGGCATGGAACACCACAACCAAGGTGCAAGGGTTGCTAAGGGCTTGCGATAGTGTTCGGCGCGGTAACTATGAATTAGTAGTCAATGCCATGCAAATGAGGCAGATAATACTGAATCGCAAATGTCCCGCTGGAGGAAGGTTGTACCATATGGCGCAGCGGTATAACACCGAGGAGTGGCTCAGAGGAGATACATGACATCAGCAGAGGGGTGTGCCACTGTAGCACTAAGCACATTGGAGCATTGCAAATCTGGCCTGTCCGTTGCTAAGCAAAGCTGCAGGATAGGGGTGGAGAGGAATCGTTTAGCTGAGAGCACACATGGTGGCCAAAAGCGCATGTGTACGAGGATGAAAACGTGCCCGAAACCCAGTAATCGGACGCACGTGCCGCAAACAATAGCAGAAACAGGAAGGTCAGGGGAAGGAAAGGAAATGCGGAAGTGAGATAATTGGAGTACTAATGAGCAATCAACACCAATCAAACCACGAAGGCCAATCGACGGCAGCTGACAAGTCCGCTTGCAGAAACCTGCAAAACAGGATAGGGGAGGCATGTGAATGCAAAGAAAGGAGGGGAGGTATTGGATTGCAAAAATAGGAGACCTGACACAGTAGAGCAAAGCAAACCGACAGCAGACTGGCAGTAGCACACATAACGCAAGATACACCAGGTCCAGGAAAGCACAAATGAAAGTAGGCTGCAGGATGCACGCCAGAAAATGGTAGGTGCAACACGCAGAAATGTAAAGGGAAGGTCAAGAGGTAATCCAAGGCAGGCAAATGTAATTCAACACCAAAGGCACCGCAATAGTAGTTCCGGCAGTAAAACACATAACATAACCTGTAGCTACGAACGTGCATACACACCCCATGACATCATCGGTGTTCACAGCACAATAGTATAAAGTGTGTAAGCACCCAACACACACTTGTGTATTCCCAAACACTGCACCATAGGTGTAAACACACGGGGAACTTTTAAAATGTACATGTTGGGAGCTGCCATAGCTGTGATTCATCAGCATGTGTTAGAGACTGACGGTGTTCTGGAGGATGATGCCGACAACCTCCACAGGCCTCGGAGGAGAAGGAGAGAGTTCAAACCAAGGGTAACCTACCAGGGGCTACATGACCTGGAGATAGTAGAGCGTTACAGGGTGGACAGGGACATCTTACAGCAAATAGTGGAGCTCTGCCGGCCACGCCTGAGAACCAGAAACAACTGAGGGGAACCCATACCAGTGGACACGAAGGTATGTGTAAGCCTGCGAATACTGGCCACAGGTACCTTTCAAAGGCCAACTGGAGATATAATGGGCATCTCACAGGCATCAGCATCCAGGGTACTACACCAGTTCCTGGATGCCATGTTACCACATGCCAATGAGCAGATATACTTCCCCAGAACTCAGGAGGAGTTGGCCAGCAATATGCGTCACTTCCACCGTGTGGCACAATACCCGGAGGTACTGGGTGCGATAGACTGCACGCACATACAAATCAAGTCACCACCCGGTGAGCAGGGTATACGCTACATAAACCGCAAGGGATTCCACTCCATCAACTGCCAGGTCGTGTGCAATGCCCAGGGCATTATCATGGATGTGTGTGCTGGCAGCCCTGGAAGCTACCATGACTCCCATATCTGGCATGCCTCACAGCTGTACCAGGTATTTGTCAGGAGGGACATCCCACATGGCCATCTCGTGGGGGATGCTGGCTATGCACTGGAGCCGTGGATGATGACTCCCATCAGAAATGCACACACACCCATGCAAGAACACCATAATGAGGCACACGCACAAACCAGAATCATCATAGTGCGTGTGTTCGGGATGCTGAAATCATGGTTCCGGTGCTTGGATACATCTGGTGGAGCCTTGCAGAACTCTCCAGGCACGTGTGCCCACATCGTCATAGTACGTGCCATACTACATAATATGATCCTGCGGAAGCAGCTGCAGCAGGGACAAAATGGTGAAGGCCCACATAGCCCACCGCAATTGCCAAGGCCAGTACAGGCACAGAGGGATTCAGACCATGAACACACTGTGCCAGCCCCAGTAGGCAGAAGGAGGCGTGCCCAATATGCCTACGCCTTGGCAAAGAGGGAACATATAGCACATACACTGACCATGTAGGCCCCTATGGACTGACATCTCTCCACCTGCACACACAGTAAAATGGATGGCACACAAACATGACCACCTGTAAATTGTAATGTATAGGTGGCCCAATGTGTGACCGACATAGGCAGCCCTCAAACATTGTAAACACAACAGCCAGTGCAACACGGAATGCCAACACCTGAACAGTACATGAGTCTTACAGCATCTGGTGGTGCTGTGTGCTTGTCACATTCCCCGCCAGATATATCAGAGATATATATATATATATATATATATATATATATATATATTTAGATAGATATATACATATATATATATATATATATATATATATATATCTATATATCTATATATATATATATATCTATATATATATATATATATATATATATATATATATATATATATATATATATATATATATATATATATATATATATATATATATATATATATATATATATATATATATGTGCGTACACATATGCATATATATAAGACAGATTGAAAGGGCAATAGAGGGATATATGGTGATATAGATGGATTCAGAGATATCTGCAAATATGATAGATAGTTCAACGACATTCATAACATCTTGGAGGTACAAATAAATAGGATACCGCCAACCATGGAATGCGTAACATACCGACATGCGTAACCACGAGGCTGAAAGACCGATAGAACACAGTACCGGAACAGTACATCCGCGAGTAATAGTATGATGATATGAAGGGACGGTTAGTCACTGCTGACGGTGTCGTGGTCCACGTAGGTACAGTGTTCAGCTGTGTCTGTGAGTGCTGTGTAAGTGTGCATTGAGGGTGCCGTGTGCGTTTCTGTGTGACTAATGTGTGTGTGTCCGCAACATATGTATGTAGGTGCCACGTCAGAGGCAGACCAGTATGGTAGGTGTGGGTATAGCTAGCCGTAGGCATACGGTTACTACCTGTACCACAGTAGGAGGGACATCCCCACCCTGGGCAGGCATGTCCTGACATAGAACAGTACAAAGGGCAAATGTCCGAGATGGTAGGACATAAATATGTCCCATATATAATGTAACAGTCGTATTTAATAGTTATGCCTGTATGTAAGAAACTTAAATGTTACATGCACTATGATAAGTATCCAAAGTCACAACAATACGTATGTAGTGAGGATAAAAGTATGTGCTACCTGTGTACTGACCGTGGCTACGTGTTGGCCTGTAAACACTGCTTTGTGTCCCGCAAGTGTCCAACAATGACCATATGATAAGGTGGCAACCCATGGCAAACAGGCTCTTCTAACAACACAACCACAATGACTGCAAATATCTGGGACAGAAATACAAGGGATAGCTGTCACCTACACATATCCCCTGATATATTGCTGCAATTACAGAGGTATACAAGTAGCAAGCTCACCTGCAGACGATATAGAAACCAGTTAACAACGGCCCAACGTACAATCCCGTAACATATGTCTACTAACTGTTAGCTCTCTAATCAGGGACGGAGCCCACACACATATATACGGATTATGTAGAAATGCAAGGCCCACAAACCGTATATGTTACGTACAACCACCGACATCCCCCACACTAGAAACTGAAGCAATACAAACTGTAATAGCAGCACAGACATCCAGTCAGTCAATTACATCTGCAGAACCCTCAACATACCGTGAGAGACACAATTAAAGGCGACATGCAAAGTTGCAGGCGTTGTATAATGGAACAAACAGCCATGTTACAGGTATTGATTGCAATACTCCATTAACAGACGTCGGGATGACAGGTACACCCACATGTTGAACCAAATACTCTACCTGTCACACACAATCCACGGGGGACATGAATCCAAACTATACTTGTCTCCATGCATAGCAGTTGCAGTTACTCATAACAAAACACAATACAGACCGTCTCCCTGAAGGTAGGGCAAATAGGCAATGCCCAAGTGAAGAATCCAATTATACCCCACTGTCGCCGCGTAATTGGTGAATGGAGTAGCTGCACAGCTGATATGCAAGTAATTAGTCACTCAGGAACACCAATTGGTGGGAAGAATCCACATGTTTCAGGTATCGACGTATATAAGGATGACTTGCCAGACATTCAAACCGTATGCTCATACCGAAAAACAGTTGAAACACTGTGAGAGAGATAGAAACGAAACGCCATAAGGACAACAAGGTATGTAGAATGCCCGATATGTAAGGTTATGTATAGCATGATCTGTATTAATTAGTTTTACTGTATGTGTAGCCTGGTTTGCATTAATTAAACGTGTCCGCAATGCATAAAGTGGGGAAAGGTATTGATGTAGTGATGTCTTGCTGAGCATACTAACGCTTGTAGCATCTGTGCGTCCAGCAGTGGGACACAAGGTACACATCACAGACACCAGAAGGGATGCTACATGAGGCCATTAAACAGAACAATGCCATACAACCCGCCGTCAGTGGTAGGGTATGTCCAACAATGACGTGCCATAGCAGGGGATAGTATATGTTGATATACTGTCACAGCACGCATGTGTATGGGTAAATAACATTAATGACATATGTAAGGTGGTCCCGCTGAGCAAGTATGCTTTGCATTATGGGATACTATGTGAAATATGTGTAATGTATAGTATTATAGGTAGATATGACAGATATTCTACACAGCATAACAGGCATATCATGCATACCACAGGTATCATCTATTGGTATGTACAATAACAGGATACATATGGCCTGTAGGTATGGGACATAGTAATAGCATGATAGCTAATCTAAATGGAAGGGCTACCAAGTAACCATGCACAAAGGACATGTAATAGCTGCACAGGTGCATAGTGGGGTACTATGCAGTCTGTCAAGTCCATGTGTAAGCACAACTACAGTGTTCACACTAGTGGCACCTCCAGGGTAGTGTCCTGTGAAGAGCAGAGCCAGGTGTCACCTGCACCACTGCACAGTACAGCCACTGCAGTGATCCCAGGCCTATATGTGTCTCCCAACCACCAAGGGAGGTATCACATGAACAGCGCTACTGAGTGTCCCTGTGTGATGTACAGAGGACGTATGTTCCACAGCATGGTGAGTGTCCTGTTTGGGAATGTAACCCAGAAGCACATCCCACTCATTGTGGCATGTGTGCACATATCCATGAGCATGATGCTCACAGTGGCCTCTACTTATCTTGCGTATGAGGAGTATATCCATCAATAATATTGTGGACATGAGCCCTGTCTGATCAGCAGAGGTCACCCCTGAGTATGTAGTTTGCAAATGTGTACAGATGTGGTGTCCGTAGTGCAGCCGCATATTTAAACTGTCGGAGCTCAGTAAACGTCATGGCGTGTTAATGTTGTGGCATGTAAAGCTGTAGCTGTTGTGTAAGGTACACCCTAAATGGGGTGGTGTACCCTTGAATGTGTGTAGATGTCTTGAGTTCAGAGGTACAGTGGGTGCCTATGTACCAGTTACACACCCAGTACAGATAGGTGTGGCCACGTAGGAGGATATCCACGTGACAGTGGCAATACGGTAACCACAGGAGTGGGTGCGACATATGTGTGTACTGCAAACATGTACAGTGTGATATGTATGTAGGGGACTACCATCCATGTGATAGTGGGTGAATGGTGTAATGCAAAGGTGATGAGCATGCACCTTGTGTCATGCAGCTTGATGCCATGATAGTCATATTATGTATCTGTCACAGTGACACCCGTATGGTTGGAGTCAGTATCAGCTGGTGGAGCAATCATGGCGCTTGGTATGTAGGGGTTCTAAAGCTAGGCAGGGAAAGTCCCCTGTACCAGCCTGTTCCGCAGGGAAGCATATACTTAACATGAGGGGCCCTATGACTGAGGACTGTGGTATGCCAAAGTACCTGACATGTAGTAGGTACTATGGTATGCTGGCCTCACTGTGTGTCCTGTCCATGAGCCACATAGCATAACATCCTGAGACACAGGGTACGATGTGCAGGTGGATGTGTATGTTGTCAATACCAGAATGGGAATGGTGCTGAAAGGCAATGAGAGGACAATGTAGGATGTGTGGACTCCCGTACCATCAGCAACTGCCATGGTAACTGTATGAAAGGAGTCCACCATGTGTAGGGGCCATGCTCTTGCCTTAACAAGCCCAACCCGGGTGGCAGTAGAGGACAGGAGACCAACAATGTCTCTGAGAATGACGTCCTTGACGATGTGCCCCATAGCCATGCAGAACAGTCCAGTCAGGTGTGTAGGACTATAGTCCCACTGTTTCCCCAAAAATTTTTCCCCCTGCAATTACGGAGGTATACAAGTAGCAAGCTCACCTGCAGGCGATATAGAAACCAGTTAACAACGCCCATTACAATCCGTAACATATGTCTACTAACTGTTAGCTCTCTAATCAGGGGCGGAGCCCACACACATATATCTGGATTATGTAGAAATGCAAGGCCCACAAACCGTATATGTTACAACCACCGACATCCCCACACTAGAAACTGAAGCAATACAAACTGTAATAGCAGCACAGACATCCAGTCAGTCAATTACATCTGCAGAACCCTCAACATACCGTGTGAGACACAATTAAAGCGACATGCAAAGTTGCAGGCGTTGTATAATGGAACAAACAGCCATGTTACAGGTATTGATTGCAATACTCCATTAACAGGCGTCGGGATGACAGGTACACCCACATGTTGAACCAAATACTCTACCTGTCACACACAATCCACGGGGACATGAATCAAACTATACTTGTCTCCATGCATAGCAGTTGCAGTTACTCATAACAAAACACAATACAGACCGTCTCCCTGAAGGTAGGGCAAATAGGCAATGCCCAAGTGAAGAATCAATTATACCCCACTGTAAGCAGCGTGGTGGTGAATGGGTAGCTGCACAGCTGATATGCAAGTAATTAGTCACTCAGGAACACCAATTGGTGGGAAGAATCCACATGTTTCAGGTATCGACGTATATAAGGATGACTTGCCAGACATTCAAACCGTATGCCGATACCGAAAAAGAGTTGAAACACTGTGAGAGATAGAAAGCGAAACGCCATAAGGACAACAAGGTATGTAGAATGCCCGATATGTAAGGTTATGTATAGCATGATCTGTATTAATTAGTTTTACTGTATGTAGCCTGGTTTTGCATTAATTAAGCGTGTCCGCAATGCATAAAGTGGGGAAAGGTATTGATGTAGTGATGTCTTGCTGAGCATACTAGCGCTTGTAGCATCTGTGCGTCCAGCAGTGGGACACAAGGTACACATCACAGACACCAGAAGGGATGCTACATGAGGCCATTAAACAGAACAATGCCATACAACCACCCGTCAGTGGTAGGGTATGTCCAACAATGGCGTGCCATAGCAGGGGATGAGTATATGTTGATATACTGTCACATGCATGTGTATGGGTAAATAACATTAATGACATATGTAAGGTGGTCCCGCTGAGCAAGTATGCTTTGCATTATGGGATACTATGTGAAATATGTGTAATGTATAGTATTATAGGTAGATATGACAGATATTCTACACAGCATAACAGGCATATCATGCATACCACAGGTATCATCTATTGGTATGTACAATAACAGGATACATATGGCCTGTAGGTATGGGACATAGTAATAGCATGATAGCTAATCTAAATGGAAGGGCTACCAAGTAACCATGCACAAAGGACATGTAATAGCTGCACAGGTGCATAGTGGGGTACTATGCAGTCTGTCAGAGTCCATGTGTAAGCACAACTACAGTGTTCACACTAGTGGCACCTCTCAGGGTAGTGTCCTGTGAAGAGCAGAACGAGGTGTCACCTGCACCACTGCACAGT
Organism: Protopterus annectens; assembly: GCF_019279795.1. NCBI lineage: Eukaryota > Metazoa > Chordata > Ceratodontiformes > Protopteridae > Protopterus > Protopterus annectens. The sequence continues at coordinate 664,114,264 of NC_056745.1, read as the reverse complement.
ACAGCCACTGCAGTGATCCCAGGCCTATATGTGTCTCCCAACCACCAAGGGAGGTATCACATGAACAAGCTACTGAGTGTCCCTGTGTGATGTACAGAGGGCGTATGTTCCACAACATGGTGAGTGTCCTGTTTGGGAATGTAACCCAGAAGCACATCCCACTCATTGTGGCATGTGTGCACATATCCATGAGCATGATGCTCACAGTGGCCTCTACTTATCTTGCGTATGAGGAGTATATCCATCAATAATATTGTGGACATGAGCCCTGTCTGATCAGCAGAGGTCACCCCTGAGTATGTAGTTTGCAAATGTGTACAGATGTGGTGTCCGTAGTGCAGCCGCATATTTAAACTGTCGGAGCTCAGTAAACGTCATGGCGTGTTAATGTTGTGGCATGTAAAGCTGTAGCTGTTGTGTAAGGTACACCCTAAATGGGGTGGTGTACCCTTGAATGTGTGTAGATGTCTTGAGTTCAGAGGTACAGTGGGTGCCTATGTACCAGTTACACACCCAGTACAGATAAGGTGTGGCCACGTGGGAGGATATCCACGTGACAGTGGCTTATCCTGGTAACCACAGGAGTGGAGTGCGACATATGTGTGTACTGCAAACATGTACAGTGTGATATGTATGTAGGGGACTACCATCCATGTGATAGTGGGTGAATGGTGTAATGCAAAGGTGATGAGCATGCACCTTGTGTCATGCAGCTTGATGCCATGATAGTCATATTATGTATCTGTCACAGTGACACCCGTATGGTTGGAGTCAGTATCAGCTGGTGGAGCAATCATGGCGCTTGGTATGTAGGGGTTCTAAAGCTAGGCAGGGAAAGTCCCCTGTACCAGCCTGTTCATGAGGGAAGCATATACTTAACATGAGGGGCCCTATGACTGAGGACTGTGGTATGCCAAAGTACCTGACATGTAGTAGGTACTATGGTATGCTGGCCTCACTGTGTGTCCTGTCCATGAGCCACATAGCATAACATCCTGAGACACAGGGTACGATGTGCAGGTGGATGTGTATGTTGTCAATACCAGAATGGGGAATGGTGCTGAAAGGCAATGAGAGGACAATGTAGGATGTGTGGACTCCCGTACCATCAGCAACTGCCATGGTAACTGTATGAAAGGAGTCCACCATGTGTAGGGGCCATGCTCTTGCCTTAACAAGCCCAACCCAGGTGGCAGTAGAGGACAGGAGACCAACAATGTCTCTGAGAATGACGTCCTTGACGATGTGCCCCATAGCCATGCAGAACAGTCCAGTCAGGTGTGTAGGACTATAGTCCCACTCGTGCAATCTTGCGTGCCACCTGTGTGTAGTGTGATAAATGCTGCTGTGTGCCATTTAGGGTCTACAATGTCTGAAACAAGGCTATTACTGAATATGGTGGCCTAGTGGGGAGACAAGTAATTCAGAGTTTGGTGGACATCACAGCCTGGGACATTGGAAGGTGACATGGGGCCAGTGTCCCAGGACACATAGAGTGTAGGTAAGTACTGTGTAGGTGTGACCACAGGGGGACACCACAATGTTCATGTATGGATTGCGGCCCTGTAGTGAGTTAGAGGGTGTACTGTCAGCATTGAATCCATCCTCCAGTATGTTGCCAACAATACCTGGGTCTGCAATGTTCCTGAGTGACTGTTGTATGCGACAGCAGATGTGGGTGTTGCCATCGAATACTGACATACCACCATAATGCCTGGTGGTACACCCCGGAATGTGTGGTAGTCATGTTTACATAGCTAGTCTTGGAGTATGTGATGAGGGACCCTGTGGCCCCACCACGGCTGACCAGTGAGCCACCCACACATGGGAATGTACACCACTGTGCAACAGCCTACACCTGTTGTTGTACATCATATGTCCGTGGAACATGACCACCAGAGTGGCGTCTGTTATCTGGTGTGTACCATCATGGCTCTGTGTGAAATAGCATGATCCATGCAGTTGTGTACATGCTAATTAAGTGCACTGGGGTATGTGCCAGCATTTGTATGTGCATTGTCCATCTGCACGGGTGTCATGATGTTAACAACCGCTGTCAGCAGATGTCTGTAGTAGGTGTAGTAGTACACATGTACTGTGTATGCTGTGATGGGTGTGTTTCCGGGATGTGGCTAACAGGGTAGATTAGCATATGTTTGGAATCCACCAATGAGGGGATAACCCCAGGTGTGTAACACCAGTCACATGGTGGTAGTGTTCATGCCAAGGGTAATGTAGGTCTTGGAGGTGGTGTGTATGTGTTGATCCAGCAGAGTGGAGGGTATGACTCATGGATGTGTTGGTACATGAGTGGCTATCCCAGTGAAGTGTGGGGTAGTGTCAGTCACACATCAGTAGTAGCTGAGGCCCACTGTCCACTATACCACCATAGAAGGTATGTTACCCGTGGGGTATGATGTTGACTCTGTCACTTGTTACAATGTGTATATCGGTCCCGGACACAGTTAGTTGCACGTGGAGCACCTCTGATGCATTGTGCTAAGCATCTTGCCAGGATGTGTGCAAAACATAGTGGGATATGGGAACCCCTCAGCTGTGGGTGTGTCATTGCAGGTGTGCTCTGCAGAGCCTACAGGCAGGTCCCAGTCACTGCAGAGATGTTGGAGTGGTGCATTATAAGGTGTGCCTTGCCTGCGTGCATCACAGGGGAAGATGCAAGCAATTTGTCACATGACCCCATGTCGCGCATGCCAGTTACCGTCCTGCCGGTGACAGTTATTGGAAACTGTGCAGGACAGGCAGTATAGCAGCAGCAAGAGCCTAGCATGTCAGCTGTACTCCCAGGGCTGACAGGTGCAAGTCATCTGTGCCACAGCATTGTGTTTGACCAGGACAGTCATAGCGGACAGATACCACATGCCTGTGGAATGACAATAGGAGCATAGGCAACTGTTGAAGTGACACAGTCCGTCATTGTACATTGGTATCGTGTCTGGATGAATGCAAAATGCTCCCCAGGGCTAGGCCCACACCCTCAGGGCTATAAGACTGGTGAGCTATTGCATGTCCCTGCACACGTAGTCTGTGAAGTGGCATCACAGGGCAGTCACACTAACATGGTGAATGACAGACATATCGTACCTGGTGAGGTGTGGCATGGGTGCATAGGTTATGTTGCAGAAGCAGTTACCCGACAGCAAGATGTAAATGACTAATGCCTTGTGTAGCCTGCTGTGTGGAACTGCAGTGTGACACCCTACAGAGTCAGCTATGACTGGTGTGTTGTGAATGTTATAACACACTATTGGCTGTATGTGGTGGACACACATGAGTCTGTGGGCTATAAGCTGGTGATGTTGTCTTCCATGATGGGGGCTACCTCTGGTGCCTACAGTGAGTAAGGAGACGTACTGCACAGGTTGTCCTCATAGGTGTGGCCAGTGGTGTAGATTATGTGAGACTATGTGATGGGTGGGGTGTGTTGCAAATGTTACACATCCCCAAATGACTGTCAGGTGCAGTCAGGGTTGGCGACAGCATTACCCCCAGCCATAGCTGTCAGCCTTCTGTCCCCAAAATGAGGAACATTAGCCCTCATACAGTGTGGCAAATGGGCGAAACATGGAACACTTACAACTGGCTTACTAACAGCGTCAACTAGGAAGGGCATATGATGGCTAAAATAGGCTGGTCTTATGTATAAAACAGATATTCCAATGAATTACTATGATTCTCATCTATCTAGCCATGGCTAGCAGGTAAACCATGTACAACAATGAATGTGTGACAGACCCTTCCAATGTGGAACCTTGAGGAACATGAACCTTTTAGAACCCCAAATGAGTCGTTCCCGTAATGAGGTACACCTGAGAGCTATGGGCCCAGCACGGCTGCAGACGTGCATCCCCACAGGCTGTAGTGCCGTATGTTGGGAAGTGAGCATTGAATGTGTACACGAGACAATTGCTCTATTGCCACATGTATGACATATCCCTCATATAGACAGGCAGTAGCACTGCTACGTGACAGTTGGACATGCCTGCATATACAACCATGTCCCACAGGATATGTGCGTTACGTGTGTACAACAGCTGTCGTAACTTAAGCAAGCTGGGAAGTGTAGGACAACCAGTGTACCTGTGGGAAATGATGTGGAATGGGCGTTATAGTAATGATTAGCTCATGACATGCTCACATGTTCTGAACAAGTGCCTAGCATGACCATACAATACAGATAGGGTGTTGGATAATATCAACCCACAAGTGGTGATGACAGTCATTTAGGGTGGCGCACCGCACTATAACCCTGCTGAGTATGGTGTGCATGTCCATGAACCATTAGCACTGTAGATGTTAGCAGTACAGATGTACAAGATAGCACAGATATTTGATTCAAATACCTTTGCATGTCACAGGTGTGTTCCACCAGTGGCCTGTTGACAGACCCACAACTACAAAAGGTGCAAGAGTGACATGTGCGCAGCACATCTGTGCCAGATACAGTAGAACAGGGTTAATGTGTTGTACCCCACCCTCATTGTAGCCCATACCACACACACAAATGTTAGGCATCTGTGTATGTAAGGCTGTGAATGGCCATGACCTATCAGTTTAGCTGTGTCAGTGTTGTGAACAACATACAGAATGGGCTGTGTGTGAGGTGTGTGACATATGTGCACAGTCTGATGGATGATACCAGCAGTGTCACCGCTAGGTAAACATCCCTGTACCCATAAACTCCTACCTAGGCTGTGGTCAACATTATGGACACTGTGTAAGGGATGGTGCTGTGCAGTGCACCCCTGACATGGTGACGTCTCCAGGCCCTTTAGGTAGTCATCTGAGGTACCCATGTCATGTCAGGGTGCCATCCATGAGCACGGAGAGCAGTGGCCAGGCATATACAGCACCTTGGTGACCAATATTGGATCACATACCACGTGTAAGGGGTAATGGCTATGCATGGATGTGCGATAACATCCTTCACAATCCACACCTCCACTATGCAGCATGCCATCTACCTTGCAGAAGGACATTTGCTACACCATGATGATGGACATGCTACATGTCCATATCCTGATCTATATGACATATGTCATGGACAGCCACCATCCTAATACTAGGATTGCCACAGGCTGGACAGATCCCTGTGCCATATATGTGACATACTCCCACCATAACACGCAACCCTGTCCATCAAAGCTGCAGATGTCATCCCAGTCATACATGGTGTGATGGCCGCATGGTAGATGTACTATCAACTGACTGGATCAGTAATGTGGCACTGATGCAGCTTGTGGTGGCACAATGGCCGTCTGTAACAATGTGGAAACCGTGCCTGCACATGCTATGGTTGATGACCATCCCTGCGAATGTCGTCTGACTATCCATTGTCCCATGTCTATCATATGTATAATACAGACGATCCGTGTCAGGATGTTGAACAGTTGTACAGTGCTCTGTAGATGTATATGGCAAAACACATGCATGTACAGGTGTCCATGCGTATGTGTGCATTGTCACTTCCCAAGTCCATTCCGGCTGTGTCTGTGTTGATATGTGACATATACACAGCATCCAGGTCAACAGTAGTACCGTGGACACATCGAGGCATGTGTAGATAGGTAAGAACACAAGTGCAGGCAAATAGACATGCCCACAGCAAGACAGCATTTACATGGAGTATGAACACTGTAATGAGGTGACACACATATATGGTGATGATATCCAATGCATAATGGGTGTGACATGTGTGACACAAACACGTCAGTCGTGTCAGTGTCATGGTGCCTTGCAAAGATAACTGTGCAGATGCAGTAGATGTCATAGAAATGTATGTGCAGCAGTATCTCTGTATATCTCTGAAACTGTGACCTGTCACCATCATTATGTTTTACAGATAATGCTGCGTACTTGCCTCCCAGCATACACCCGCCAGGAGGATGATGTCCTAATCCCACAGCTCCCTGACAAATATGACTTGTTGTTCACCCATGTGCCACAGCATGCCCAGCAGCGGGATGACCTGTGGCAGGATCTACGCAGAAGGGTGAACGATGTGGGTTGCCGTAACTGCACCTACCAGCAGGTGCGCAGACACTGCATGGACCTGATACAACATGCAAAACAGCGTGCCACTGCAATCGCCAGGGAACAAGGTGGAACAGGTGGTGGGCCACCAACCCAGCCACCACTCACACACACCGAGGAGCTACTGGCCAGTCTGGGGACACCCAGGGAACAGCATCCAGAAACACTAGCTGCCATCGTGGAGTTGGGCGTCTCCCAACCAATGAGCCTGGAGTTGCCTGGTAAGATAGTAATGCACATATGGCTATTATATCCTATGTAGTTGCATGTGTCACTGTACATAATGTAAAGTAACAACATATGCCAGGTATGTAGACACACATGCTGTATACTACAGTATGCTACGTTGTGTATGCACACGTGCATACTATATGCTATTACACAGGTGAATGTGTGCACATGCACAGTGCAACCTGTGGCTGTCATACAGTCATGGATAATGTTCTTACTGGTGTGTCACCCCTATACAGGTACCTTATTCGTGCCGCACAGACATGGGTCCGTTGCAGGTGAGACTGTCATCAGTATCGGGCATGTTACCAGTAACACTTGCACACCTGAAGTTTGTTCCAGTCACAATATGCAGGTCGCACCACCGTGCATTCACACACGCCACCCATGTGCAATATATTCACACGTAATGATACACAGACTTGAAACCACAGTACTTGTCATTGCGACATGTGTGGTCAGCTGTGCATACAACGGTGGAGGTGTTCTACAATGGAGGCATATGTAGTATGCATTGGAACAACATGTGTAGTACGCACACAGTACCACACAGTGAGCTGTGATATGGGCAGCCCACAAGTGTCACCATTGTGTTATATGCCCCTTGCATCCGGTGCACACATTGTGATGTGCCACCTGACATGTCCCAGACATGTAGTGTTCTGTCTGCAATATTGTCACACTATCACATGACCTATACCCCACATACCAAACATACAACCCGTTGTCTGCATAGACCTGTGGAATGTGACATATCTGACATGTATGGGTGTATGTCATATGGGACCACACAGACATGTGGAGAAGATGCCCATCACACACAATTGGCCACCACATGTGCACACATGGCCATGGGGGATGGCCAGAGACATGTAGCCACATAGTACATGGGATGTGTATACACCCTGTTGCACATTGTCCACACATGGTCCAATTATAGCCTTAGTTGACCGATTATACAGTTGATGTGGTACAGTGGACAACCTAAAAGCCTGTGCACAGCTACTGGAGGTGTCACTGAAGTCTACCATATATGATCTGTCGAACATCACGACTGCATTGCAGTTATGGCTATGCAATGTGTACATATTATGCATTCTAGAGCAACATACATGCCTCATGTTGCCATGCAATTGCACAGTGTCTGTACTTCACACTGTATAGCAATGTAGACGGCTCACACTACCCTCCCGTGCTCATGCACATTTGCTAAACATCTGTAGGGCATACACACAACACTGCAATGTGAAGCCCATTATGATGCTGTACATGTGTCAGGACACCATTGTGTCAAACATGTATGCATGTTAATGTACATGTCAGCAAATTACATGTCAAGGTCACGTCAGCCATGTGTACTGTTATCCTGTTCTGGGCCACATGGTGTATCATGGGGATGCATGCATACTACCATGATTGTGTGAACTGCATGCCTACTGATATGACACCTGCTTGATGTAGTGTGCACCCCAGGGAGGTATGCTTACTAACACTATTAATGTCTGAGCTGCATGCCTATCGCAAGCATGCTGCATGCTATCTGACAAATCACATGCATGGTGTGTCTGTGTGTGTCTGTGTCTGTGTGTGTGTGTGTGTCTGTGTGTGTGTGTGTGTGTGTGTGTGTGTGTGTGTGTGTGTGTGTGTGTGTGTGTGTGTGTGTCTGTGTGTGTCTGTGTCTGTGTGTGTGTCTATTGTACTTTACAGTATTTCTTTGCATTCACAGGTGATGTAGGTGTGTTACCCTCCTGCGGTCCATCTGATGTTAGTGTCCCACAGATACTAGCGGTGATGAACATATGCATGAGGTACAGGCAGGGTTGTCAGGGGCTGAATCTGTGCCAATGGTTACCATCCCAGCTATGTCCCCCTCTTCCCCGCACACAGTTCTGCCACCAACACATACCGCATCACCGGTGGCCATAGTGGAAGGACAGTCAGCGTCTGTTGGCGTGGAACAGGAACGTGTGGTGGCTACAGAAGGTGTGTCTACACACCATAGTGTCAGTGTAATGACTGCAGATGTGCCACACAGGCATGTGGCCGGTGCTGCTCGTAGGAGGACCTCTGGCAGACATGCACCTGCAGGACAGAGCGCAGCAGCTGGTATCACCAGACGCATGTTCCAGACTGTAATGGCGGCACAGGCACGTGCTGAACGGCAGAACAGAGAAGGGCAGAGGCTGCAGAGGGCTGCTATCCATACCCTAAATGACAACATCCAGGCATTGCAAATGCTCAACAGCAGATTGCTAATGTTCTGGATAGGCAACTAGGTGAAATGGCCAGAATCCTTGACCGAGGCATGGCAATCCACGAGCGGGAGCTGTCTGTGCTGGAACACCTGGTAGGAGTGAGGCGTAGGCCATGTGGACGTAGGCCAGCAACACCACCTAGTGTAGGTCGATGTGAGCGTGCCACCTCACATGCCCGCTCCCATAGTGCCGGTAGCAGTAGCAGTGCAGCTGCTGCTGTGCTGTCAACACCAGGACACAGCAGGCCACGTGGACGTGGCCCTGGACAGTCTCAGTGGGGACACGTTTCCAGCGAACATGTGTCGTCGGACAGCAGCCACTCTGTACCTCCACCTGGTAATGCCCGTGCAACCCCAGGCAGGCACAGGTCACGTGGCCGTGGACAGACACAGTGAGCTGTACAACCTGCACTGTACAATCTGGGGCTGTCAATTATATCCCGTGTAGGCATCACAAATGGCAGAACTGTGTACACACATACACGCACACAGCAAACACAACTGTAGGGCTTCACAACATCCACATGCATTCTGCACAGACATGTCCAGTCAACTCACTGGCCCTTACACACACATGATGTCATCCATTGGTGCAGCCTATGCCCCTGGCAAATATATCACCCTGTGCATATGATGAAGCCTGTGCCGCATCCCTGTCATCCACACCATCGGTGCAGGGTTATGCACATATATTCTGATGCACAGGGTGAACAACATAGTGGGAGGTGTATGTAATACCTGTGTATGCATAGTGAAGGATGTGTATGTTGCAGTGGTTGTGTGCAGCCTATGCCCCTGGCAAACATATCACCTTGTGCATATGATGAAGCCTGTGCCGCATCCCTGTCATCCACACCATCAGTGCAGGGTTATGCACAAATATTCTGATGCACAGGGTGAACAGCATAGTGAGAGGTGTATGTAATACCTGTGTATGCATAGTGAGGGATGTGTATGTTGCAGTGGTTGTGTGTGAATACTGAGTTGTGTATGTGGCATAGGTTGTGTACTGTCGACATGCACCTGTCACACCATGTAGTGCAGGTGCAGCATGCATTGTGATGTGTTCACGGTATGTGTCTCGGTTACATCTGTAGCACCATGTTGGTTGTGATACCCTGGTTCCCTCCTATGGTGTACTTGCATGTGCCTACAGGTAGCAGTGTTTGCAGTCCCCCACGTGTAACTGTGGAGTACACACAGGCACATCTGCAATATCAGCATGCTACATGTACCTTCATCCTGACTGTTGGACACACAAACATGACACAGATGTCCGCACATGTACTGCACCTGACGCATGTTGTCGGTGCCACAGGCTACACTGGACAGAGATGTGACATACATAGGACACATTACAGGTATGGTGACATGGTGCAGGGGTTGTACACAGCGGCCTGGCCAATGATGATGTGAGGTGTCACTTGGTAGCTGGAGGCCACACTGTGCAGAAGTAGGACCCTGTAACAGTCCGTGAACATGGCTGCAGTCATGGGGTGTACACCACTATAATGCACACCCCATAGTGTGCAGCTGGGGACCCTTGCCTTTGTGGTCATCACCCGCATAGTACTATGCACCCACATGACGTGTCACAGAGAAGGGACATGCACAGGTAGCCAGTATGGCTGGGACCTATGAGATTAACAGGGCTGTGCAATGCATCGCCATTACGGGTTAGTCAACACGTGGGGCAAGTGATAATTTCCCAACATATATTAGCATACACACTCACACCAAACACCAGACATACATACAGACACACACACACACACTGTGGTGACCACACATGTGTATACGGACAGCCGATGTGTGTGATGCACCTCACCGGCGAACGTCATGCTTCCCACACTGACGTATGTACACTTCTCTACAATGGTGTACAGGGATGTGTAGCAACTGGGACATATTCCCTGCGATATGTGGCATCCCTGGTCACACATTCTGACACACATGGCAGTGCTGGGAATGATACACCAGCCATATGATGACACGTTTGGACATGCAGCAGTATTGATTGCATTATGTGTACCAATGCTATATCTGGCAAATGTGCCGCTATATACACACGAGAGGTTGTAGGTGTTACAGGTGCCATATGACATATAGTTGTTAACACCTGACCGCTGTGTATGCATTATGTCAGCACCGTCACGTAACAGCGACATAGCATACAGTTAGCACATGGCATGATAGGATGGTGTGTGACACAACTGTGAGCCACCCCCTGCACACTTACATCTAGACAGGTGGTTCACCACGTTATGTACACACATCCCTCCATACATGCTGTTTGCATGTCACCGTATACAGATGTCAATGATGGGTCTGCATTGCATCTGCATGTCATAGGTAGGTGCAACTATGTTATGGACATCGGCCACTGCACATGCATGTTTGCTGCATGCACAGTACAGATGTCACATGTGTCTCCTGTTGCCATGTTTGTATGCATTGCTGTTGTTGGACATGTGTGTTGACATACATAACACATGGACTGCAGTATGATATCACGGGTGTCACAGGCGACCAGTACAAGGGTATGTGTCCCGGTCAACACTGCTACCCCCTGTAGTGTGAGCATTCAACAGACATGGGCCCACATTCAATTCGCGTGTGTAGCATTGATTAGGCCAGTGTTATGCACGAGGTACATCAAAGGCCATGTATGTATGTGTTGTGTGTGCAGTCCATGCACACATCCACACAATCACATGTATGACATACCCAGACGTGTGTTCATTGGTGTACAGCAACAGTCAGGTGTCACAGCTGTGTAAGGGTCATGGTATGTCTTGAGCCGACCTGTTCATGTATACTGGTATTGCAATGCATAACACCTGTTGGATCCCTGTTGGTACGTGTGTACTCTGCACAGCTGGTGTACACCACTGTACAGCCCAGTGGTCATGTGTCACATGGTGTTGTTGGACCGTATGGCTGTGTAGTGCTGCACCAACGACATGGTGCTGACTTGACAGCTACAGTGTACACTGCAGTGTGTACGTGTGTGACCTGCACCTGTGACAGCTGTGATAGCAGCTGTGTGTGTACAGGTCACTGCATGTGTGACCGCCCTGTGCATGAGGGCAGTTATACCTTACTGTGCCCTTCTGTGTGTACACTCCATCTGCATGCAAGATTGCCCTTTGCAACAGCTAAGTGTGTGAGCATGCCCAGTACGCCGTTGTGTAGATGGACACACAGTACATTCCACACTGCTCCCTTCCGTGATTACACTCTGTGTGCATGCAAGTTGGCCCTTTGCAACAGCTAAGTGTGTGAGCATGCCCAGTACACCATTGTGTAGATGGACACACAGTACATTCCAAACAGACGTGTGATACTAAGTGTGTGGGCATGGCCATTGACATCCTGTATAGCCATGGTGGTCATCCAGGCACCAGATGTCCAATTTCAATGTCACGATGGATGCCTACATTGAACACACTTGTTGCTCTCTTGAAGGGTGTACTGTCTGTGGTGCATCCCGTATCTATCCATAGATATTTAGTTGGCCCATTGACAGCACTGGCGTGTTTGTGTACATCTACCTTGGGACGGTAATATACTTTCAGACCGCTCACTCTCTAAACATTCCCTATCGGCATCTTTGCCTTTGCGGATGATGTCACCCACCTAGAAGTATGCCTCTTGGAGTGCTGTGTTCAGTAATCTCGGTAGCGCGTTCTGTAAATGCGTAATGCTGTAGTGTGTTAGAGTAAGTAGGTGTGTGTTCAACTCCCGGCCCTTCCAAGTGTGTGTGTGTGTGTGTGTGTGTGTGTGTGTGTGTGTTTCCAGCTGCCTGGGGACACAGTAATGCTTTTAGATGCCTCACAACACATACATTCCCTATCAGCATCTTTGCCTTTGCGGATGATGTCACCCACCTAGAAATATGCCTCTGGGAGTGCTGTGCTCAGTAATCTCGGTAGCGCGTTCTGTAAATGTGTAATGCTGTAGTGTGTTAGAGTAGGTAGGTGTGTGTTCAACTCCCAGCCCTTCCAAGTGTGTGTGTGTGTGTGTGTGTGTGTGTGTGTGTGTGTGTGTGTGTTTCCAGCTGCCTGGGGACACAGTAATGCTTTTAGATGCCTCACAACACATACATTCCCTATCGGCGTCTTTGCGGATGATGTCACCCACCTAGAAGTATGCCTCTGGGAGTGCTGTGTTCAGTAATCTCGGTAGCGCATTCTGTAAATGTGTAATGCTGTAGTGTGTTAGAGTAGGTAGGTGTGTGTTCAACTCCCGGCCCTTCCAAGTGTGTGTGTGTGTGTGTGTGTGTGTGTGTGTGTGTGTGTATGTATGTGTATGTGTGTGTGTGTGTTTCCAGCTGCCTGGGGACACAGTAATGCTTTTAGATGCCACACAACACATACATTCCCTATCGGCATCTTTGCCTTTGCGGATGATGTCACCCACCTAGAAGTATGCCTCTGGGAGTGCTGTGTTCAGTAATCTCGGTAGCGCGTTCTGTAAATGTGTAATGCTGTAATGTGTTAGAGTAGGTAGGTGTGTGTTCAACTCCCGGCCCTTCCAAGTGTGTGTGTGTGTTTCCAGCTGCCTGGGGACACAGTAATGCTTTTACATGCCTCACAACACATACATTTCCTATCGGCGTCTTTGCGGATGATGTCACCCACCTAGAAGTATGCCTCTGGGAGTGCTGTGTTCAGTAATCTCGGTAGCGTTCTGTAAATGCGTAATGCTGTAGTGTGTTAGAGTAGGTAGGTGTGTGTTCAACTCCCGGCCCTTCCAAGTGTGTGTGTGTGTGTGTGTGTTTCCAGCTGCCTGGGAACACAGTAAAGCTTTTAGATGCCTCACAACACATACATTCCCTATCGGCGTCTTTGCCTTTGCGGATGATGTCACCCACCTAGAAGTATGCCTCTGGGAGTGCTGTGTTCAGTAGTCTCAGTAGCGCGTTCTGTAAATGCATCATGCTGTAGTGTGATAGGGTAGTTAGGTGTAAGTTTGATTCCCAGGCCTGCCAGATGTGTGTGTGTGTGTGTGTGTGTGCGTGCATGCTCTTGTCTGCCTGGGGACTCGGGTTATGCTTTTAGACGCTTCGCAACACAGATGTATCCTGCTGACGTCTTTGTCTTTGCGGATGTTGACACACACCTAGTAGAATGCCTGTGTGTCTACTGTGTTTAGTAATCTCGGTAGCGTGTTCTGTAAATGCATCATGCTGTTGTGTGATAGGGTAGTCATGTGTAGGTTCGATTACCAGCCCTGCCACATGTGTGTGTGTGTGTGTGTGTGTGTGTGTCTGTATCTCTCTCTCTCTCTCTATATATATATATATATATATAAAATCTATTTTCTGCCCATACCTCTGCTCTTGCATGGACAGCTGACTGTTTCATGTATCGCATATTTGCATAGCTTTCACATACCAATGAGGTATGTTGCAACTCCCAACATTGTCCATGCAACGTCCGTTACGGTGTTACACCCTTACAGGTGTTTGCTGTATATCTTGGCAGACATCTATCCTTGCTGTACTCTCACTGTACTGACACGCCAGGCTTCATGTATCATGGCCTAGTTTTGATGTGTGTATGTCTATTTGTGCTGTGTGCATGGCTCTGGGTATGTCCCACTATCATCATTTGTAAAGGTGACAGCCCTATAGGTTCTTCATGTAGACTGCTGTGTCATTTGACATGTCAGCACATACCTGCAGACAGTACTGCACGTCCTATTGCAGCATGTCATACCTTCTGCATTATCTTGCAGTCGATATTGCTGTTTCCTCACACATGGATCTGTTTCTGTTCATACCACTCCACCTCCTAGAGCAAGTTGCTGGACAAGGCCTTATCTGATAGTGGGACACATAGGGGCAGTATTGACATGTTGCTCTTACAAACGTAGATAGTTGACACAATAATAGGTTTTGCATTAGTATGGCTTTTCTGTCGGATTTGGTGTCTTACTCACATGTTTGTCATTATTTCATGTCTTCAGTTATCATGAAAGTGCCAGAATGTTACTGTTGTTACGTGGAACACACCAAACATATGAGGCAGAACTCTGCACATTCTGCGTAAATCTGTACAGTTGCAGAGTATGTGTCTGTAACAAAATATCAACTTTCTGACACCAATACACACACTGTATGGCAGCATCACAGGCCACATGCCATTACATTTATATTGCAGGACAAGCACACCTAGACAGTTGTATTCCTCACACAGGCCAACAGCTGCTTATCCACACTAATTGATCTATCATGTACCGTATGTGTGCGCCGGTATTTGCGCTTTCCGTCAGTGGCAGAGCTCACATACGTGTCTGGGGGACTGGACATTGTTACGGTGACACTGCATGACACCCTGAGGGACACATTACTTTTGTGTCTATTAACCTTCCACATTGACATTCACAGGGCATACGTTGTCATTCACATTTGTCGGAGTGCATGCGTGTGTCTTGTACATGTTTTCTCATTTGTCCTGATGTCTTTCTTCTCACCTGTCCACCTAGTATCACTAGTTCTGTACATGTATTTTGGACAGGTTACCTTCATACGCCTAACCTGTACACATTATGGGTAAATGCCCTGACGTTTGACCTTGTTACATTTGTCATAGTGATGTGCCTTTCTGGTAAATTGCTGGCAAGGCATTACGGACTGTGCGGTAGATAATAGTGACTGACATTTCCATTACATGATTAGTAACACTCATAACATCCGTATTCATGGGTACGCCAGTATTCTCACAACGTTCTGACTTTGTCTGGGGTATATCTAATATAGTCCCTATGTGTATTTCATGTACTATGCCTTAGTGCAGCTGTGTTATTCTGACAGTTTGCCAGTTATGGGGACCATCTTGGTCGTACGCATGTCCATCCATGATAATCGCCTACATGACACTGATATAGGGCCCTACATATTGCCAAAATGGTTTCCGCAATATCCAGTGGATGGTTTGCCTCATTATTGAGAATATAGGCGTGTGCTATACCCACATCACTCCCACAGGGCGGGCCTACGAAATCCCTGCTAAACAACACCTAGGCCCATTTCTGCATACCCATGATTCCCATACCTGACAACCCTCTACAGTACCCATTACACTCTCCGGATATCAGTTCGTACGTCATACATTCTATCGACACATGTGTCGTCACCCTTGCACCTGATACTGTTGCATGTACAGCTATTTCGTATTTGCTGCGGTCACTTGTTTTGCGTCAATGTCGGTTGACACTACGTAAGATTCAATTTTTGGAGTCCTGCAGTGGACACCTATCTGCATGTTTAAAGTGTAGAACTTGCTGGACTGTCACTTTCTGGCCATTGGTTTGGAATGCTGCGGTTTATTCACCTTTCCTGCATATCTGTTTGTCTACCCATATTAGATATAACGTCGCCTATTTATGTACATATGTCATATCTATGGGACATAAGTCTGTTGTGTATACATATATACATGTACAATCCTCATTTCATAACGTGCTTTGGTTTACTTCTGTGGATTATGTGTATACACATATATCTATATCCATACCATACCATTCCACTATACAGATTGTCGCAGAGTGTACAACTGCTTGCCCCTTTATCTTCGCTGTGTTTTAAATAAACATGTGTCTATCTGACAATGTCGTGGCATTTCATTTGAGACTTACAGTGGGGATTTCTGGCAAGCAGTTCAGGTTACGACTGCATACCCTTCAGAGAATCCATGCTACTGACACACCCGTTATTCTATCCACTTTCTATGTTTGTTCTGGCACATATCTGGTGTTTGTCCCTATTTGTACCGGTAGTTTGCATGGCTTTGTCCGGTTTCATACTTTACGAGGTTAACAGGTTTGAGCCATGTATAACTAACATGGGGGAAACAGCATTCATTTACTATGCTGTGAGCGGATCACACACGCACAGGCGCACTTGCATTTCCTTATTGTGGGTTACGCGCAGGCACGCATGCATATCCTTATTGTGGGTTACATATGTTTAGTAAGTCTTTGTGCTTACGTGGGCTTTATTACTTGTGACAGTAGCAGTAATTATCTGTAATACGGTTAACGGACGTTTGCAAAACACACGTTCACCTTTACATATTTAACTGTCTGTACATCACAGATGCATTCATTACACTTTCACATTATATGTGCTGTAGTTGTTGTTCAACCAGGACTGCATTCACGTTGGCCGGATGCTGTAACCACTATACGTTTGGTGTTCTGACTCATTTATATGCATACCCATAGTACATAGCTACATGAACATATGCCTCACCACTTCACTTACGTCACAGGCATCCATTCTCCTGCTGGGAAAAATGGGGTACTACATGTTACACATTCCCTATTCCCTACTGCTCTGGACCCACGTTGCATATTTCATCACTGCAGGGATATTCAGAACCCAAAGGCTTATAGTCCTGACACATACAGGTCTTTAACTGTCAAGGTGTTCATGTGGTGATCTGGGTTTAGGCTTGTCCGCCTGGTGAACGGAACTTCCCTGACCGTGTTCAAATGTCAGACAAAGCACATGGACAGGGTTTGTCCATTTTAAACATTTAATCTGTGTTTACAGACACAGGTGTTTGGGCACCTGTCAGCAGCTTATGATGTTGGCAATACATAATATGGGTGGGGGCGGTAACGATACATAATCCACGTTGAGTGGTGTTCCCATTCACATTTGACTATTTCCTGTATTCATTCTTACGAGGGTTATTATTTTGCACATGACTTAACTATGAATTAACTACGGGTATGCAGTAGTACAGTCAACATATGTGACGGCTTGTTACAGTATATATGTACGGACCTCTGTAATACTGGGGACTACCCCACATCCTTCACAGCATTTCCTGCTTATGTACATACTATTATTCCTTGAACTTTCGAAGCTTGTGAGAGCAGTAATTACATCTGTACCTATTTGTCCATCCATCCTTTTAGGCTTTGTCCAGGTTTTGTTGCTGTAATAGGTTGAGAGGTGGTGTCGGTATGTGATTGAGTTGAATATATACTGTCGATAATTCAGTGGGGAGTAGGGTTACCACTTGTTCCTCTTTGCGAGGGGAGGTCCCACTTTGGACAGTTGTGTCCTGCGACGACACCTAAGACATGGCAAATGTCCTGTGATTTTAAGACAATAATATATTTCTTCATTTCTGTACTAGTTGCATGATACAGGTATTTTGTATCTGGTACACATAACTATTATTTGGGATAGATAAGCTATTCAAATGCTATGGCATTAGCTTTTATCTTGGCATACACATGTAATTCTGTACTTTGCACAGGCCGGGGGTATGTTTTATCCTGCACATTCTCACATTTCTACAAGGGATGTCCCACCTTGGCCATCTGAACGGGTGGCAACCCTAGTGGGGTGACCTGCATGGCGGACAGCTGTTCCATCCTGCGTAGTATGAATTGTATGTCTGTGTAGATAATGACCAGTACCGTGACTATACATACATGTTTTGTCCAGATGTGTGTAGTAATGGACACCATGGCGTGTAAACAACTCTGAGGTTTCAACAGGTTACTTATCCCATGCAGGATGTACACACATTTTGTCGTAACATTAACGCACGGGCATTTGGATTTACGTACCTGTGATGGGATGTTTACAAACGTGGGATACATATTTGCAATCCGGACACTGCCTAGGATGATACTTCCTACTACATATGGGGAATACCCGCTATGTGTAGGTGTACGGATGCGCAAGGCTGGTAGCTGGATTTGGTGGACATTCGGACATGGGTGCAGGTTATGTGCTATACAGGGGTTGTTGCCTATTTCATTTGCATGCATGGGTTCTACTTTTGGATATCCCGGTTCCGCATATTGCATCCTATGTGTATGTGACGGTTACGTTCATGTGTATAGCACATTTTAATATACATATGTTTGTGTGTGTTTGGTATACAATGTGGACTGTCAGGTTTCTTTACGGTTGTTATATAGCCACAACTGCCCAGCTGTGTACTATCACTACCACTGTGGGACTGCTGGTGACCATACCCATGGGGCTAGACGTGTGTATTGGTGGCGCGCTGACATGATGCGCTTCACTTCCACTGGGTATAACTTCTGACAGTGCAGTACATTACGGACACACGATTTTAAATATCATTTGTTCCATGGACAGTAACTCATATTATGTTGCGTGCATTACTGTTTGGTTCTCCATTTTGTGTGGCCGGGAACTGTCTTGCATGCTTTGCATACGTTTCATTATCCACGGGCACTGATAGGTGCGATTACTATTGCAGGCAGGCTATAATATTCAGCAGTTTAGGTTGCTCATCGCCAGCCGACATTGACACGCCTCCGGCCACAGCTTAATAATGCCCCATGCACTCGCGCACTTGTCCTATGCACGTGGATGTGGTAGCGGCGCACCTTCATTAATATGCATATGGCGCTACTACACCATTTATACACCGCACAGCTGGCACAGGCCTTGCGCCGAGCTTCATGAATCCGGGGGTTGGTTGTAATTGTTTAGATGTTATCTTTCAGATCTATCTTTTTCATCTGAGGTGTTCTACAATCTGTATGCAGACGACTTGAAATTGGGTAAACCAATTGCATGCGTTACAGATTGGGCATGTCTGCAAATTAACTTGACTAAATTGACCATTTGACACAGGAGAATAATATGCTGATAAATACATCAAAAACTAAGCATATGAGATTTGTAACATATAAATTGAATGGTGAATATTTAATATGGCACACACTGATTCAAACTGTAGATTCGTTTAAGAACTTGGGTGGATCCAGCTTTGAGTTTTTCTAATAACATATACACAATTTGACTAATGATAGTTATAGGATGTATAAAAAGATTTAAAATGTCTAGAAAATCAGAAATGATAGTCATTATTAGTTACATCGAACTCTGACTTGTGTATGAAATAATATGGAATATAAAAAAACAAGCATGAGTAAATTGGAAAGTGTACAATGGAAATATACCAAGGGTATCCATGGATGTGAAAATTAAGTTATTATGAAAGACTGAAATATCTGAACTTGTACAGTGTCTGATATAGATGCTTAAGATATCATCTTATTCAGGTATGTGTAGGGTATTTAGAGACTACCTCTGGGAATGTTTGGGGTTATCAAACAGTAGAAAAGAATCATTAGACAACCTATGTAGAAGATTCTATAGGAATGATGAGTCTACTAATTGATTTTCTGAGAGAGAACAGCTGATGCATAGAATATTTAGTTATTTATTTTCAATTTGATTACCAGGGAAGTCCACTGGGCCAAATTGACCCATTTTCAGTGGAGGCCTGGGGAGAAAAGCTCCAAGATGCATTATACAATTTAGATACAAATTATAGTTAATATTAAAGATCTTGTGTAGAATAGGTACTCATAAATGCATTCAATATCATGCATAGTTAACAAATTCATTAAGCTTGAAGGTAGGGATCACAGTTTCATTTGAGGAAAACAGATATGGGTTAGGTGTGGAAACAGTTTACATACAAACCTTTTAAGAAAATGTAAATACGCTTTACATACACACATCAACAGTAGAATGCTATTTACAATATTTACAAGGCTGGGCTCTGTGAGGGTAGCTGTAGGAGGTGAGAGCTTAGAAAGAAGCTATATAAATTGTTGAGAGCTTAAATAGGCTCATAGGAAGATAACTATGAGAGTTGTAGAGCTTGGGAACTAGAGCGAGAACCCCCTTGGATTAGGTTGGGTGAAGGCAGGTACATTTCCATTTAGTGGACAGGTGTTTGAATAGTTGGGTTTTGAAGTTTTCTGAGTTTGTATGGTATATACTACCAAATTACATTAAAGTAAGCACTAGTAACAACCTGGCCACTTATTATGGAAACAACTGTTTTGGTACATTGAAGAACATTAATGCCCATCTTTGAAATATTTATATGTATGTGTGTATATATGTCCACATCCCTGGCAAAGTAGTTGGGAATGTCTACCATCTCTTTCCATCTCTTTTTTCTCAATTGCAAAGGTTAGGAAAGATACAGAAGTATACGTGACAGATCAGTAGTGTTAAACACATTATCTATGAGCACAGGTTACAGATGCTGTCTTTATTTTCAGTTAACTCTACATTAATAAAATAACATGAGGTCATCCCCTTATCAATGTAAAAAGAATAATATCTTGGCAGCTACTTTGGTAATAGAGTTTTAAGAACTATGAATCTGTGATGAGAAACAAATGGTTATTTGTGGAATTAATAGCTTGCAATATAGAACATGGGAGAAGAACTGTCAATCGCAGAGTAGGAAAATTATTGAATGAATTACGTTTCAGTGTTATGATGACTATAAACAGTGAGTCATTTAAGGGCAGTGTGGCTTGGAAATAAGGTATTTGTTCATTCACTGGTAGGTGGGAGGCTCATGTAAGGTCACAATTGAGGCTTTAAGTTTGATTTGCTTATACATTGAACATTGAACACAGAGCATTATAAATGGCAGTGTGAAAAAGTACTTCACTATTTCAACTTTCTCTTTCCACTGGTCAGTCACAACTGCAATTACTGCGCAAGGTGGACCATCCTTCTGCCTCTGAGTCGTTGCTAGTAGTGAGTGGAACTTCAGAGAGATATGGAGTGTTGACTGTCATTCGTTGCTGTGGGAGGGAGTCTTACACCCACCCCCTGCTGTCAACATGCTGCAGTACATTATAATGGTACAGATTCTTCTTATTTCCATTATCTTTCACGGGTTACAATAGTGCTCACAAAAAGGTTATTGACATGCCCACATCCTGAATGATGTACAATTTTTTTGTTGCTGTATCTATGAATACAAGCAATATTTTCACATTAATGATAATATCTCAAAAATGCTAACTGTGGCTGTACAGCGCAAGAGTCCTCTCCAAGCTTGCCTGCTTTAGTACGGTACTTGACTTATTGAAGATAGTTAAAATTGTGGAAAAGTGTTATATTCTGCTGTATTTACTTTAATAAAGCATTAATGGAACTGGCAGTAAAATGTTAGCATGCAGCCCTGCTTTGATAGAATTGTAGTAAAAAAATGACGTATAAAAGGGGATGGGAAACATGTCCTTATCAGATGTGCAAGATTCTTTTACCTGCATTTATTAACAGTATTTGCATATTAATATTATTAACATTATTTGCATATCAATAGGTGAATCTCAAGAAATATATTCCCGGCATTGTACAGCAAAGTGACATGTGGAAGCTAACAGTGAAACCATCACTGTAGGATTTACTGGGCTTAAGTAATAGAGCAGGTGTTTGTAGTCAGTTATAAAATCAGTTAAATCTTTGCATAACTTCATTACTATTGCTAATATCCATTGTAGAAATGTCATGTTGGAAAGGCTATGGCAGCAGATGGTGTTAAGACAATAAAAGTTGTGAAAGATGAACACACACCCAGTGATATAACTATTTGATTTAGGTATAAGCTAGTAGTATTAGCAGTGTTCTAATATCAAGACTCGTTTCTCATGAATGATAGGTCATGTTTTAAGAAGCAAGATACCATCTGCATGTTGATATTACAAGGTGGATATCTTTCCACAAAGTGGTAGTCATGGGGCCTGCTTGTATTAATGTGATCTTTTTTTTTTACTCCCTGCGGGTCTTGTTTCCCAAAACCATTTCAAGTTCTCTCTGTATTACTCATACTATACATAAATTAAGTGTTTATTAAACTACTCTGTAAACTGAAAGATGATAGTGAAGTCACAGGCATCATGCACAGCTTGTGGAACCTGACTTCATTTCACTTTTTACCAGAATTACTCTAGTTTATATTGTGCCCAGAAATTCTCTAACCTATTTACTGTAGTTATAAATCCTTTTGCAAATTTTTCTAAGGCTGTCAATTCATAGTTCTTTCAAATACTGAATATTCCCCTTCAAATACTTTGTGAGGTATCAAAGCCATCATTGTAGCACTGAAGCTCTTAATGGGCAGCTCATACTTTGCACTTTTAAGAGTCACAGAAATCACTCCTATTCACAGTTGTACTGACTGTTGGTGAAATGTGCTGTATTTGTTCATGTGAGGTTACTAGGCTAATGGCCCTAGAGCTCTTACAAGCCTAACCAAGTTATACCCAAGTTACCCTTAACTTAGCCATGTTATACCTGAATTAGTCTAATTGAGCACATTAGATGGGTGTTATTCACAGAATGAGTCTATGATCATACCTACTACCCCTGTCCATAAGGGACATGGGTGCCCCCCCCCCCCGTAGTGAATTTGCAGTCTCCTATCCAGTTATCCAGGTTGCGCTTGAATAAGGTCAGTGAGGAACTCTGCTTTACTTGAATTGGGAGTCTATTCCAGAGGAGTGGCAATCTTAAGTCAAGGTTTAGAGGCCCTGAATTTTCCTGGTGAGAAACCTCTGTGGCCTCTACGCAGGTGTCTGGTGAAGTACATGCAAAAGGGGGCATTATACTCTATTTAGTTTTCTAATGAGAGTTGAGAACAGTAAGTTATAGTATCCTTAGACCTGGGTGCAATGCCTTTACTTATGAGACGGGCAATGTAGAAGGCTTTCCTTATGTGGAAACATGGTGATCGAAGTTTAGATTACTATCAACCTGTGTTCCCAAGTCTCATACCATTGAGTTTGAGCTTAGAGGGGTGCTGTCAATACTGTAATTAGCAGGGAATTCCTCTTTGCCAAAGGGGATAATAATACATTTTTTGTGTTTAGTTTTAGTCTGTGGCTTTGGCACCAATCATTTGTGTCAGCCCCTTCTACAGTATGTTAACATTGTTGGGGGACTCAGTGATTGCACCCAATTTGCAATCATCAGTGAACCTGGTAAGCCACAGGTCTCTACTTTAGCATGGACTTCTGAGAAATAGATTTCAAACAGAAGAGTGCCCAGCAGAGATCCTTGTGGTATGCCACTGGTGACTGGCTGGTAGAGGTAGAGTCCCCAATTTTGACAGTGTGTGTTCTGTCAGTGAGCCAATTGGCCACATATCTAGGAACATAAGGGTTAATCCTTAGCTTGGAGAGTTTCTGAATGATACCAGTGTGGTGGATTGTGTCAGAAGCATTGGCTAGGTGGTATGTACTCTCTTACCCTTATCCAGATCTCTGGTAACATTCTCAAATAAGTCTACTAGGTTTAACAATCGTGATCTATCCTTAACAAAGCCAAACTGGATTGGGTGGAGAGTTTGAAGGTCACCTTTGTCCTGTTTGATTAGGTCCATGATGATTCTTTCCACAGCCTTGAATATGAGGCTGGTAAGACTTATGGGTCTATCATTCCCAGGGTCTGTTGATGACCCCCCCTTTGTGCAAAGGGGTTATTGTTGCTGTTCTCCACTCTGCTAGATCAAGGCCAGTTCTCAGGCTATGGTTAAAAAGAGTGTCAAGTGGTTCTGCTAAGTCTTGTTTTAGATTGCTAATTAAGCAGTCTGGGATGTTGTTTGGTCCCACTAAGTCATGTTTTTAGACTTGGAGAGCACATATATGACCTGCCCTTTAGAGATACTAGGCAGAGGACTAGTATCAGGAATATTTTGAAGTATGGCTGCTGGCAACAGGGAGGTAAAGTTTGTGACAAATCTGTCAGCTATCAGGTTGGCATTTCCTCAGGTACAGTATGAGTGGCACCATCCACTACTAGTTTGACACATGGCTGGGCATTCCCTTTTAGATTTCTGACATAGCTAAAGAATGCCTTATGTTTATCCTTACCTAGGGATGCTATTTTAGGACTTTACAAGATATCTGATTTGCTTAGTCAAATTGTGGAGGGAATTCTTCCTCTGCTGAGTCAGTTCCCTCTTGTTCCTAGACATCTGTTTTTTCTCCTATTATATAACCTGTTTTGATATCCACCAGGGTGGCTTGTTTTTTTCCAGAGATCCTGGTTTTGATCTGGTCTGGTACAGCGGAGTATATACAGTTAAGTGTTTATATAGAGCATTTATGTATTCCTCCACATAGAAGTCATCGTTGACTGCATTTACAGGGGGTTTGAAACTTTTTATACCATCTCTTAGTAGGCTGTAGTTAGCTTCGGAAAAGTTTATTAGTTTTATTGTTCTTGTGGGGATGTTAGGTCCATTAGTAACTTCGAACAAGACTGATTTATGGTCTGACCTTAACAGGGAAGGGTGCAGTACTAAGTCAAGGACATTTCAGCTCCTTGTAGGGGTGCACACTATCTGTTCCAGTGCATTTATATTGACAGTCCAGAAACCTTTGGGTAGTCATGTTTGTTCTGGTATATGTCATCCATTCGATGGAAGCATAGTTGAAGTTTCCCATGGCCAAGGTATTTGACTGTATGGTGAGTGAGTCCAGTAAGTCCAATAGATGGTATGTTTGTCTTGGTTCATGGTGAAGGACCTATAGCTAATAATAATGTGGTAGTTTGACCTGGAGTAGCTCAAGAGAGTCATTCTGTTTAACCAATCTGGATGTGTACTTAGCTTTAATGAAGATGGATACACCACTACTTTGGTTCTTTCATGCTCATTTTCAGGTCTGAACATGTGGAAGGCATTGTAGCCTTGCATGGCTGGAGTGCTCTAAGTGGTCTTGAACCATGTCTTGGTGACTGCACAGACATCCGCATCTTCCATGGTAAGGAGTGCTTCCAAGGAGTGGAGTTTCCTGTTTAGGCTCCTAGCATTAAGCAGCATAACCTTGAGTTCATTTCAAGTGGATTTTGATACGTTGGAAATGTTGTTGTCTTGACATTGCCTAAAAAAGGCAATATGGGGGGACAAGAGACTTTGCCAGTATCTGAAAGCCTAGAGGAGACAGGTGCAAACCATCTCTGGAAAAGCAGTGTGGTCTGTCAACCATGTCCTGTCTGGCTGACAGATACTGGATCCCCCTGGACTGGCACCAGAAGCCAAGCCAATTGTTGAAGTCTATCATTTTTGTCTATATTGTGGCATCATCCTGGGTGAAGGTAGACTGCTGCTTAGGGCTAGAGTCATACCTGCCTGGGATACATAACCTGAGAGTTAAGTCATGTCTTTCTTCATGTAGTCCAGAGAGGTATGTCTCAAGTCATTCACCCCAACATGGACTATAACAGACTTATAATGGTACTTATTGTTGAGTGACTAGAGTGCACGGATGATTTGATGAGTCTTTGCACCTGACAAGCAGCTGACCATGACCTTCTCTTTGACAGCCTGGTGAGGGGGACATCAGTGTGTTTCACTACTGAGTTGACCAAGACTTTTGGTTTTGAGGTGTTTTGCCTTAGGGGATTATTTGTTGTGACACTATTATGTATAGTGGTTTCTATACTTTTTGCAGTGTGAGCAAGTGATTTGCTTTTGGGAGGTCTCTGATTTTTTGGTAGACATCTAGTGACTACCTCCACATGTGTGGGTTTATGTATCGTGATCTTGTGCGAGAGGTGAAGTGTGTGTGTTTGACAACCTGTTTGATGTCATGTTTGTTGTTACATGAGAGGACTGATTCCAGTTTCATAGTGTAATTACATCTGTCACATATGGTGTTTGTTTTAGGAGTAAGTGGTTGTCGGTACACATGAGGCAGTTGCTACATTGTCTCAGGATGCCCATGTCAGTCAGGATGGCTAGAAAAATGGTGGGAAACTGACTGTCCTTTACGGCAGCTTTATACCATAAGTACTGTTAGAGACTGGGCATGTTAGACCATTTCATGCTCTAATATTAACATGAGGCTTATTTTATTGGAGGTTAGGGTTGAAAAACTGTGGCAGTGCTGCACAGTGCGCAGCTGTGTTGCCTGCAGTGCAAGCGGGAAGCTTGGGAGGGTTCCACTGACAGATGTCTAGAGAAGAATTGTGTTTCCAGTATTTGTGTCTAAACAGGTCACTACTAACCCCAGCGCACCGTGCATAGGCAAGGTTTAAATACAGGAGAAATTAAACACTAATCTACCAATAGAAAACCACACAGTGAATCTTCCTACAGCAGTCCCCAAGTCAGACAAGGTTGAATCTACACTCTTGTGCCACAAGGGTGCAGGGGAGGTCCCTCAGGGTAAGATGGCTGGTTTAGTGCTCAAGTATAACAAGAACAGGCTACATTCAGCAGATCTGAATCTAGTCTATGCTGTCTAGGCTAAAGTGCAGTTGCAAAACATTTGCAGAAAATAATGCAGTCACAACAGTAAAAAAACAGAAAGAATGTAGTAGTCAGACACAATGCAGTTATAAAAGTGCAGTAGAAACACAGAATATACTTATTTTCTTGATTTTTGTCTTGGATGCCTTGGATTAAAGCAGGATCACTCTGGACCTCTGGCAAAAGATGCCAAACGCTGAGCAGGTCCAGTTAATTGATTTTGCTTTTATAATTTATGCTATATTAGCAATGTCTTTGCAGTGTAGCACAGTACAAAATGGGTGCAGTATTCTGTTCCTGAATTTGTGTTGTTGTGCAACTTCTCTTTTTAACTGAAGCACATATATCTTTGTGTAGTACATTTTCCAACTTCTGTTGTGTTGCATCTTCCAGATATGTTACATTACAGCATACTAAGACTTCATCCAAACCATAGTAATTGAGCTTGACAAATTAGGAGTTATGTCTGCAAAGGTGCTGCTCTTATAGAAAAGAATGTGTCCAAAAGTGGATCATTATCCAAGAAGATATTCTCAGCCATATACACTGATATTATTTCTCTCCCTCTCCGCAGCACAGGCAGTTGGAAAAAGTTGTACAACAGTCTGCACGTGTTTTATAGCCACTGCTAACATGAGCAAGACTGTGATGACTGCCTGTGTAGGGTCAGAACTACAGATGGTGTGCTATGCAGGTGGAGACCTACTCCTCTGCCAAACCACGAGAAGTTAACCTTAAGTGTGAATGGGCGTTCCCTCACTTTGATTCCAAGGCAAGGAAATTAAAGTTTAATAAAGATCATACTGGTTCCTGGTAATTGAACTATATTGGAACCACATTGTAGAGAAAAATTAAACTTCAGGACGTAGTTAAACTACAAGTGAGGGTGGTCTTTTCCTTTAAATAGCATTTGTAAAAATTTATGAAAAATATGACATTTTCTACATTTACATTAATTATGCTAAAACAGCATGTTGGATGGCAGTTAAAACTAATGTTAAAACATGGCACATAATGTGATGGCATCCACAATGTTTATAAATGTTTGGATAGTGCAGTTATGAATATTAGCTATATTTTCATATTTGAATTAGTATTGTGAAAGCTCTTATTACCTACAGCGAAAGAACTTGTGTATTTTATACACATAATTAAAGCATACACTTATACAACTGATACTTGCCATCTAATATACAGTTTTATAAACTGATATTGCTACTTCTAAATATTGTAAACACATGATGTGCATAATTCACATGCACTATGCAATTTCACAGAACAGCAGTATGCTACATAGTGTGTCAAATCACAGGAAAGCCTTTGAACAGGAGAACAGTTTGCTCAGTAATATATTAGGTCTGTCTTGCACACTTACAGAAGTATTTGTTTGATTTTACTATTAACCTTGCTTAAAATTGCAGTATTAATTCAGTGTCTGCTTTTTCATACTAACACCACTCCATAGACCATTGTCTAATGAACAACATTTATATTTCACATTTTCTAACTCTCATCATTTATGAAATATTCTCATACGTGTGGTTTACCGAAGTAAAATACATCAGGAAGCTAAGGGATTAATTAACCTCCAGCTGCTCAATACTGAATATGTATGTATCTCTCTTTCTCTATACACACACACACACACACACACACATATATATATATGTGTGTGTGTGTATATATATATATATATATATATATATATATATAAATATGTGTGTGTGTGTGTGTGTATATATATATATATATATATATATATATATATATATATATATATATATATATATATATATATATATAAAGCTAGAAGTATCTTACTTTCAAGTCCTCTCAGATAGAGGTAGAGATTCATCACACATTAGCATCTCGGTTGTTAAGAGTAGACAGGAGACAGCAGTATAGTCTTCTGGAAGATCAAGCAGTAGTGTGTCTAGCAGAATTTAGCAGGATAACGGCTATATTCTCACCTATCATCGATGTGCGTATGGGAATCTGCAGTAACATAGACATTATATTAGATGCAATTATGCTTTAAATTTGTAAAAAAAAAAACTGTGAACTATACCTTTCTGATGTATAAAGGTGCTTAACAATCACCTTTCAGTGTTGTTAAGCTCTAGTCTGAACAGTAGCAAGTATTTTCACAGCTTTAAAAGCTGTGATGCACTTCACTGTCGCACACACAAAATGAAAAAAATGTGGCAAAGTGAAGTGTCTAGCTTTTAAATTCATTCATGTTTAGTGAGACATTTCATTTTGGGTCAAACATTTTTTTATGGCTTTCTAGGTTGTAAAATTGTTGTACTCCTGTACTTTTTTTCTGTAACTAGTAGTTCTTCAGGGCAGCCAAAGTTCCATGCACAACAAAGAATTATGATTAGGTCTCTCTGCTCATAACTAATTCATTATATGCTCCTGTAATGGTTCTCAGTATTCACCTCTGAGGCTTCAGTTTGCTCTCAAGTCAAGTTTCCTGAGAAATATAACTCGTACTGAGCTGTATTGAACTGTTAGGACTTGAAATACTGAATCATGACATGTCAGAAAAAAGATTGAAAATGCAGAAGAAGAGTGAATATTAAAGATCAGTCTTCTATTTAACTTTTTTTTTTTTTGCAAGAGTACACACGCATACATACACTCACATTTACATATGCACGCACACACACACACACACACACACACACACACACACACACACCTATAGAAACATACACCAAACTGTGAGATTACCATACCTCTCTAAGCAGGGGGAATATTCCAAAAAATGCCCATCTCAAAATTAGTACAAGTTCAGATTTTCAGCCATTTGGTCAACACGTTATGGGACTCAACAATCTGAGCCTCAATGGTTCTGTTACCATCTTGAACAAGTAAAGAATGGATTATGATCAATGACCTTATCATGATCCTGTAAGACTTTGCATAACTTAACCCAAGTTTAAGTAAAGCCATATTCTTTCTACCCTTTCTTAATCTTGGGAAGTCAAGCATAAGGTATAACTAAACTTAACATGGTTGTATGTTGATGTAATGATTTTTTTCGGTATTGTAGCTAATGAATTGGCACTGGCCAGTCTTAAGTCTTATAATGGTGTATATTTGGTACTATATAAGCACAGTAGACTACACGGGATGAATACTGTCCCCTCTGCAATGTTTTGAGTACAGTGTTTATCATAAGGTATCCAATTTATTTTTTTTAAGTTTAGTGTTTTATCAGAAGGTATCTGATTTATGATAAAGGTATGCAACAATTCTTTCCATTATTATTCTGAACAAATCAAATAAGAAAATAATTATATTCCATTAAAGACAATTTTTTTCCATTTTTTCAGGTAGTTTGTTGGAAGTGCTCTGATTACAAAGCTCAGCTGAAGTATGATGCCAACAGAATAAATAAAGTCTGCAGAGACTGTTACTCAGTTTTAACAGGGCGCTCAGACAGTGAAGAGAAGAAGAAGAAAGGAATTCTTGAGGTATGAGCAGCAGTCTACTGCCACAACTTTTCTTTTCATCAAATAGCTGGAAATATTTTATAGTATGTTATATACGAGCACTTTTTAACCCCTGTACTACTGACTATTTTCAAGAAGGCTCTTCTGAAACTAGTTACAATTTTTGGGCTGTTTTTTTAACCTGTATATAAAGGGCTCTGTTTCTAAATTGGTATGGCATAGTCTTTTCTTATACTAATACTGGAATTGTCTGTAGAATGCCCTTAGATTGTACTCCTCTTATGAGAGACCAGAATGGCAAATCATCTCTTTTATGCTACAACCATACCTCTTAACTGTCCAGATTTTCACAGAATGTCCAGAATTTTGCTTCATATTTTTGATCTCACCCTCATAAAAAGTATGTTTTTCTGGCAAATCACATGAGATTGATATCACTTGTGACGACCCACCACTGGATACATAATCAAGGAGACTCGGTGCTTACCCCTGCACTTGTGGGGAATGTTCACTGGGAGTATAACAGATACACACACAAAGTATTTCCAGATGCAGCTCTCTGTATCAAGTGAAATTTCCCTTAAGAACTCACAGAGATCACAGTCAGTCCAGAGCTGGTTTCTCTCTCTTTCTCCAGATCCCCAATAAGACCTCCCACTGGCGCAGCTATAGAGTTGAGTCCTTAGCCAGGGTTTCAAGCCAAGTCCTCCAACACACACTCTGTCCAACCAGTGCTTCGTGTCCCTGCCCAAGTAGCTGATGCACACACTCTTGGAGATTTGTTTTACACACACACTCACCTAGAAGTGACTGGCACAGGTTTACTAGCTATGCCCCCTTCAGTCCAGACTGTAATTTAGTTACCACTGCTACCAATACCCCTTGCCAGCTACTTTAAGGCCCTTAAAGGATGTCCAATTTTGCTGTGTAATATTAATACATATGGTAGTTTGACCAAGAGCAAGGCTATTAGGAGTGGCCCACATAGTGTCATAAAATAAATATGCAAGTACTCTCAAACTTAACAGAGACCAGTTGGCATAATGGTTAAGGTCTTCACCTCCCATGCACTAGGTACAAGGTTCGATCCTGACCTCCAACTAATGCCTGTTTGGAGTTTACATGTTCTCCCTGTGTCTCCATAGGTTTACTCCCATGTCCAAAAAACATGCTAAGTGTTTCCATCTCAAACTCACCAATGAATGGAGCTGTGGGCAACAGCACATACTCTAAATGGTGCCCTGTAGGGGGAAGAGTTGTACATACCAGTGTTGTGCAGTATCCTCAAGATAGGAGAACATGGATCACAGACTGCATGCTGTGGCAGGGCTAGCCACTCAATGGTCTAAAATATGGGTCTAGGTGATTCGGTCATGATGACTAATGTCACCAAAATGGGCATGGGTAGTTACCGGTGATAAGTGGGTTGAGGACCCAGCCTACTCCGACCTATACCAGGGACCCATGCTAATGGTGGGAGGGATATATGTGTCCCTATTGGCCAGTGTGTGCCCACCATAAAGCCCAGCAGCCCTGGGTCAAAAAGCTACTGGCCGGCGTCTAGTTGCCCAGCCTGGGTTACCTGGGATAGCTCTGTTGAGTGAAAGCTGGACATAAAACCAACCAACCTGCCAAACATGAACTGAAAATTACTATGCTTAATGTAGGTTCACTGACAGGATGCAGCTTGGAAGTGGATAACATGATGATACGGAGGAGGCTGGACATCCTATGTATACAAGAGATGAGATGGAAGCGTAGTACAGCAAAGCTTCTACTACTCAGGACAGGCTAGAAATGGTGTAGGAATTGTGGTGAGAGAGAGGCTTCAGGAAAGCAGTGAGAGATGTCATCAGAATTAATGATAGACTCATGGTAATCTCAGAACTTAAATATATCTGCAAAGATCAGCCACAATGAAAGGTTTAAATATATTTAATAATAAATAATAAAAGAACAAGACAATACTAAATATATATTCACAGTGGCATCAGAGTTCAAATCATAGGAAACATTTAAAATAAAATTGCAGTACAGGCTCAGACAAATAAAGAAAAACACGGTCTAAACTAAGCTTCACTATATTCCAAACTGAATCTAAGAGAATTACTGTACCCTAATAACTTAGTTAACAGAGCAAGGCATACAATGTGGTGAATGGTCCTTCTTGTTGTCAGGCCCAAGACAGAATACAGAATGCTCTGTCTCACTGAGAGACTTCTCAAAATAATATCTAAAATATTACTGCTGGGATAGCCTGCAGAATGACATCACTTGTTATCTGACTTCTAGTTCCTATGCAAAACCCCCATTACTAGAAGCTGGCAGGACCTACCTGTAAAAATACACACACAAGGGTTTGGTTTTGATCTGTTGAGCTTCTAGAGATTGTAAAACAATTAAACACTTCCACTTTTCCTGAGTGGCAATTAGTTCACCCCAATGACAATACCGAACGCTTCCTATTACAGACTTTGTGTCTCTGGCTGCCTTGAAATCTCTAAGATGGCATATTTATAGTCTAGCTTACAAAGTGATTCAGATATTTTTCTAAAGTTTCTGGACTGAGGTTAGCGCTTTAGTTTCCTCTATTAAAACATATACATTTAAACAGCTACAACAGTGCATGTACATTTCTGTTCTCTGCAGTAGAGCACACTGTGGTTACATTTCAGACCCAAGCACTTTACCAATACATTTTCAACACAAATGTCTGTACAAATCAGTTTTATGTACACATGACATACAGTTCTAATACATTTGAAACACCAGCATCTTGTATGACTCACAGTTTTAATAAATTTGTAACACAAGCATCTTGTATAAATAAATTTGATGTTCACAAATGACAAAATTAGTTACAAAATTCCAGACAACTGTGCTGGAATTGGAACCCAACTGGAACCCTATCGTCACATCACATCAATAATAATGAAAGACATCTGAGTTTCATTCTTCATATCCTTTCGGAATATGCATGCTAACAAAAAAAAACTATTATAAGACCAATATTTAAAATCTGTCCCTATTTTTGGGTCTTTGTCCTCTCATTTTCTTTGGGTTTGTCCGGAGTTCTTGTGCTAAGAGGTTGAGAACTATTGCCACAAGAATTAAAATGAATAAAGGATCTCACTTTTTTACAGAATTACTTATTTCTTTAAGTCATAATAGCTTTAGATGTTTCTGATAACTTTTATATATTTCTAAATCTAAACACATCTGATATTTACTCTCTTACTTTAAATATTTTGCAAGTCTTGCTGCTTGTTAATTTCTAATAGCTGTTCTGACCTTATCTGTATTGATTCCAGGTTTTCTTATAAAAATTCAGAACAAGACACCTAGATACCCATCCTGATATAGCACTTTACATTAGCTAATATAGCAGTAAATGCAAGGAGATACTACCAGCTTCAATGTGTGCATGTATGTTTGCACTAGTAAACTTTGAAGTTGTTGCCATACATTTTACGTAAAAGAAAAGTTCACCACTTCTGTAAAATAAGCAGAGAAGACACAAATAACATGATTTGTGTTTACTGACTTATTGAGATTTAACAAATGTGTTTATCCTTATGCACTGATGGTCAGAAATGTAGATTATCTAAAAAAACAAACTGATATATTACAGGTGAGTCCCTTAAATACCATTAATTCTTTTTGTGAAGCTATAATAGATTTTTGCCTAGCATTATCAATACTTTGTGTTTACTTTGTATTATGTTAAATTAAGAAAGGTACTTCTTTTGAGACAGATGGATATGCAGGCTTTATCTACAACCTGACTGACTACTGGAAATTGTTAATTTCAGTTACCATTAAAGCATACTTCTGTATCTTCTCTTTGTGTTTGCTTTTTAAAGGATGAGATAACACCAGCCCATTACGGTACATTGGGAGTATATTAAAGATGGAGCACCTTCAGTGAGCACCAATTCTATGAAACAAACTCACTGAAAGTCACTTTCACTGCTAACACTGCTAATAAAGTTTGGTTTTGCAGTATGCATGTGTAATGGGTGATGTAGCGGTTAATGTTCTCACCTCACAGCAAGAGGTTCTCTGGTTCTGTTCTCGGCTGGGGTGCCTTATGTGTGTAGTCTGCATGTCCTTCCTGCATTCACATGGGTTTCCTCCTGGTACACCAGTTTCTTCCCATATTCCAAAGATATGCATCTGAAGAGTTTCTCCCTGAGCCTCCACTGAAAATAGGCTCTGTTCTAGTCGGATTTTCATGGTCAGCACATATTAAATAAACAAAATACTTTGGAAGTAAGAAGCAGGGAGACCCCTTGCAAAAAATAACTTACTTTATTGTTCATAGAAAGTAGCTTGTAGTGAGTGTCATTCAGAGACCAAATACTCTAATAAGCTTATCAACATGAATTCCAGGATAGGTCTGTAAACCTAATTCATCAGGGCAGCAAGAATAGATAATATACTGATGAAAAACTGGCAAATCTTAAAATCTGATAAAAATTTAAGGGATTTTATTACTGAAAAAGTTATTGTTTACAGGAAAGGGATGAATCTGAGAAATGTGTTTGAGAAACAGGTGGTTTCACAGACCAATGGTAGTATAAAAAGTGTGGTTTTGCTCATATTGTTCGCCAACAATAGAGGCTTAAGAGGTAACCGTTAATGGGTATAAGGTGAAATTCCAAGCAAAATATTCTTGTTTGTCAAAGAGGGTGGTGTATTGTGCTTTATGCTGCTGTTGTGCATGTTTTTATGTAGGTAAAACTGACAGGAAGCTTAAGTCATGTAGAGATATTAAACTTAAAAAAGAGATAAATGCTCTGTCAAAATACTGTGCAGAAAATGAAGGACATAGTTTTAAATTTATAGTATTGGAAACTTTACAGCTACAACTTTGCAGCTAAATGAAAGAGGTGGAGCGTGGCCCTTATAATTAGAAGGACGTGAGCTGATCTGGCAGCTATGCTTGAATGTTACATGCTGGCCAGGTTTGAATGGGCAGGTCTCAATTAGTAGTATTTTAAAACTTAAAGTATTGGAGAGATGACTTGCATGACTATTGAAATATGAATGAATGCATAAGGAACCTTTTAAATGTGTGTATATGTATATATTTTATTTTATGTAGAGTTGCTGTAAAAAAAGGATTTTTATGGTATTTTTAATCATGAATGGAACGGGGGAGTCTTGATATGCTTTTGTAATGATTGACAGTTTTAAGGGGTGTATATAAAGCTTAGGTTTTGGTGCTGACTCTTTTATCTGCTGAAGTTTCTTTTTGTATGAAACAAAACCATTTATCATTTTTTATGAATAAATAGTGATTTGTACTTGCCAAGGTCACTGCAAATTTGTTCTGATATAACATCTGTGTGGAAATACTAAGTTTTGTTTTTGCAGTCTGTTTCTAACAGGAATGATTGATTTTGACTTTCCTTTCCTGGATGCAACTGGACTCTTCCATTTTGTGAACGGGTGCTCTTGGTTTTTGTATTTTGGGCAGATGTGCTTTGAAGCTTTTATTAAGTCTAATCAGCTCATTAATGTGAGACTGGGAATTGTAGATTTTTAACAGCACAGTATTCTCTCATGATCCTGCTTTTATAACCTTGTTTGATTTAAAGACTATATTAGCATGGCTATGAATAATGTTTTTGATTATACAGTGCTGTACGTCAACTTAGCAAATACATTTGATATAGTCCCATGTGATATCCTTGTAAACATAGTGAAATGCGTCAGTCATTAGATTAATTGAAAATTTAGGTTAACAGTAAGGGTTGGTCATCCTCTTTGAAATGGGTGTTATCAGTTGTTCTTCAAGGTTTAGTCATGGGGCTAATATTTATTTTTTTTATCATTTCATTGATCTAATGAATGATAAATGCTGGCTATACAGGTAGATCCCTATTGAAATGTTGGGACTTGCAATGCCAACTCTGGAAACACACCAAAAAAAAATGACCAAAAGTCCAGGAGAAGAGTGAATATCAAGCATTGCCCTTCTCCTTTAAACTTTTTTTTTGTGCTGGGAAGCAAGCCTCCCTACACCACCTAATGGAGGGGGTAACTCCCTTGAACCTCAAACTTGTATATACAAACACTGAGGTTGTCATACCTTCGAGAAAAGGGGAGAGTTAGAGAAACCTCTGTCTGACTTAATATTCAAGTCTGGATTTTCAGTTATTCATTACTAGACTTGGTAGTGTGACTCCCTCTATTTCAAATGGTCACTCCCTTTTTTAATTTCTCCAGATGTTTTGGGTTTCTAATACCATGATGGGAATGGACCCCATTCCTAAGTCAAAGTATGATCAAAGTTCATGAAATTCATATTGTTTCACTCTTTGAAATCAGCCAGAAGTGCTCTTTGCAGCACCCGCAGTGTGCCCAGTAATGACTCCTCCTGCATTTCATATGGAGGTACATGTATTGGTAGCATATATAAATAAGATTTTAGACTTTTTTATAAGACCCATTGCTCCTACTAATATTGGAACTATTTGGATATCTATCTTCCACATTCCTCTCATTTCCGTTTGCAGATCCTGATATTTTATAACTTTATGTCTCTCTCTACGCAGGACACTGTAGTCACTGGGTGTGATTTCAATGATGAATGCTACTCGTCTTCTTTTCCTGGACCACTATGTCCGGTTTTGTGGCATCCGTCTTTTGAATTGTTGGTAATGGATGACCCCTTGTGATGTAGACTTCTTCATTTTCTATGATGCTTTGAGGCTTATGTTTCCAGTGCTTTTCAGCCACTTCAAAACCATAATGTGGGCACAATCACCAGTACAACAGTTTCACCACATTATTGTGCCTTTCAGTATACATTCTTTCCAGGGCCGGCCTTAGCTGAAATGGCGCCCTAGACAAAGTAGTACTCCAGCGCCCCTTAAGCCCCACCCACTCCATACTAATGCACACCCCTATAAGCCACACCCACAGGTAGGCCACTCTCCAAGAAGGCCACTTCAGTCTTTTCCTTTAATTATTTAAATGCATAGAAAAAAAAGATATCTTATAATGTAGTTAAACTGCAAGTGAAGGACGGTGGAATTTTCCTTTAATAAACCTGCTTTATCTGTTGCTCCTTCACACATATTTTACTATAAAAGTCATGTCCTCAAAAAATAGAAGACCATGTGCCTTGTTTCAAAGGGTTGCTTAACTTACAGTTTAATTTACTTTGGGGTAGGCGAGTGAGTCTTATAGCTCAGTGAAAGTAAAATAGCAACCTCTCTCCTCCCTCTGTACAGTAGCTTAAGTAAGAATAGCACAAACACAGATAGCCATTTGCTAAACAATACAATCTCGCAATGAAAACAGACTTAGCATAAGCATTAAACTTCTCTGCCATTGAAATGGCATGAAAACCCACATTCATAGAAAATGCATCTGGCTATTAAGTTTATCTTTGGGCTGTTTTCAAAATAGACTCCTTGCACACATTTTTAGGGCCATGCATGCACGTATTCATTCTTTGATTCACCTTCCTGATTATAGTAAATTATATTCCTTGTATAATACTACTGCCACTTGTTAGAAAGTGTTTTAAATTGCAGTTTAACATTCTTTTAATAAACAATGAAATTATATATAAAATCAATAATGACAACACTATTCAGTTCAGAAAATTTCAACCATAAAAGGGTAGACGTCTGTCATTACAATCCACCAATATTACTCAACGCACAATCTTGCAGAAGTAAAATCATTTGAATAATTCCACATTAAAGAAACACGCAACTAATGAAGAGGTTGCTACTGGCAAACAACTTTACACCTCAGTGCTTCATCTACAAATTCATTGTAAGTTGCCCTTGAAGAATTGCCTATATTACAATTAAAAATGTGATAAACTGGTAATATTGCAAAAGGAAATGACTAAAACTGAGAAGTTCATAGTTACTAGATATCTCATACAAAGGAGACACACTCAGGAGTGTAAAACCGCCCCTCCCCCCCTTATAATGCAGTCATATGGGCACTGCAATATCAATACTCCATCTACATGGTGTGGTAGTAGAATCCACAGCCTTCTGCACCAAAGGCAATTATGGTACTAACACTGCTTTCAAATTCCCTGTACAACAAGGCACCATTTGTTAGTGTGTGTTTTGAATATGTAGCTTTGTGCTTTAAATTTGTAGTTTTGAACATTTTTCCAGTAAGCAATGAAACAATGCATTTCCCCAATAATGAAATAACTGCCCATTTCAGAATATTTTAACCATAAAAGGCCACTCAAGACTTCTATCATTACAATCCATCAGTATAAGTCAGTAAGCACAATCTCTGCAGAAGTAAATTTCATCTGAATAATTCCACATTAAAGAGATTTGTAACTAATGAAGAGGCTGTTACTGGCAAACAACTTTATATTTCAGTGTTTCATCTACAAATTCAGTGCTTGCTGCCCTTTAAGAATTAATTGCCTGTTACATAAAAAAGCTGGTAATACTACAATAGGGAATGACTGTGAAAACAACAAGTTCATAGTCACTAGGCATCTTAAGCAAAGGAAGACACACTCAGAACCACTACCTCACCTTAAAATGCACCAAATAATTGGCATCTAGGGCATTACATACAATGCCTCCATACCTCTCAACTTCTTAGCACAAGAGAGCTTGTCAAAGCCTAAAATATTGGGGGGGGGAGGCAAAGGCTCCAAAAGGACAGATTATAAATATTGCTCTTATAGACTTAGAGTTGCTAGAATAACAGCATTTATCTTAGCAGGCATTGTCTAAAGGAAATGAAGACTGAAACTCAAATGTATGACATTTAATTATTTCAGTCTTTAGGGATTTTCCAGAAAACCACACATTTTATGAGGAATAGGCTAAAAATATGAGGCAAGAATTTGGACATTCTGCAAACATCTGTACAGCAGAAAGATATGCATACTTCTCAACCTCTTAGTGCAAAAAATCTGCACAAAGCCTAAAATAACATGGATGCAATGGTAAAAAATAGGGGCAGTTTGAAGTAGTGCCCTTTGTAACTTAGAAAGTTAAAAGAATAACAGTATTTGTATTGGCATGTATTTTGTGGAGGATGCAAAGTCTAAAACTCATATACATATAAGTTTGTGACTACAGTCCTCCCTGACTTGCCAGAAAACCACAAACTTTATGAGAAACAGACAAAAACTATAATGCTAAATCCAGGCACTTGAAAAGGTATGCTACACACACACACACACACATACAACTACTCTCTCACATAGCAACACACAGGCACACACCTTCTCTTTCATACAATGACTAACAACTAATTTAAATTCCACACAGTCCTACTCTACTCTCTCATACAACACAGACATGCACTTTTCTCTCTCATACAGAGCCAAACGGAACCACTAAGTTTACATTATACACACACACACACACACACACACACACACACACATGCACACCTAGGGCCAATTTAGAATGTCCGCTACATCTACAGCATGTCTTGGGAATATGGAAGGAACCCGGAGCACCAGGAGGGAGCCCATACGAACACAGAAGGGCAGGCGGACTTCACACAGATGGCACCTCAGCCGAGAATCGTACCATGGATTTCAGTTACATTGGTCCAGACAATATTCCCTGGATTCTGTTTAACTAAGTTGATGGTATCTCAGATGGATGTAAAAGATCCCAAGATACTTATTGACAAAGGTAGACATGTTATTTATAATACCTGAAGTATGCACAATGAATACAAAATATATGCAGAATTACATAGCATCAACACAGTACACTGTGTTTGTAGTCTTATAATAATTTACTCTCTACAACCATCATCTTATGACATTCAGTATAATTTTCAATTCCTGCTTTTTGTTATACAAGACTTCAGTATATCTTACTTTCTGTATATGTCAGGTAATATGAAAATCAACGTATCTACAATAACCACTTCATTATTTTTTCATATCTCTGTCTCTGTAATGTCCAAATACAAATGCAGACATATCAAGAGTACATATAATTTTTTTGCCACAGTACTCTTTTACATTCTGTGAAGGCATGTGACATTCTCTCTTCTTCATAACATACACAACACAACCTTATTCAATATGTTTTATATTTCACAGCTTCTTTAACAGAGAATTTTTCCAAAGATTACCTCTATAAAAACTCTTTATTTTCATATAAAGATTAGATTTTTTTGCATTAGCTGGATACTTTTTTTCACCTTTACCTATTTCTACTTTCCATGGATGTATTCTGTACCTAGTACCCATTATATTAGTATACTATAATTTTTTGTACACATACACTGCAGTTTTCCAGTCTATAATCTCAGTATGATACTGTTTCTCATAACCAAACTGCATTTTTGTTTCTCTTCTCATCTTGATTCAGAGGTAACACTGTGTTTTATCTCCATTGTGTGCTCTCCCCCTTTTTAAAGATGCAGGGAATGCATTCTGCATATTTTTTGGTGGACTAGTGTTCTTTATAAGACAGAATGGTGTTTTGTCTAATCAGTTTCCAGTGAAATTTAAAAGGCATAGTTCGTGTAGTGGATGCCAGGATACAGTGTTGTGGCAAACATTTGGTGTTATTTCTTTTATTTCATTTTGTCATTGTGTGCTTTTCACGATTCATAGGCAACACATTTTTTTTGTTTATATGCTTTCCCCCATTCTTTTTAAAGACTACATGCTTGAAGGGGCGTACCTTCATTTAAGGTTGTGCGGCAGGCTAGTAACCGGCACATAAAAATCCACTACCAATCATTAGCGGACCGGAGTTCTGCTGTGGTGACCCCTAATAAGCCGAAAAACTGAATGAGCTTTTCATACTGCA
The DNA here is from genome assembly GCF_019279795.1 of Protopterus annectens. Taxonomy (NCBI): domain Eukaryota; kingdom Metazoa; phylum Chordata; order Ceratodontiformes; family Protopteridae; genus Protopterus; species Protopterus annectens. The sequence goes on along the minus strand of NC_056745.1, from coordinate 664,073,385 downwards.
GTGGTGGTGCTGCAGTAGCGTTGTCACCGCACAGTAAGATGTAGTCCCGTTCGATTCTCAGCTAAAGCGTCTTCTGCGTGGAGACATGCATGAAGGGGCATACTTTCGTTGAAGGTTGTGCATCAGGGCTGGGCTCCTTAAGGTAACAGACTCGTGTACCATAATTTTTTTTTTTCCAAGCCAACCTGCAGCTGTAAGTAAGTGGGAGGGCGCTCGCCCCTCTCTCGCTATGGATCAGGCTTCCTGAACAGGGAACCGAGCAAGAGGAATTTTATTAATTAAAATAAATAAATAGTTAAAAGTAGCGCCCTTTCTGAGGCTGGCCTGTATGGCGCCCTAGGCGGTCGCCTAGTTCGCCTATGCCTAAGGCCGGCCGTGATTCCTTCTGCCATTAATATGTCACAACCAGCAATGAAGTGTGTGACTGTTTCCAGTTTGGGTTTTACAAAACCTACATTTGTCTGTTTCTCCCACCTGTTCAATGGACTTTGTAAACCAGCGTGTACGTAGCCCACTATCTTGAGCCACCAATCTTAACCTTTCATCTCTTGTTTTGAATTTGCCTTTCCTTAACCATTCTTGCGTTCATTCCTGATCAACATGAGGTTCTTCCTGAAGTTTTTTCTATACTTGCAACTATATTTATGCATTTTGTACATTTCTTGCCTTCTCATCTGGTCCTTCACCTTGTATTCTTTCTTTTGCTTTTTGGCACGTTCAGTTGCTGCCTGATTTTTATCTACTTCTGGTTTGATTTCCATTCCTGCTTGACACCGATATGCTTCTGCTAGATGAAACAGGGAAATCATCTTAGATTTATTCTCCTCATGTTTCAAAACTTTCACTACGTTTGGGTCTCGTGAGATCAGCAGATGTGTGGAGTCCCATGATTGCAGAACGGGGAATATGTATAATCTTGGTAAGCACTGATTTTTATAGATCATTTGGTGAGCATCCTTCTTGTTTTAATATCTTATCTATCCAACACATTTTGGGGACCATCAACCACTCCAAAACTGTAAGTTAGGACAGGAAGAGCAAATTGGTTTATAGCTTGGATTTTTTTCCTAGACGTCAGTGCTGTTTTCAGGATTAATTTAAGTCTTCTAAAATATTTCTTACTAAGTTTTACTCTCATTTGTTCATGTTTTATTGCTGATCCTTCATTAGTTGCCAAGTATTTATACACTCTCTCTTGCTCAAGTTCTTTTATATCACATTCATGTCCCAAACTGATGTTTTCCTGTTGCAGCAGTTTTCCTGCTTTAAAGGTTGCTTTTGCACATTTATCAAGGCCAAATGACATTCTAATATCATCTGAAAAAGTTTTGACAACCTGCAGCTGTGTTTTCAGTTCCTCATCTGATGAGCTATACAGTTTTAAATCATCAACAAATAGAAGATGAGAAGTCTTTAGACTTTGTTGTTTTCTAGGAGCCAAATTGTAGCCATGGCCTTAGCTGTTAAGTAAACAGCTTAATGGATTAAGTCGAAGGCAGAACAGCAACAGTGACAGAGTCTCACCCTGGAATATCCCCCTTTGAATTTTTATCCCTAGGTATCATGGTTTAATTGCAAAGTGGTCTGCCAGTGTTTCATGGTCACTGTAACATAGTCGATCAGTGTAGGATGTATCTTAAACATATTTAAGCAATCTTTTATCCATGAATGTGGGATACTATCAAATGCTTTTTTGTAGTCAATCCATGCCATACTTAGATTCTTCCCATTTTTACAGTTCTCTACTATGACGTTTAACAACAAATGATCTTTTTTCCATATGACTTTTTTATTGCCGTTTTGTTCTACTGCAATAATTGAGTTTTCTTGTAAATGACTATAACCTTTGTCAGCATCAATTCCCATGTATAGTTTATAAGTCGTTGGAAGGCAAGTTATCGGTCTGTAATTTTTGGGGTAGCTTGGAGGTTCACTCTTAAGCAAGAGCATTGTTTTACCTGTTAGCCAGATTGGTGTCTGTTCAAAGTGCGCATATAAATAGTTCTTACTCATGGTTAGGTCTTCATGCAAAGATGTTAATACTTTTAACCAAAAGTTAGGCACTGCATCTGTGCCTGGGGTTTTCCAATTAGAGGCTTTTCTTAACTTTGTTTCAATCTCCCTGACTGTTACTTTATCCCATTTCATATCCTGTACCTTTAAATGTCTTATTCTTCACCTCTATGGATTCATTGATGACTTTAAGCTGGATGGTGATAGTGATCAGCTTGGAATAAATGAGTTTTAAGAAGCTGTAAATAACCTTAATGACTGATGCAAGAATAATAACATAATAAATGTAAGTAAAACTGCAGCTATAAATTTTGTAAGAAACACTAGTAGTTTAACACTGAGGAACTAGAAATTTAATTCTGTAAAATACTTTAAGGATGTATGTATAATAGGTCAAAGCATAAATTTATTTGTGAAAATTATGTAGATTTTTAAAACGTGGTGGGCATGATACATTTCTTGTTTAAAAGTCTGCTGTCTTGAAGTACCACTATTTATATATTCAGTGAGATCTGCTTTCAAATATAACCGCATAGTCTGTTATTAAAATGCTTAAAAATTCAAAGTGTTCAAAGATATGTTACTCAATAGGTAACTGAAGCCAAAATACTGAACTGTGAACAAAGGCTTATAGGCATTTCTTGTATTTCATCAAGTTTAATTTTGTAATGGGAGGATTATGTAAAGTTTTTCAGACTATTTGAGACTGCCTCATTATTTATATTTGTATAGCCCCCTGAAGGATTAAAGAGAAACAGGCCCACTGTTGTTCTTTCTACTCAGGATACGAGCATGAGTTTTTCTTTTCCCCTGCATTCTGCAATGCTGTAAACATGTTAGGTGTATGTAATATCTGTTAGTATTTAAAAAGTAGCTCGATGAATGTAAGGGTAATTCAGAAAATGAATATGTTATACAGTTTTTTAATGATACAACTTTAACCAAAATACCAGCTATAATACTATGGATAAGCAGAGCATCCCAGTGGTTATATAGGCATTGCTGGTAGTACCTAGCAATGTTTAACTATATCTCCAAAATGTTTGAAATTTTCTAGAAAATATCTCAGAAAATATAGTTCATGGCACTCATCTGCAGACTACACTTTGCTAATTAAAGTATAAAGATATGCATAGAACTTCTTCATATAATGTGATCCGAACAAAAAAATCCACAAAAAAAATTTCCTGGAGAAGTTATTGGCAGAAATGGTAAGGTTGGGACTTGAAACCATACATCAACATGCATATGTTGAAAACAGATCTGTTACCACCTGTAACGTGATGTTCTATAATAACATAATAGCTATGAATGAAAAATTGTGCTCTGATGTAATTTGTATATATTTAACTTCAACATTTGACAGAGTCATACACAAACACTGATCAATAAATTACAACTAGGTATTGACTTGCTTTTGATAAGGTGGATAGCTGGACGGCTTTCAAATAAAGGTGTATATTACTTATTTGAAAAACGTTTCCACCAAACGCTACATCGCCAACATGTTTTCAGAGAAATTTGCTTGCGCAATTCGCTGAATACTTAAAGGGCAAATAAATACTTGCCCTGCAACCCAAATTGACCTAAACCAAACCCACCCGTGTGGGGGGCTGTGCCCCCCCAACTAAATATACCAACTCCAAGATCGCACTACAGTGGAGAAAAGGACAAAGTTATGTAGTTAGCCAACTACGTCTTTGCTCTTTAAGTATTCATTATTCGCAGAAGTGAATTTCGCCGAATACGTGTCGATGATGTAGCATTCAGTGGAAAGGTTTTTCGAAGACCTGATATAAACCCTACAAATAGTACATGGCAAGTATCATGCAGCAATTGGACAGGTGAAATTATTGGTTATAGTCAGGGTATCCCACAGAGCTCTGTCCTAGACCCTTGCATGTTTAGATTGTACTTTTCAGACCTCTCTTTTTCATCTGAGGTGTTTTCAGTCTGTATGCAGATGACCCAAAATTGGGTAAACTGATTACATGTGTTAGAGATAGGACATGTCTGCAAATGGACTTGACTAAATTGACCATTTGGGCACAGGAGAATACTATGCTGATAAATAGATAAAAAACTAAGCATATGAGATTTGGGAGACATAAGTTGAAAGGTGAATATTTAATATGGCACACAGGGATTCAAACTGTAGATTCATTTAAAGATCTGAGTATATGGGTGGATCCAGCTTTGAGTTTTTCTAATTATATCAGCTAATTGGTTAATGATAGTTATAGAACTATATATTGCATAAAAAGATGTATAAAACCTCAGAAATCAGAAATGATGAAGTCACTGCTTGTTAATTTCTTTAGGCCCAGACCTGAATATGGAATAATAGTATAGAAACCTTAGAAGAAAACAAGCATGGTAAACTGGAAATAGTACAGCAAAAATATACCAAGGGCATCCATGGGTGTGAAAATTTAAGTTATTATGAAAGAATAAAATATCTGAACTTGTACAGTATCTCTTATAGATATTTAAGAGATCTTATTCAGGTGTATATAGGGCATTTAGAGATGACTATCTCTGCAAATGTTTGGGATTATCAAAAAGTAGTAGGGAATCATCCAGCAACCTATGTAGAAGATTATATAGGAATGAGAAGTGGACTAATTGGCTTTTTGAGCAGCTAATGCATGGAACAGACTATCAAACTACATTAATGCAAGTAATCATTAAGATATTTTTTAACAGCCTGGACACTTATTATGGAAATAACTGTTTTGTTATTTTTGCAGGCTAGAACGGCATTAATGCTCGTGCTTGAAATATTTGTATATATGTATAGGATTTTTCTTCTGATGTAATTCCGACAAAATATAGATAACTTCTGGAGATGTGCTATATTCCTCACCTTCAATGGAAGTTATATAGTGAACCCTAATGGAAACATATTCATTTTGTCCCTAAGAATTTACATAAAATTTTTTTGTGTAGTTGTACTTGAATGAAAATGCAGTACAGATAGAAGCTGTTCATTTACTGCATTCTAACCCTGAAAATAAGTAATACATATGCTCCAATGACAATTGCATGTAAAGCAACATGCCGGTCTTTCACCTTGAAATTCCTCTGAAAACCTACATTTCATAACTGTACATAAAAGGTCATATATTCAAGAATTATGCTTCATCATGCAGATTCAAATTTACCCAGAATCTTAAAATAACCATCTGTGATCTGATATTATTGTAGCATTAAATTCTTAATCATTAATATGCAAATCAGTACTAAAGTTGACACCAATATATTGCCATGGTCATTCCAGTGGGTAGTGCCGCCTTTCAGCTCATTTAAAAAAATTTGTCTGATAATGGTAAAATATTCATGATTTTATGTGTAATGACAACTCATTACATGTATGTTCAGAGGCTGTTATATGTCCTACTGACTCTTGGCACATTCTAATGGCCATGTAACCCAAGTGGTAGGTTATGTTTGTAAAGCTGTTTGTCATGTTTTGGTAATATTTCTGAACATACCCCAAATAAGAAATTAATTACATATTGCCACTTGGTCATTCTGTTTGCACTTTTGGGCTGTTTTTGTTTATTTTTATTTTATTTTTTCTGCATTGTTGAGGTTTATAGTTTATATTTCTGAACATCATTGCTGCATATTTGGAAATAAATTCTACTTGGGGTGAATCTTTACATGCACAGGTAATGGAACAGCTGAAGTCTGAACTCCTGAATGTCAGTTCACAAGCCTATTTTTTTTTTTGTCTGAACTTTTCAGATGCTTCGCAAACATCATTTTTGACATACAAATAGTGGTTTTAGTTCTGATGTTATAGTAGCATATTTTATTCCATGCAAAAAAGGAAATATGGTTGTATGTTGTGAGCTGAATATACACATTTGCAATTATTATGCTTAATATTTAATTAAAATGCTGTGCTACTTTGGTACCATTAAATCTAAATGTAGGAGATAATGTAATTACAGGAAATCTTTTTAATTACAATAATTCAAGCAAAATATTTCTGAAACTTTAATATTAAATACAGTGAAACAGAGAAGCTTGGCACTATTTATTGAAGATTCAAGTGTCATACCTTGTGATCAACCCCAGTTAATAGCTGATAAAAATGAAATTTCTGTAGCTTGAAGTATATTATGTTGGTCCAGAAAAATACTTGTTAATTCACTATGTTTGTTTGTGTCTTTCGGCTTTTCCCGGTTAGGGGTCGCCACAGCGGAACTCCGGTCCGCTAATGATTTGTAGTGGATTTTTACGTACCAGGTTACCAGCCCTGATGCACAATCTTCAATGAAGGCACGCCCCATTCACGTATGCCTCCACACAGAAGATGCTCTAGCTGAGAATCGAACGGGACAACGTCTTGCTATGAGGCGACCGCAGCACCACCACCACAGTTTTTTTTATTAATATTAATTTATACTTGTTAATTCACTATATTATTTCTAAAATAAAATGCTTGCTGCCAAACTTAATTTTCAAATGTGGAAAATTTATTTCACTACATAGAGGTGAGAGGAAAAGACATTGCTAATAAGTCTCAACCATTTTTTTCTTTGAACTCAAACTGACCGTTGGGCCTTCCACCTTACAGTCACTCTTTTTGCTTATTTGTTTCTAATGATCCCTTTGTTCACCTAGAAAAAGTATGCATTTTCAGGCATTGTGCATGACTCACTCAGTCCTGTAAGTGATGTAAGCTCACACACAGTCCGACATGGAATGAATAGATAGTGCATTTTTCTCCAGTCTCCATTGGGAAGATCAATATATTTTGTGTGCTAAGTATGTGATTTCTCCACCCCTCACCGAGGCATGCAAGCTTAACCTTTAATTGCTCCCTTTAAATCTTTATTCTTACTCTTTTATCAATTAGCACCATGTCTTACGATAAACCCAACTAAATTAGTCAGCAAAGAATACGTTTTGAGCCTATTAAGATGGCCCTTGACATGAGATTGTCAGCTTTTGCAATCTGTATCAGACTTGCGAAGAATTTTGATTGTTTCTTATGTTAGGACTATAAACATTATGATTTTGCTAGTGCCAATAGCAGCAATATTTCATGGGTAAGAAACTTAACTAAAATTTATCAATTTTATTTGGGAGAGACCTCTCTTAATTTAACTAAAATGATGCAAGACTTTGTATGGAAGCAATATTTATTCATTTTACTTATTTTTTATATTTATAGTTTTTCTATTCACAATTTGTTGTAGATCATTAGTGTCATTTCAGCTCTTTGAACAACATTAGATGCTTTTATTCTAATTTCATCTATCCTTTTTTTTCTTTAGAAGATTGATTTTCTCCCACTATTAAAATGCAATAGTCAAATGTGCTATGTTATATATTGTATCTAATGTAGCAGTTTATATATACTGCTTTCTAAACTTTACCCAAATACTGTACAATATATGAAAAGAACTAGCACCAGGATGTCATTCTTGATTTTGAAACAGCATATCCATATTAACTAAAATAGTATCAATTACATATTGATTTAATGAGTTTATTTTTTATTTTGTTTTTACATTGTTAAACTCAATTAACCGAGAGTAACGGATTGTAATTATTCTATTGCATGATTTCAAAAAAAAACAGTATGCATCCTGGTCATATTACTAGAAATGTTATGAAGGGACAATTCCTTCAGATAATGAGGCTACGTGATGCTGACCTGGTTGCAGCTTTTGGACTTCTTAAGAATGAATTGTTAGCCCAAGGATATAAATTACATGAGACTGAACATTGCATGAATGAGGTACTTCATATTAGGAGTAGTGGTGGAAGACCCTACTTTTCTGAGAGATTCAGGAATGATAATATTTGAGATGCTACTTCTGCTGGTACACGTCATAAGAATAGGGTTTGTCTCACCTATTCAAGTGATGTGAACATAGTATGTAATATTTTGAAAAAGAATTGGTCTGTTTTACAAGCTGACCCTGACATCAGAAAGGTTAGCAATGATTCTCCTAGGTTTTGTTTTAGGAATAACCTTTTCCTTGAATGACAATTGTGCTATCGGGATAACTTGACAGAGGCTACAGTTCACTGATCGAAAAGGAACTTTTAAATGCTGCACTTGTAGGCATGTAAGTATAGTCTAACAGACACCTGATTTCTGCAACCCAGTGCTGGTTTTATAATAGAGAGACTTTTATGCTGACAGTTAAGAGCAAAGATCTGGTTTGTTATGCAGACTGTACTGTCTGCAGAGCCTTCTATGTTGGCAAAACGAATTGTATGCTAAAAGAAAGCGTCATGGAGCATATAAATGATATAAATAAAAAGAAAGTAACTAATGCCCTGGCCAAGCATGTATTAGAATGAGGTAGTGATCACTCGTTCAAGTTTTTTTGTGCTGAGAGTTGACTTCACTGAATGTGTGAGGTGGAGATCAGAATAATATAACAGAATGCCGTGAGCTGGAGATCAGAATAATATAACAGAATGCCGTGAGCTGCACTGGATACTACTTTTACAAGCACACCTTCCACCAGGATTGAATGGGATGATTTAAGTGAAGCCAATGTTGAAATCCTGCCCCCTGTGTCATTAAAGTACACTTTTGAGGGCTTGGCCTATAGTGAACACTTGACCAGATGATTCATTCATGAGTCAGCTGACTGCATGTGTTTTAATGATTGGACCTTGTTAGATTTTTAAATGCTCTTCCTTTAGTGGTTTTTATGTGGTCTGAAGAAGTAGATTGAGTATCTGTGAAAGGCTTGCCTTATATTTTACATTTTCTGTTTTATTAAAGTTAATAGTTTGTTTTCAGCCATGTTGATTGGAATTTTATTTATTTCTTTAGAGTATTTTATTTTGTATTACTCTGACGTTTATCGAGTGGCTTTGAGTTTTGTTTTGTATGATTAGGCTACTTCTTACCTTCCTTATCTACCTACTTGGTAATAAAGAAGACTGATCAAGTCATAGACCTGTTTAGCCATAGACTGGGCACCAGATTTTTATATAAATTAACATAAATACCACAATGGTAAGCAGGCTACTGAATACAACTTTGACATTAAAAGAGTGTGAGAAAATAAGTCTAAGCTTTCATAAAAATTAGACAATGTAATGCAGTCATGAAGTACTGCATAGAATATAAAATGTTAGTTAACACTATGACAGGCAACAAGTTATAGGAAATAAACATCTGTTTTGACAGAATGTGTACATTATTCACATGTGTTAAACATCATACAGCCAAATATGTAGCTTTACTCTCGATTCACCCTTCTCAGATCTGTGAATAAATCTTTTCTGCCAGAGTTCCGAAAACTGCATTTGGTTAGTTAAGTGGTTAAAAAGAGAATAGCTTGCTTCTAAAACATTACATTCATAATATTCTTTAAGGCAAAGAGTTGTATGCTCCATATATGTAGGTCTAGTTTAGAAAAGGTTGCTACAAAAGGCCCTATCTACAGGAACTGCACCATTTGTCCTATGATCATAGCAAGTACGGTTTGCCACTGAGGCTAGGGTGATATTTTGTCTAGCTATAAACAGTTTACATAAAACACACGAAGTGTAGGCTGACCTCTGTGTAACAGGTAGTCTGTTATTACTAGTGAGAATAATCAGTGGGTTTCTCTAGAATTTGAAAAAGCGGCTGTTTGTGACAGTATACTATCTGCTGATGCTATCAGGATACCACAAGGCCGTCAACAGTAACCAAAGTCTAGCCTAGGATAGAAAACATTTTGATGATGATAGGCCTGATCTCAACAAAATAAAATTTATTATAGTAAGCCATTTTGATTTGTGAAAGCACCTTATTTCTGACTTGTGTAGTGTAAGAGTAGAATGACAGTATGACATTCAACCACACCCCAAGTTATTTGAAATACTGTGCCTAGGAACCCACTGGCTATGTGGGATCTGCTAAACACAATTAGCGGTGCCTGAGTATAGTTGATTTATAACAAAATCAGAGAGTGCATTTGAGAGGTTTCAACAATGAAACCCATAATTCTGGATCATCCTTAGAGGTTGCTGATATTTGCTTGAAGAGAGGATCTCACATGTTGATCTCACTAATGAGAAATATGAAGATCATCAGCAAAGAGTGTAGTAGTGTGTTTGGAAGGAGCAAGTGGACGTCATTAATAAAAAGGAAAAGCAAATGAGGACCTTGATATGTTCTTTGGAGAATAATCCTGTTAGGAGAACTTTTCTTTTTAGAAACAGTGGTGTCATAGATTGACCAAAGAGCTGTGATGGTGTTATGCCCGCTTCTGAAACTTTACTGAACAGAATAGAGAATGTTATGATTGACAAATTTCAAAAGATGGTAGAAGATGGACTGCTGTGCAAGGAGAAGGAAGATTACACACTGGTCTGAAATCCTAAATGAGGACTTGTCACTTCAGGGAGTGGTAAATAGTAACCAGCTTTCAAGCCAAAGGAACCATACCTGTATTTAAGGAGATGTTAGTAACATGTGATTTTTAATGATATTGGAAACCATGTTTACAAACATGGAATGCTGGTTGCCATTTTTGCCAGACCCTTATAATGAAGAAGTGTACAGTTTTTTGTTTTCCTACTACATAGTAGTAAGAAAGTGCATGACTTTGGGTACTAGAAATATTAATGAACTGTTACAAGCACTGAATCATGTGTTCATGTTTACCATCAACAGTTCCATTGAAGTTGAGATCATAATCTTAGTGTTGAGTGCCTTAATACATTCAGATAGCTCATCAGCCGTTCATGGTGTGCATGAAGAGATGGTAGGTTGCTGAGTGACAGGAACAGAAATGGTGACAGAAAGCATCTGCAGTGTGCCTGTAGCAAAAGTTCACATTACCTGTAGTTAGAATATCTGCTGTTTTAGGAAAGTGAAAATCCACCAATTTCTTGATTTTTGCCCAGTACCCTTTGGTGAGAGCTGATAAATGTTATCTCTGAAGTAAAAAGTTGTGGCCACTTTAACCATCATCTTGCGTTTCTTGCATTGCTTCAGGTAGGGGTTGTATAGTAGAGAACCCAGAAAGATGTTCTACATTTCCTGCTATTGCCATACTCTCTGAGTTTGGGGATTTTGATATTATAAAGATTTTGGAATAGCAAGACTGTAAATGCAGATAATGAAAATGTATATTATATCCCAGGTTGCTACTTGATAAATTATTCCATGTACTCTGTGGTGTAACAATCTCAGAGCTGGTATATATAAGTAATAGGGTGTGAGAAACACAGCCCACCCTCATCGGTGGCATGCAGCAGAGAAATGCTTTAATGGTGTTACAGGGAGTTTTGACATTCACAGTGTTTACTTTGCAGTCACATTTTATTTTTCAGAGTTACAAGACTTGTAACTTGTAACTGTATATTACACTTTCAATAAGAAGCCTTCTGAATTTATCTTTTACATCTTTTCTGAGCCAGGGGCAGTAGCCCCCAACTGATTCTCCAAGTGGATAATGAGAACTGCATTTTCTGAAGGTTATTAGGATGTAGACAGTTTTATGTAAGACTTCTTTTTACACACACACACACACACACACACACACACACACACACACACACACACACACACACACACACGCAATTACAAGGTCTGTTTTAATGTACCATGAGAATTTATATTGCAGTGCAGACTGGTATGTACATGTTTTATAGTTTTTCTAATGTAAAATGAGAAAAATCATTAAGGATTTTGTTTTCCAACAGATTGAATCAGCAGAGGTGTCTGAAAATAGCATTGTATGTGGATTCCTTCATTATTTAGAAAAGTCGACCAAGCACTGGCAGAAAGCCTGGTGTGTCGTCCCTAAAAATGAATCACTGGTGTTGTATATGTATGGAGCTCCACAGGTAACTCTAAGAATTATGTTTTAGGCATATTGTTGTTTATGCTGGTTTGCATTATTAAGCTGAGTAAGATAGAAAACATTTTATTGCATAGTATATTTACTTTGACAAAACTGCTAGATTAATAGACCAGTATGTCAAAAGCATTTAAGTTGTTGAGATCTGGGTTCAGTTTCTCAGTCCTAGTTATGTATCTGCAAATACTGACCCGAACAATGTGAACCATATTCAAAGCAAAAAATCTTCTGATCGCTACAAGACTATTACGATTTTATTGTAATCCAGACAAAAATGTCATGTGCTCACAGATGTAGTTATTGTGTCTTTCATCCAATAATTTTAAATGATGTGCACTTTCATTTCAGATAGCTGTATAGCAGAAAGTGCACACTGTAGCTGATGTCTCTTTACTTGGATAAAATAGTCAGCGCTACATACTTAGCTACCCAATAGTAACACTGGAAGTAATGATGCATGACTATTAATGGGAAAAAAGAGGTTTGAAATCAGCCATCTAGACAGACGACAAAAAAGCACAAGATTCAAAGGTTCTAGACACAAACATGGTGTCCTGGGATATGAATTGTTTTCATACAGAGAAAATGATTTGAACATGAAGAAAATATTCTAAATATTATTAGCCTACATTCCATAGTGGATAGCTTTGGGTACTGGTAATATAAATGGACTGTTACAAGCCCTGAATCATGTAATCTTCTTTACCGTCACTTGTCCCACTGATGTTGTGATCATAATCTGCCCATTTGAGTGACTGCTGCAACAAATACATCACTCATTCTTTTTTTCTAGTCCATGTTGGTGCCGATGAGATCAGGACCATTTTATGATGAGAAACATTTCTATTAGACAAATGACGTTACCAGAGATGTGCCCTGTAGCTTATGCATTTTTGTGTTGTGTTTTGCTGGGAGTATCTTGTATTTAACACTGCAGACAGAAGACTCATTCTAAAGGCAAATAGTTCAGTATTTTAGATAGAGAAATTTAAATCAAATGGAAATGTGTATACCAGCTTTTGAACTATGAGTAATGTGCATTACAGTATCTAGAAACCTTTGTGGTGTTTTAACTCCTTTTTCCTTTTTATTTTTCTCAGGATGTAAAGGCTCAGACTACAATTCCTTTGCTTGGATACCAAGTAGATGATGCATCAAAAAGTGTTGAATTGCCTCATGGCTTTAAGTTGACTCAGTCAAAGTCTGTACACAGCTTTGCAGCAGACAGTGAGGATATGAAGGTGAAATGGCTCAAGGTTATCAAGCTGGCTGTGAAGGGAGACAACATAGAACCTGAAGAGAGTGACCTACAAAACCAAGAACTGACAGCTGAACATAGTGGGCAGTCTGAGCCTCTAAAAACTGCAGAGAGCTAAAACTTTAGAAACCCTGTGTAATACAGTGTGATGCTGCCAAATTCAACATTAATATTTTCAACCAACACCTCAAAATATGTCATCTCCAGACTGTATCTTTTCTTCTGGATAAATGTTGCAATTACAGATTTAAAGATCCAGCATACAGTGGCATTGGAGTCTAAATATTGTTTTATCTGGTTTCTGATGTAATCAATGTCATTTCTGCACATTTTACTACCATGATACTGCATCTGAATTTTGACACTGGTGATCCTGTTTTCTTCAAATTTATATTAAAAACTGTACATTACTTATCAGGAACATCATCCCCCATTTGATTGTTGTTTTGCATCTTTCATGACTGGTATACTTGTGTGCATCTTCAAGTTTCTTCTGGTGGACTGAGGTGATGGTGATACTTGGATGGTTCCTGTATCTACAGGTTTTTGGAGGCCTAAAAGTACGCAAAGAGAGAAAGTACATGTGACATGAGATAATTTCATATGATCAGCAGCAGACTGCCTGTTTTTTCATCCATTCTCACTTATGACTTTTAGCACTAATTTGGAATACCAAAATGTCGCACCTGCTATGACAGCCATATTCCAAATCACCAGCCCCCCCCCAAAAAAAAAAAAAAAACTGTGCAAGACATATGTCAATATTTTCACTCATTGCTGTCACAATTCTGCTAAGAGTTAGGAATTCATAAAGTGTTCAAACTGAAAATCAGTTTAAAAAAATTAGTAATGCTGGCCAACAGTACTCAAATGTTGTAATTTGTGAATATCCACAGTTGATAAATCCCATTTCTTTTTGTAGTCTACTCTGTAATTTATCAAAAATGCATTCACTCTGCTTGAGTTTGTGTGCTTAATGACTGAAGGCTGAATAGTACCTGTTAAATTCATATGTTGCTTGGTGGAATTGTCTTAAACCTGGGAATGTTCATATTCCAGTGGAATGTTTAGTTAAAAAAAATAATTCAGTATTTGAGTTTGATATTCAAACACTAGGCTTTCTTTTAATACATTTTATAAGGATTATATGAATGAGCCTAAAATATTGTTCCTAGAATATTGTTTTTAGAGGAATACATATGTACAAATTTGCTTATTTGTGTTATAAATATATATTTCCATATAATTATGTAGATACAATTGTATACATTTGCGTGTGTGTGTGTGTGTGTATATATATATATATATATATATATATATATATATATATATATATATATATATATATACACACACACATGTATATATATATATATATATATATATATATATATATATATATATATATATACATACATACACACACGGGTCCATGTCAGATGGACGAAAGCTCAATTAACCGATGACCACATCGAGACGACTTCGCCGACAGGACAAATACCCGACAATGGTGTCAGTGTATGATGGAACGGAATACATTCCCATTTCCGTAATACACTCAAAAACCACATTAAAACATGTATAGCAGGGGGCAAGCCCCACTGCACCCCCCCATGTGGGGGTCTGAACCCCACACACCCCTACTTAAATATACCAACTCTGAGATCGTGCTACAGTGAGGGAATGGGACTAACTCCCAGTTTGTACTACTCACCGTTGCTGGGGATTCGTACTCTCTGCAAAGTCATCTTGTTGGTGGTCATCGGTTAACTGAGCTTTCGTCCATCTGACATGGACCCACACACCCACTAAACTGACTCTCAGGTGCTGTGACACTGTAATATAAATGCACATCAATCTGTTATGTGATTTTCATCAGACACTTAGCAACTACCACAAAGTGTGCATATCATACAGCAGCCACTGAGAATATGGATGAATCCAATTTTATCTAAACACCTTAGAGTGAGTTATCTGTCCGCTCAGAAATTAGTGGGTTTGCTTCAGAGAGATTAAAAAGTGTAGGATTGTAATTATGCAGCGAGACATGCTGAGTGTTTTTTTTTTTTGTTGTTGTTTTTAATTTTCATTCAGCTGCAGCAGAACTTTTTTCTACTAACTTCGCATGTGAATAGATAAAATGCTACTCTGATTTTATATAAACAGTTATTCATTTCAAACACTTTATCTAGGGTTTTTTTTTTTCAGATAAATATATTGAAGGTGGTATAGCTTTAGACCAACATATTGCATCATAATATTGCTTAAGTTTTTTTTTTTATGTTTTCCTTTTGTGTGCAGTCAGTAAGGGGAATGTTTTCAAAATGAAGTACTACCACTGTACAGTTACTTCCATTTAAGCTGAATGTGGTCCTTTCCATTCAAGAGAGTTTAACGTGTATCCCTTGAGAAAGTAAAGTGAGACGCACTGAGGTCTAAGCAGCCACTAGCATAATAATAATTTGGGATGGTACTGCTGCACATTAGACCAGCATGCAGTTCTACATTTTTCTGCCTGACTTCCTACATTGTTTTTTTTTTCAGGTGGTGTTTTTTTTTCATACTACCCTCAGATGTGGCTCTGTTTGCTGAAAACTGCACCATTAGTTCACAAAATTAGTTCTTAGGGCTGCCTAAACTGCTATTAAATTTTGGCCACATGGTTGGAACACGTACTTGCTAAAATACATGATTTATGTGTTGCCAGCATGACACCATCTGTACATTCTATTATTTGCTTAAATCAGTGTCATTTTTAGAATCCAGTGTAGATTTATAATTACTTTTGCAAATTATTTCAGTCCTTTCATAAATACATTTTTCAAAGGCAGGCTGTGGTAATATGAAGAATTATGTGCAAACTGTCAAATGTTCTAATGTTTTGTTTCATTCCACATCTGAGATCATTTGGGAGTAGTGCACATTTGTTAATTCTGTGGACTTTTTCAATGTCACATATTCTGTAAAGTGGTGTATTACTTGAACCAAGAAAAATTACCAGGCTTGTGTATTATTTGAAATATTACTATTTGAAAATCTGACACCAGAAAGAAAAGTGTATTAAAAAGCTTTTGAGGTGCAGCATCATTATAACAGTGTCTTAAAATGAGATGAGAAGTGTAATAAACTAGAAGCTGTTCATGGCTGGAGCCACCATTCAGAGGTATTCATTGTTATACGTCATGTGTATTGGTATAAATATGTACTTAGATTAGTAAATAGACTATTTGATAAATTAAAACATTTTGTTCATAACTTTGTAAAGTAATCACTAAAACATTGAGAAGATGTAAAATTTTAAAATCTTGCATTGAATGTTATATGTATGGCTAATGTATATAAAGTAGCATTTTTATTGTTAGTAAAATGTTTGATTGTAAAATATTTGCTAAGACTTGGGAGTATGTCTGTATATATTTGTTTTGGGGGAATTTGAAATGAAATTATTATGCACTTTAATTTCTGTTTAATGTTCCAGATTTATACAACCTAAAATAAAAATACATATCGTTAAATCAATCTAGTTCTTGGTAAATCATTATGTAATATTTTGTTTTAAAAAAGCATTTAATGCAAACACATTTTCAGAGCACAAAATGACATTGGTTGTGAAAAATATAGTCAGGCTTCTGATAATCAAAGAAATGTTCAGTTAGTGCAATTTTGTGAACCACAACTCAGCAATCTATAACTGTGGACATGGAAGGAAGAACCCCCCCCCCCCCATGCATGCACACACACACACACGACCTTGATTTTTCGAGCAGCATTTGATCAAATATCTTTTAAAGAAGACTCGATGACCAAAATTAACAGATCTGTAAATCTGTATGCAAGTCAGTAATGGTATATTCAAATGGTTGTCACCTTGGACTCAAGGTTTCTACAGAACTGTAATAACTGAGCCTGCCCAGCTCAGGATGTTTTCTACAAAACTGTAATGACTGGGCCTGCCCAGCTCAGGACCTTTTATGATACACGCCTACTTGAACAGCATCTAGGTGTTCCTGAATCTGTGTTCCGTTGACCATTAACTCAGCACCAGAGTTTTGTCAAAGAGCTCACAAAACATTTGCAAGCACTTAGTTATAATTAAGATTCATAACGTTAATATATTTTGCAACCAAAAGCAAGTGTTTTGTTCGTACCTTTTATTGTAGCAGAGAAATTAGTTGTATAATAACTGCTCTTTATGTAAGACTTGCTCAAACTGTCTTTTTAAAGAGGGAGATTAGATTTATTTTGTAACAGGACCATGAACATTGGTTAAGTGTGTCACAGAGTAACTTTTCAGAATGTAAAAATGGAGAATGCAATCTGTAAATCTTAGTTACAAATGTAACATTTTTATATATGTTAGCGCTCAACTATATACTACTTTGTGTATTTAAATAGTAATGTTAAAGTTTTGAAGAAATGTAGTTAGCAGTGTGAGTTGTGCAGGAATACTTTTGAGGTTTGTCTGAATCTTAGGAAAAATTGGTTAAAAATGTAATCTCATTGTCAGCAGTTGCTTCATTTCATAGTCCATAGTCATTCAGGCAGTGGGAATTATTATGGCAAAGAAAAATATCAAATTATCTATGTCTGTGGAACAAATGCTTGCATTCTGGGAAGAAATACTGCAAAGACTATGCCATTTTCTCAGTTATGCCTTTCATGCCTCAGAGAAAATGCATTCTAGGAGAAAAAAATAATTTATGTAGCTCCCTACATTATATATTTCTTCTTCTCTTTCTCTCCATCTTCCCCCACCCTGATTATCAGAAGTTATGTAGCCATTAATGTCTTCAAAAGCACAACCCCCTTTGGTTCATATGTTACTGATTCCTGTTGATTCATGACCCTTTGTTTCATTTTGCTGATAATGTTTTTGAAGCTTGTATTTTGGATGCCCTGTGTTATCTGTTCTCCTAGTCACAGATATTGCATCAGTTTACAGTCACCACAAGTAAGGCTGCCTTTCCCAACTCCTTCCCCTGCAGTCCTACTTCCAACAGTGATTTTTTTAAAAATTTTATTGCAGACAAACTCTGTTCAAACTATTTACCGGATTCAACTTTTTGTAAACCAAATTCAGAAACCTGCTTTAGATAAATAAGATAGCCAGAGAGATGTTTTTTCCAATATGCATCACTGATACCAAGGTAGGTGGTGACCACCTTGAGTATGGCCTCAGAATGCACACCCCTGCTAGAAGCTACAGTTTTTTAGTATTCTCCACTGTCTCGATAAATACTGGAAAACAGCATCACCAAATAAACTAAAATAAAATATAAATCACTGTAAATAATTAACTGAAGTTTGGCCTTAAGATAGTGTAAAAATATGCACTGTTGATATGAGCTAGAATCCTGCAATATCCATACCCAACTAGTCTCCACACTGAACAGCCACAAGGTAGAAGTAGCCCCCAACTCTTTTGAGATCAGTATTTTAAAAGGCTACATTATCCCCAGCAAATGTAGTTTGAGTAAGCTATCATACATATGTGTATATATACACACACACACACACACACACACACACACAAGCATGTATGCACAAGCACTTGCACATACATGGTCAAACAGAAATTCCTGGAGAGGCAATACCTTCTAAGACAACAGACACCTCTTCTACTTTAAGATAGAACTCCCACTATCCAGAACAAGCCAGTTAAACTCCAGTTACTGTTTCACTTAAAAAAGCCACATATACAAGCACTGATTGTAGTATTAGCTGAGCATATTTGGCACAGGTTATAATACTCTTCTAATGGTAAAATAAGTAATCAGCCAGAATATTTTAAAATTAAATAGAATTCTTTACTAAAAATGTTGAGAAATACAGTTTTGCATTACGTATACAGGGATCAGTGTATATGGAGATATAAAATAACCAGTTTTAAGAATATAGGTTGCATAAGAACAACTCTCTCCAACAATCTTAGTATTTCCTAACTAAACTCTGGCTAAAAAAATTACTATGGCATGTCTAACATTGTCAACATTTTTTAAATGGCACACACAATCAAAATAAAGCAAGCTGGCTGTTTAATGGCAAAGTTGTTGAAGTTTATTTAAGACATCACAAAAATCTGTTCTTAAATGACTTGTGTATGCTAGATATTTAAGTGGGTTCCACTACCCAGACTCCTGGAGGTGTGTTTCTGTGCAGGTTAACACTGGGAGGTGTACAGTTAACTCAGATATTTCCCTTTTTTTATGTTTCAAATCAAGAAGGCTTACCTGAGAGAATAACATTTTTACTAATCAGTCAGATACAAATGGTAGACAGTAGAACTCAGCTGAATGATGTAATGCCTGAAGTAACCTATTCTTTCGTGTTCAGCCTGGTTACTTGTTTGTATTTGTGTCTTGGTGTTTGCTTCTGGCTGCAGTCTCTCATACAAGTAAAAAAAAAGCTGCAGTTATTCAATATAGCCATTACCTGCCTCGACATAAAAGTCTATAGTTTACAGTTTGCAGTTAGTTCCAACTCCAGCAAAAAACATTTACATATTTGTACAGTCCTTTTTACGTAGTTGTTGAAAAAACATTTTCTGTTTTAGATATCTGCTATGTTTTGTTTTATGTATTTGCTACATTTCACTGAAAACACAGTTGCAAGCTTTAAACCCTTTCTATAAATTTCACTCTTTGTTTTAGGTTTATATTCATGATTTCACATTACTTACAAGTTCAGTTGTATATTTGCATTTTTTTAAAAAAAATACACACAGTTGCCTTAGTTCATTACAGCTTTCTTACAAAGAGGAAGACTAATACTGCCTATTCCTTCCACATGGACACCATTACCAGTCATTTTATTTAAACCTTGTTTACATCTTGCCGAACATATAACTCTTATTGCTTCCTCCTAAGGATAATCCATTACATGCAATATCCATGGCTGCTGTTTGTTGGCAGGCTTATCCTGCTCAGATGCTCTTTAATGTTTAAAAATAAGTTTATTTCCCCAAACCATTATTTCACTACCTTTGCCAGATGCTTTCCATTGGTTGTGATATTCCTACTCACAGGTTTAATTAAGGAAGACCTCTAAAACATTTGCTAATTCCCAAGCCCCAGTACTTCATTGATACATGACTTAATGAATTTCAGAAATATCTTTGTAAGTGGGCAAGCCTAGTACATGTAATCAAGGGATGATGTATCCTTCCTACAATGGCACTGCATACCCATCTGTATCAAGTCTTTACTTATTTTTCCAAAGTATAATATTTTAACAATCTGTCATTAATACGTTTCCAATAAAATCTCTGGTCTTGCCTCCTAATCTGGAACAAGTCAACTGTATTAATTCCAAGTTACTTATCTGAAATGTTTGCCCATACATATCTATGAAAAGTCTTTAAGAATTTATATAATTTTTAAGAATTTATATAATTTAGTGACAGAAATGTCCTTATTCCCTCTTCAGCAATGTAGCTTTCAACAGTAATAAAATAAATCAACTTTTTATTCTAAATATGCCACTTCATATTGCAATTCCTGTTTGTAATATACTAATGTTTAATTTCTCCAAACTAGCTAAATGTCTATAAGTATTAAATCAATATCGTACAAGTTGTAGCTATTTTTAACTAGTGGTATGATGTTGTCCTATCTCGAATTCATTATAAACTGGTTAGGTTCGGAACTGATGCTCTGTTCCAACCCAGCCCTATACAAAAGCTTAACGTCTTCCACTAGCTTGTGGCTGAAACCCTATCCCATTATGCCCTAGGAAAGCTACCCAGATCTCGTTTGCCACTAAACAAGCTTGGGTGCTTCCTACTGGCTCTGGCTAAGTGGAATTTTCTTATTTCATTGTTTGCATAGTTTGTGATAGTCTGTCAGTTTACTACTATGTATGTATGTTTAGTTTGTCTACTGTTTATTTTTTATTGTATTTTATTTTTATTTTACATTTGTTGACCGGGCTAGTCTAGCTGGATATATGTCCATTTTCAGCAGAGGCTCGGGGAGAAAAGCTCCACATTAAAACAGACTAGACACACAAAGTATTAAGTAATAAGTTACAGAACATTAAACTTCAGATGCAGATAGGTTGCTAGACAAAAACAGGTGATTAAGGTAATTTCGCCAACATTGATGGAACTGAAGAATAGCACAAAAATAAGATAAGGTAATACTTAGTTTTTTTTTTTGTTTTTTTGTGAATGCTGTGGAAAGAAAGTCTTCTGCAGAATATGGGAGATCAGGTAGTTGAAAACAGGATTGGAAGAGTAAGTGGAGGGGGAGAAACTCAGGAGAGAAAAAGAGGTAAATTACATCTTAGGTGTATATGAGCAACTAGAGCATCTAGATGGTAGAGGCCTTAAAGTGGCAATAAAGTGAGTAAGAAACTTGGGAAGACTGATTGTGATGTAAATAGACAGAGATAGTCTTAGTCAGGGTTTGAACAGGGACATAGCCAATGGTTTTTAAGGTATTGTTTTAGTTTCTTTTTGAAGAGTGTAGATGAAGATAGTGATGTGAGTTCACTGGGAAGTAGGTTCTAACTTTTCCCCACAATATTAGAGAAAAGGGAATCTCCTGCTTTGTTGTTGGGTTTATGTATGGATACCAGAAGTTTATTGGCTGAGCGTAGGTTTGTAAGATTCTTATATGGGCAGATTAGACTAGTGAGAATTGGCATGTTTTCTGGGTGGTAAAGGGTTTTATGTGCAATATTCAGTTGATGAAATAAAATTTGATTGTGGAATTCAGGCCAACCAAGCTGCTTCAGATTTAGGCAGTGGTGTGTTCTAAAAGGGGAACTGGTAGCAAATCTGGCAATATTATTCTAAGAGACTGCCAGCTTGTGGAGGTTGCATTTGGATAGATTTGTATATATAGGAGAGGCATAAAAGAGAGTAGAGATAAGGTGGGTTTGGGCAATAGTAGTTCTAGCTATGGGAGTAAGGAAGGGCTTTATTTTGTAGAGGGAGCCAAGTTTTCAGTTTACTGATTTGATTGTGATGTTGATGTGAGTATCATAGTTAAGGCTGTGATCAATAGTTACTCCTAAGAGTTTAGTAGTAGTATCAGGAGATATGCACTAGCCGATTTAAAACATTTACTGTTTGTTACTGTATCTTTTTATGTCTGTTTGTAAAAAAAAAAAAAAAAAAAGCAAAAAAAATATCCTTGTTTTCCCGACTTTACTGAACTAGAATAGTCCAGTCTTCAGATTTTGCTGATCTCTGGGCTGTGTCATAGTTCCTGTGTTGTCCATATCCTTATTTGGATAGGAGAAAGCTTCTTTGTTCACCAGTAGGAGTGGGGAGCACTGAGCAGCCTATTTATCCCTAAAGGAGTGGTTCCAGCCCAGCAACTTGTAGTTTATTGGCTGTTTTGGGCCATCACCTAGCTCTTTCTAACCCCCTGCTATAAAGCCCGCTTTAGCGCAAAGTTGCGCATAGTGCAGCATCAGGCAGCGCCGGTTAATCAAGTTTAAACTATTTCTGGCTCCACTAAGTCTGCTCTTCAGTTTTTCCCTTAGAACTGCTCTACTTTCAATCTAAACAGTCTATTCTCTATCTAAAAAGCCCAGCACGTGCTCCTAAATCATTTTTACACAGGTAAAGCACTCTTAAACAAAAAGAAAGCACTACATCCGCCTACAATCCCCTTGAGTACCCATTTCCCTATAGGTCCTTTCTGACTCAGTTATACAGCAATCCCTTACACTATTCTAGCATGTCGAAGGGTCAATTACTGGCATCCTCTCCAGTTCAGCTGGTG
Organism: Protopterus annectens; assembly: GCF_019279795.1. Taxonomy (NCBI): domain Eukaryota; kingdom Metazoa; phylum Chordata; order Ceratodontiformes; family Protopteridae; genus Protopterus; species Protopterus annectens. The sequence goes on along the minus strand of NC_056745.1, from coordinate 664,050,538 downwards.
AATCTGGGAATCTTGAGGCAATGTTACAACTGCCTCATGTACACAGACAACCCTCTCCTCCTCCCAACAAATACAAATATATGTGAGAGATGCAACTATATAGCCAAACTGGAGGCTGAAATCTCTCAACTCAGTACTGGCAAAACCAGTCAGGAGGAGAAGGTAACCACACACACCACAAACCCAGTCTCACATAGACCTATCACAACTGCAAACCAAACACATAAACACACAAAAACATACTCAGAGGCTCTAATTAAAAATCTACCAAAACAACAGAGGCCTCCAAAGCAGACATCCAAGCAACCACTACCTCAAAACATAGCACATGCAACACATAGTTCACAAAGTCAGTGTGCCAAACAGTCACAGCCCTTAAGGCCAAACAACATGCCTGATACACTTGTAATAGGTGACTCCATAGTCAGACACACTGACGTCCTGCTCACCAGACTGAACAAGGAAAAGGTTACAGTAAGCTGCCTGTCGGGCGCTAGAATCTGCCACATAACACAAGCACTCAGGTCACTCCGAAGCAAATACAAATATGACTCAGTCATTGTCCATGCCGGTGTGAATGACCTGAGATGTACCTCCCTGGACTACATGAAAAGAGACATAGAGGAGCTTTCTGATTATGTAGCCCAGGCCGGTATGACCCTGACCCTGAGCAGCATCTTACCCTCACCAAGAATGATGCCACAGTACAAAGACAAAATGATTAGCTTTAACAATTGGCTCAATTACTGGTGTCATTCTAAGGGGATCCAATGTCTGTCTGCTTGGGATGACATGCTTGACAAGCCATGCTGCTTCGCAAGGAATGGCTTGCACCTGTCACCCCTGGGCTTCCGGATATTGGCTAAGGCTTTTGCCACCCCCATATTGCCTTTTTTAGGCAAGGCTGAAAAGACAAACCCACCTCCCTAGAAAACACAAGTGGAAAAAAACTAAGGGTAATGCTGCTCAACACCAGAAGTCTAAACCTCAAGATGCATGCTCTCGAAGCCCTCCTCAGTATGGAGAACATTGATGTCTGTGCAGTGACTGAAACCTGGTTCAAGGCTCCTGAGAGCACCCCAGCACTACCAGGTTATACCTCATATCATGCTTTTCTGCCCCAAAACTTGGACCGAACCACAAAAGGAGGGGGAGTATCCATATTCATCAAAGATACCCACACCTCCAGGTTAGTGGCAACGCACGAAGCATCGGAGACCATCCATGTGCAACTAACCATAGGCAAACTGCCCTACAGTTTGTAGCATGCTACAGACCACCCTCTCAAACTCAGGAACCCCACTCAGCCTTCCTGAAGACACTGGAGAGTATGAATGTCTCTCCAAATACCATCATATTGGGAGACTTCAACTACCCCAAACATAGACTGGAAGCATTACTCAAGCCCCAACGCCCTAGCCCAAAGGTTCCTAGAATTCATAAACTCAAATGCGATGAAACAACTAGTCACCACTCCCACAAGAGGAGATACTATACTAGACCTGATCATCACAAACATGGGGGGACAATGCTCCACACCGGAAGTATACCCCCATTGGTGAGATCAGAACATAAATTAATCTCACTGGAAATCCACATCCCGCCCCCACCCCCAGCACAAAATACCACAGTGAAGAATTTCTCAAAAGCTGACTTCACACTTCTTAAGACTGAAGTAGTATCCTTCAAGGCCCCTGGGCCAGTGGAAACCACAGCCCACACTGCTGAATCCTTTATAAACGCTTTCTACAGACACTTTCTAGAATGCATGGATCATGCAATCCCAAATAAAACCAAGACCCATTCCCCCAAAGGCAAGCGTCCTCTCTGGTGGACCCCAGCCATTAACAAGCTTTACAATAGGAGGAGGAAGCTACTACATGACAGAGCAAAATCCCCAAAAGGGAAGGCATCTCTGATCAGTACTAGCAAAAAACTACGATCACTCATAAAATCATCCAAGGCCAACTTTGAGAGAAAAATCGCAAAAGACACTAAAGACAACCACAAGGCCTTCTTTAGTTATGTTAGAAACCTGGGTGGAAACTCCCAGATATGCTCAGAGTTAGTCCAAAATGACAAAAAATACACTGAACCCACAGACATTGCCAACATACTGGCAGACAGGTTCAGTGCAATCCCCCCCAAAAGGAGAAATATCTATCCCAGCAGAATGTAGCCTCCCTGACATCTCAGATGCCCAGGTGAGAGCCGCCATCTCCAAGGCTAAAAACACAGCATCAATGGGACCAGACGGTGTCCCAGGTTGAGTGCTACATGAACTCCAAGAGGAACTAAACCCGCACATAAGGCTGCTGTTTAATCTTAGCCTTACTACAGGATACGTACCCAAAGAATGGCGTACAGCAGCAGTGGTCCTACTCCACAAAGGAGGTGCTTCTATGGACCCTGGAAATTACTGCCCCATAAGCTTGACGAGCCTGGTCTGCAAAGCTATTGAGAGGATCATTATGGAACTCATAAACAAAGACATTGGGGATCTACAGACACTGGATCCTACCCAATTTGGCTTTGTCAAGGGCAGATCCTACCTTTTGTACCTGGTCGACTTTTTTGAAACAGTCACTAAGGCCATTGATGAGGGTAAGGCAGTTCACACAGCCTACCTTGATCTTGCAAAAGCCTTCGACACGATACCCCACTTGGGCATCATAGACAAGCTCACCAGCTTAAATGTAAACCCATATGTCATAAGATGGGTTGCAAACTGGCTCAAGGACAGAACCCACAAGGTCAGAATTGCTGGAGCCATGTCAGACTCTAAGCCAGTCACAAGCAGTGTCCCACAGGGCCCGGTCCTGGGACCCCTCTTGTTTGGCATTTATTTTTCCGAGGTGCAAGCAGACATAGGAGGATTGTGGCTGACAAAGTTCGCAGATGACTGCAAAGTGGGTGCCATAATTGATACTCCAGCAGACACAAGCATCCTTCAGAAAGGCCTCATAGAAACAGATAACTGGTGCCAGAGCTATGGTCTTAAACTGAACGCCAAAAAATGTATAGTCATACCCTTTGGGAAAAACAAAGTACCCACAAATTACCACATAGGTGGTAATCCATTAAGTACGGAAGAAGTAATCCGGGACCTAGGGACCCAAGTTGACAGTAACCTCTCATTTGACACACACATTGCCAAGGTGGTTAGGAAGACCTTCTATATTACTCACCTTATCATGAAAGGATTCACATCTAGATCAAGAGAGGTCATTGCGCCCCTATACTTTTCCCTTATCAGGCCCATAATTGAGTACAATGCCCCATTTGGGATGTACCTTACCCGACACCTGCAGCAGTTAGAAAGACCCCAAAAGTACCTCACCAAGAGGATCAAGGGTCTCAAACATATGTCATATGCTGCCCGACTGAAGAAACTCCAGCTCTATTCAGTCGCATACCACCTACTCAGAGGCGATCTATGCCTGACGTACAAGGCCATGTCCAATCCGGAATTAATGGACATGCTCCACCTCAGAAAATCCAAATCCACCAGAGCCACAAGAGCGAGATTTGAACCTCAACACAGAAATAAATAGGACATGCTGGAGGGACAGATTCATAACCCAGAGGCTCCCTACACTCTGGAACAGAATCCTAGTCGATGTTAGGCAGAGCCCCTCACTGACTCTCTTCAAGAGAAATCTTGACGAGTGGATGGGAAATCGTAGGTTTACCCCGGGGGTCATCTCTGTGTCACTACTAGACAGAGGCACAGTAAACTAAACCCTAAATGGGCATAGTATTGTCATTCCAAGGGGTGGCGAAAGCCACACACACTCTGGCTAGGCTTATAAATGCCCTAGGGCAGATAGCCTAGTATGAACCTATGAACCTATTTTTAGATTTGATAGTGAAGTTAAGTGGGGTGGACTTTTGTATAGGTGTAAAGAGCAAGAGTGTAGTCTTTTTGGGGTTAAGGAGGAGACACCGCTGTAGAAACCATTCTTCTACAAGCTCAAAGGTATTCTGGGTGAGGGACTGCAGTTCAGATGGCCCTGTGGCTGAAGATATTAATGTGGAGTCATCTGCATATTGTATAGTTCAGCTTGGGGAATACTAACAGATCATTTATGAAGATAGAGAACAGAAGAGGGCCTAATATGGATCCTTGGGGTACACCAAGGGTGACAGGTGGGAGGATAGAGTGTTTTCCCATAGCACTGCCTGTTGCCTATTGTCTAGACAGGACTTGAACCACTGTAATGCTTGAGTATCAAATGAGAGGGACTTGAGAAGATACAGCAGTAGCTGATGTTTAACCACGTCAAATGCTTTTGAAAGATCAATAAAGATAGCAGAGAACAGGGTATTATTGTTGCGAATTTTGTTGATGTGGTCACAGAAGGAAAGGAGGGCAGTAGTGGTGTTATGGAAAGGTCAAAAGCCATGCTGGGAGCTGGCTAATAGGTTATTTTGAAGAAGATGGTCTAATAGTTGATGGTGGATGCATTTTTCCATGATTTTTGCTATTGGAGAGAGGAGGGCAATTGGATGGAAGTTTGAAGGTTCTGATGAGTTGCCACCTTTATGTAGTGGGATGATATGTGAAACTTTCCAGATGGCTGGGATAGTACCTTCTATAATGGTTTTGTTTATAAGGATAGATATTGGGTAGGCAATAACTTTAGCGGCAATTTGAAGGTACTTAGAAGGTGAATGGTCTGCTGAAGGGCTAGAGGGTTTGAGTTTTTGAAGGAGGGTACAGATGAGGGATGTGGGGACAGGGTAGAGTTGGAAAATGGGAGATGAGGTATGTGAGGAGGAGGGCAGATTAGAGGATACATGAGGTAGAGAGTTAGCAAGCGACTGGCTGGCTTCAGTAAAGACGTTATTGAAGGAGTCAGCAATTTGTTTGGGAGTGTCAATGGGGTTGGAGTTTTAGAATTACCTGGGTGAATGAGTCTAGTGATACCTGACCAAAATTTCTGTGGACTTTGCTAGTTAGTATTTTGAAGTTGGAAGAAGAAGTTTTTTTTTTTTGTCTGATATTATAGATGTTTTAGTAGAGTTTCTGAGTTGTTTAAATTTTACATGATCAGATGGGTTTTTAGAGGTACGCCATTTGGCCCAGAATTTGTTTCTTAGCAAAATGTTTTTCTTAGTTTCCTTAGTAAGCCATGGAGCTGTTTTGGTGGAGTTCCTAAGGCTACAGGGAGGGGCATGGTAGTCAAGGATTTCAAGGAACTTGAAATTAAAGTATGCCACAGCTTCTTCAAGTTGGAGGTGTTTTAATGGTGTCCAGTTACATACACACAGTTCATTTTGGAAGTGTTCTGGGTTGAAATGTTTATTTGAGCAAGTAGTTCTAAAAGTTGTAGGGCAGGGTATATTAAGCTTTTTCCTAATAATATAGGTTAGGGAGTGATCACTAAGGTCATCAGGCCGTATACCTACATTATAGGTTATGGACTGGGTATTTATTAGGATCCAATCAAGGGTGGTTTCTTTGTTGGTGGGTTTATGGGTGTGAGTAGGTGAGGTGATAATTTGGGAGAAGCCATGTAGATTTATGTGATTAGTTGGGTTGTCAATATTACAGGTATTCCAGTCTATGTTAAAGTCACCTAGCGCAATGGTTTCCTGTGGATAGTTAATGGACAGCCAGCAAAGGATATTTTCTAGGGAGTTGATGTTATTGCCTGGAGGAAGATAGGAGCATAAAATGTAGATGGATTTACAAGTATTTAGCTGTAGCTTAGTGATAATAATTTCAGAGTTAGTAGTGAATGGTGGGTGAGCATCTAGTAGTGAAAGTTGGAGCCCTGCTTTGTATATTATAGCCACACCCCCACCCTTCTTGTTAAGGCGATCCATTCTTAAAATGTTATATCCAGGAGGGGTGATTTCATAGTCTTGGGTTGTTGGTTTTAACCATATTTCAGTTAAGCAAAGGATGTCAAAGTCATGTACATCCAGTAGGGCATGAAGGTGTGTAACTTTATTGTTTACACTTCATATATTTAAGTGAGCTAAGAAGAGGGAGTTATGAGGCCTTGTATGGGTAGGTGGGGGAGAGGTAGAAGGTCTACTAGGGGAAGCAGGACTAATGTTGGTAGGGCCTGGATTGGGATGTATATCACCATCTTCTAGGAGGTGTAGGTGTAGTCTATATGTGTGGATTAGAGAAGGGTTCAGTATGTTATGTCCTCTCTTAATAAGGTGGTGTTTGTAGTTAATATGGGTGACTCTATGATACTTTGGGAGGAAATAGTTGGTAGTAGATGTTATGTTTATGTGTTTAAGGCTAGTTGGTAAAGAAGGAGGGGATGTTTTTTTTTTCGGGTGGTGGAAGCTAGAATAACTGAGATGTTCATAGGCAGTTAGGGTGTAAGGAATGCAAAGGAAAGGAAGTATTGAAAACAGAAGTAGTGTTTTGAGGTAAGGTGATAAGGATGGAATAGGCATAGTGCTTCTAGAGTAGAGGGTGGAGAGTGGAAGGGTGAAGTGTATGTTAAGATAGGAGGAGTGTCTTAGAGGATGGAAGGGTATAATGAGATTGTGGGATGGGATTGGTTAATGGTGAAAGTGGGTGTGGTTAGAGAGGTATAAGGTCAGATGCAGTGGGGTGGGTGGGAATTGAGGGTAGGGTAGGGGAGCTGAGTGAGCCCGCAGGGTGAACGGAGCGGGTAGAGCTAAGTAAAGGAGGAAGACCTGAGGAAAACAATCAGTGGAATGCTGACTACTAGAGGTAAGTTAGGAGGAGGTAGCTGAAGGAGGTAATAGAGGTAATGATAGTTTGAGTAGGTTGGGTCGATAATAGAATTATGATAAATATAAAAGGGGAAAGTAAGACAGAAACGAGTAAGGTAAAATTAATTACCTAAGAGATTCTATTCAGAAGCTGTAGGCTAAGTGTACTGGGAAAAGGGTGCCCTCTAGTGGCTACACACTGAACTGCTGCAGTAGCTCGAGGGGTGGAGTAGGTTTAGAAGTAAGGTTGGGAAGAGTGAAGTCAAGTGCAGGAGCAACAAGAGGGAAGGGATGAAGGTAGAGGAGTACAGAGTTGTAATGCTGCTGGCTATCCTGGCAGGGAAGGGACAGTTACTCCCTACTTAGTATGGAAAAATATCATTTTACAAACAGTAACAAACATACTTTCTGGCTTCCTTGAAGGGATGAGTTCTGGGAGAAGATAGCCTCTTTTCCTTGATTTTAGGAAGAGACAGTAGGAATTATTTAATGCAGGGACCCAGGGTCTTCAGGAAGGGCATGTTATCAACTCTAAAGCAGGACAGGCAGCTAGACAGGTTTATGGCTTCCTTGAAGGGATGAGTTCTGGGAGAAGATGGCCTCTTTTCCTTGATTTTAGGAAGAGACAGTAGGAATTATTTAATGCAGGGACCCAGGGTCCTCAGGAAGGGCAGGTTATCAACTCTAAAGCAGGACAGGCAGCTAGGCGGGTTTCTGGCTTCCTTGAAGGGATGAGTTCTGGGTGAAGATAGCCTCTCTTCCTTGATTTTAGGAAGATATAGTAGGAATTATTTAATGCAGGGACCCAGGGTCTTCAGGAAGGGCAGGTTATCAACTCTAAAGCAGGACATGCAGCTAGGCAGGAATAAGTAGATAGCTAGAGCACAGGACGCACAGCAGCCAAGAGTTAGTCACTGAGTTAAAGAAGACTGTTATATTCTAACTAGTGTTATTAAGCAGATTTAGTGTGTTCGAGAACCAAAAACACACTTTGCCAATGACTCAAACTCCAATAGCTTAGAAAAGTTTAATCACCGCTTTCGTAAAAACTTCTTCAGAATGAATACACAGTAAAATCAAAACTATTTAAATACACTTCACATCAATTAAAAGACTCCAATCATTCAATTAATAAAATTCAACAAGATTTAACAAGACCTTGTTATAATGTTAACTTCCTTTCTTCTAAAAAACACTTAATATTTATACTTTCATTCAGTCCAGGTGGATTGTCAGCATCCAGTCTTAGTTGCCATAAGGTTTCCCTTCTTTCAACCCTATTTTTAATATTCCCCCCATGCAGATCTTTGCTAATATACTCTAAAATAGCAAAGTAAAACTTTTTAAACATAGTACACTCCAAAGTGTGTCTATATAAAGCGTTATTGCTGTCTTTGGTTTTAATGGTGTATAACAGTGTTCTTTAATACATCTGCTGAGCTGTCTGGTGGTCACACCTATATAAAATGCCATACAACCAGGAGCACAGAGCAATGTATACCACATGAGATATATTACAAGTAAACCTACCAGGCACAGCAATAGTGCGATCTAGATGTATTAAACTAATGTATGGCCCTTCATGGATAAACCTGCAAGCAGAACAATTTAAACATTTATAAGTACCTTTTGGTTTATCTGATTGAGGGGGAAGGATGGCAGTACTGTCATGTTGTAATAAATTATTTAAATTGCCTGATTTTTTATAAACAAAACTAGGAACCTTCCCCAAAATACTTGACAAATCACTATTACCACTAATAATTTTCCAATTATCAGTGATAATGTTTTTAATCATAATGCTATCTACAGACATATTCACAACACATTTAGGCTGACTAAATGGAAAATCTCTACCTGAATCATCAGTTGCTGTTTTAACCATTAAACCATGAGCCAAAAATAGATGGAAAGTCTACAGATCTCCTATTAGAGATCTCAGATACTTAATTATGTAATAAAACTTCTGGATCCTAGTTTTGTTTATTTCATCTACATCATCTAAATTGCACTATTGCTGTGCCTGGTAGGTTTACTTGTAATATATCTCATGTGATATACATTGCTCTGTGCTCTGGTTGTATGGCATTTTATATAGGTATGACCACCAGACAGCTCAGCAGATGTATTAAAGAACACTGTTACGCCATTAAAACCAAGGACAGCAATAACACTTTATATAGGCATACTTTGTAGTGTACTATGTTTAAAAAGTTTTCCTTTGCTATTTTGGAGTATATTAGAAAGGATCTGTGAGGGGGGAATATTAAAAATAGGGTTGAAAGAAGGGAAACCTTATGGCAACTAAGACTGGGTGCTTACAGTCCACCTGGACTGAATGAAAGTATAAATATTAAGTGTTTTTTAGAAGAAAGGAAGTTAATATTATAACAAAGTCTTGTTAAATCTTGTTGAATTTTATTAATTGAATGATTGGGGTCTTTTAATTGATATGAAGTGTATTTAAATAGTTTTGATTTTACTGTGTATTTATTCTGAAGAAGTTTTTACGAAAGCGGTGATTTAACCCAGACTGAAATTCCATGCCCCTCCTGCTCAAATCCCATCCCCACACACTAACCTAAGCATACAAACCAACTCTTTTTCTCTTTATACCTGCTCTGTTTTTGTGATCTAATAATTGTTCTTTACCTTTCCCCTAGCAAACCTTTGTATATTGTCTATAATCCATAATTTGTATTATATTTATTCATATAAACAATGCTATCTCTGTACTGTAATTTTAATATACATGTCCTTTTATAAATTGTTAACATTTTAACTGTTTATGCTGGAGCTTTTCTCCCCGGGCCTATACTGAAAATGGACATATATCCAGTTAGACTAGCCCGGTCAACAAATGTAAAATAAATAAACAAATAAATAAACTTTTCTACATTATTGGAGTTTGAGTCATCCCTCTGTTGGCACAGTGTGTTTTTGGTTCTTGGTTGTTTTTTGTTACACCCAGTGCCATTTTTGTTTTATAGATTTAGTGTGTTCACTGCTGTTTTTGCTGTTGGCCATCATTTTTCTTCTCAGGGCCTTTTTCTTACCCTATCCTAGCTTAAAGTTTATTTTCTTAAGCCCATTTTTAGGAGGACTTCCTACCTTTTAATATATAGGCAGGCTCATTTAAGTTAGAGAGATTTGTTGACCTTGAGTTTTTTCCCCTAAGTTCTCCTCTTTAAGTTACCAGGCTAGCTCATTTAAGTTAGAGGGCTTATTTTTCCCTTTATAGTTGGTGTTCTACTTGTTTATATATAAAAAAAAAAGCTGTAGTACTTTATATATAGGTACTTTGTTGTAATCTATTAGCTTTTGTTGTTGATTACTGCAATGTCTTCTAAGCAGTCTAAGGAGGTTAAACCCACAGGGATTAAGAAGTGTGTTAAGTGCAGCCAAAAAAAATGTCCATTACTGACGGGCATACAGTTTGTGTGTACTGTCTAGGAGTGGTACACCTTCAGGAGTCTTGTGCCATATGTCACTCCTTTAGTCATAGGGTACTACTGGAAAAAAATAAATTGATTTAGAGAGGCTTATTGAAGTCCACTTTTTCAGAAGCTATCGAATAAGATCAGGATCCTTTAAAGTTGGGCCATTCCCCCTCCTTTAAATCAGACAAGTCGGGAAAAAGGTTATCTTCCTCAGAGGCTCATTCAGAGCCATTAAAAAAGTTGCAAAAATTTCATCTTCAGACCCCAAGGCTGTCAGGCCCAAGAAGCCTTCTACCCCGGCTCCTTCAGTCTTGGAGCCATTGGGATTTCATGTATGGAGCCGGTCCCTGAATTGGAACCAGTATCTCCAACTTTAAGATCTCCCTTGTTACAGTCTTCCAGATCTCCGGCTCCCTCCACTCGATCCTCCAGGACCCTCTTTGATGATGATGTGGATTGCATGGTGTTGAGGCTGTTAAAGACACTGGTGGTTGCCAGATTGTTGTCAGATCCAACCCAGATGGCTTCGGAACAGACCAAACCTACACTTTCAACATCAATTCCTCCACTGATCCGATCTCGGACTTTAGAGCCAGAATGTCTTGAACTGATCGTAGTGGAACTGTCGGAGCCGAGACCTATCTCAGGATCTTCGGGTCTGAGTTCCTTGGTTCTGTCCAGACTTGGAGTCTAAGAGCCAATGCTCTCCAGTTAGGTCTGGGGAGGAGAATGGGGAGAAGAGTCGGATCAGACAGTTGTCTGCTCTGAACTTGCCTCTTGGGGCTTCTATGCAGGTGACCTCAGCTCCTACATCTGCCTCAGAGCCAACCCCCTTGGTTCCAGGGATGCCCTCTGGTTCTTCAGAGCCGAGAGTTTCCTCAGATCAGGGATGGGGGTGTTCAAGGTGATGAGGAGAGTGCTGTCTCCACAGACAGGTTCACTGTCAAGTCCGGACATTCTTCCCCCAAAGGCACCAGTGTCTGTCTCAGCACCACTGCATCCACAAAGATGCAGAGACCCTAAGCCTCAGGATGCCCCATTGGGTGAACCCCTCTCTTCCAAAACCTCTCCTGAATACCCTTCTGAAGAGGTCCCACAGAAGAGACTATGTAAGAGAAAGCATTTAGAATCCCCAGAGGAGTCCATCACATCCGATATAGACCTTGATGAGTTGGAAGGGTCCCCACAGTCGCCCTCTAAGGATGTCTCCTTCGCAGACATCCTGGAAATACTTAAACAGAGAGGCAGCTGGAAGCCCATCAACCCTATTAAGGTGGAGTCTGTATACCTGAAGGCTTTTGGGTCTCACCCTTCTGCCACTTGGGTAGCTCCACCTTTCAATGAACTGATGGACCTAGTTTGTTGAAAGGCGTGGGAGTCTCCAGACTCAGTGGAGCCCATTCCTCAGAGACCAAACAAATTCATAACGTCTCCTATGGGCAAGAATTTTCTTACAAAGGGAGTCCCAGTAGAGGCTATGGTGGTGGCGTTCACCAAAAAGGAACCTTCAGAGACATCCTTTTCTGTCCATCCTACTAATAAGGAGCCTCATACGATGGACAGATAGGGAAAGTGCACATTTTTATCAGCGACCGTTGCACTCACATCACTGAATTATCTAACCCACTTTACCAGACTTCAGAGAGATCTCCTGAAGGAGCTAGGAGATACTCTCCAAGGTTCAGTAGCTGAAGGGGTATTAGAGAAGGTTTCCTCTCATCTCTCCACCTTAAATTCAGTGGTCAGCTCCTCCATGAGACTAATTTCTTATGCACAGGATGGAGCGAGTAGGGCAGCGGGTTCAGGAATTTCATTAAAGAGACATTCCTGGATGCACTTGTGTGACTTTGTGGAGCCCTTTAAATCTTCTTTTGTTAATGCCCCTGTTGACTGCTCATCCATGTTCGAGCCAAAAGCCAAAGACTCACTGACCAGTCTGTTTTTCCTTTCCTTCTAGACCTTATCCAAAAGGTCAAAAGGGAGGAAAAATATGGTTCTGAACATCCCAGAGAGCTTTTCAGGACACAAGTGGTGAGTCTTCCCCAGGGGCAGAGGGGGAAGCAGTAATGGAAGATGCTGACCAGATGGCAGAGGGAGTCCGCAAAATCAGGAGAACAGGGAATCTTTCCCTGGTAACACCCTTTCAGCACTCCTGAAAGGAGGCCCATCTGTCCATCTCTGGAGGCAATCGGGGGTCATTTATCTTTGTACCCAGAAGCCTGGCTAAAAAAATAACAAAAGAGTTGGGTCCAAAGCATCATATCCAGAGGTTACTCCATACCCTTTTCTTTCCCTGTCCCAAACATAAAAAATATCCCAGACATTCCACCTAGTCAAAGGGAACAGGCAACTCTAGAAATACAAAAGTTGCTAGAAAAAGAGTCATCCAGACAGCCCCCGCAGACCAAATAGGATCCGGAACTTACTCAAGGTTCTTTTTAGTTCCAAAGAAAACAGGGGACTGGAGGCACATACTGGATCTCAGCAAATTAAACAAGTCAGCAAGAAAGTCAAAGTTCCGGATGGTAACACTGCAGTTGGTACTCCCTTTTCTGGGACAAAACAATTAGATGTGCTCCAGTAGACATCCAGGATGTGTACTACCACATACAAATGGACAGGTGATCCAGGGATCATTTGCACTTTCGGCTGGGAGACAGTCACTACCAGTTTTGAGCTCTGCCCTTTGGTCATACTACAGCCTTGTTGCCATTTCAACATATTATCTTTACAGGAGCAGATTTAGATACAACAAAAATGGCAAAACTTCCCCCCCGAAAGAGTTCAAGTCCTACAATGTCAAGTCAAAAACCTACTTTCCAAGAAAAAAGTACAAGCAAGAACAGTCCTGAAAATCTTGGGGACCATGGCAGCAGCAATAAACTTGATTCCATTAGCACGTCTGCATATGAGAATTCTGCAGTGGCTACTGTTCGCTCAGTGGTCCATGCAGGAACTACCCATGTCCCACCAAATTATGATAACAGAATCTTGCAAGAGAGACCTTAGTTGGTGGCTTCACTCTACTCGTGACATTAGGTCGACCTTTTGTTCTTCCACAACCTTTAGCCACAGTGACCATGGATGCTTCCCAGATAGGTTGGGGGGGGGCATTACCTGGGAAGGACAGTCCTGGACACTTGGCAGGATCACAAGGCCGATTTGCACATCAGTGTCCTAGAGATGAGGGTGGTGCTTCTAGCGTTGCAAGCATTCCAAAACTCTCTTCTGCTAGGAACTATTGCAGTACAGATAGACAACATGTCGGCTGTGTGGTACATAAACAAGGAGGAACCAGGTCTTACCCCCTATGTCAGGAGGCCCTGAGAAGTATGGCAGTGGGCAACTTCCAATGCTTTCTGATAGCAATGCATATCCCAGGGGAAATCCAACATGATAGCAGACAAATTCTGATGCCTCATGAGTGGTTCCTAAAACAAGAAGTAGCAGAGATGATTTTCTACAAATGGTGCCAGCCTTGCTGCAACCTCATTGCCTCATCCATGAATGCCAAATGCAGCAGTTATCTTGCCCTAATCCCCCCTCTGGGGTGTCACCAAGAGATGCACTTGTACATGATTGGGCCTTGGGTCTCCTCTATGCCTTTGCTTCCTTTCTGTTGAGACCCAAAGTTTTTCAGAAAAACAGTTCCGTGGGAAGGAATTTGATATTTGTCGCCCCTTGCTGGCCTTGTCAAATCTGGTTCCCCTTCCTTTGACCTTATCTCCAGAGGAGCCATGGATTCTGGACCCAGTTCCAGACCTTCTGACTCATGCATCAGGGATGCCCCACCCCTCCCTTCAAACCCTCAAATTGACAGCTTGGTTGCTCCGATTCCAAACATGGCCAGGCTCCCTAACCTTTCTTCATCTGTGAAACATATCCTCATCTCGTCTCATAAGGCTTCAACAAGAAAGTTATATATGAGCAAATGGAAAAGATTTTCTTCTTGGGCTTTGAATAATCACATTGACCCCTTCTCTGTCCCAATAGCTTCCATTCTTGAATTATTGGCAAAGCTATTTAATCAAGGCGCAGCTGCAGCTACTATTCGAGTTCAATTAGCAGCGATATCTAATTTCCATTTAAGTGAATCAGGGCCAAAGGTATTTTCCCACAGACTTTGCAAGGCATTTCTTAAAGGCAATATTTTATTAAGACCACCCATTAAAGCCCTTCCAGCAGCATGGGACCTGAATTTTGTCTTATCCCATTTGATTCTTCCCCCATTTGAACCTGAAACATCATGTGATCTAAAGTATTTAACTTGGAAGACTATTCTTTTAATAGCCATCACTTCTGCTAGAAGAGTTTCAGAGCTACAAACATTGTCTATAAAGCCACCTTACATGCTTTTCCACAAAGGCAGAGTATCCCTACAAACAAACCCATCCTTCCTACTCAAAGTATGCTTGTATTCTAATTTGAACCAATCCATAGAGTCTTTTTCCCCAACTATGGCAACAAGGCAGAATATATATGCTACACCAACTAGATGTACATAGACAGTTATGTTTCTACTTACATAGGACAAAGACTTCAGAAAGTCTGACCAGTTATTTATATCATTTTCAGACTCTAAGAAAGGTGCTCCTGTATCTAAAGTCACGCTTTCAAAATGGCTGTTGGAGTGTATTACCTTTACTAACAAATCTCAAAACAAAGATCTCTCCTATAAAGTAAAAGGTTATTCTACAAGAGCCATAGCAACCTCTTCTGCCTTTCGGGCTAGACTACCAATTGACACCATTTTTGCTGCAGCAACATGGGCAAGGCCCCATACCTTTATCACTCATTACAAAGTGGAATTGGCCTCCAGAAACAGGGCCTCTTTTGGCTCCACTGTTCTGAAGAATATTCTCCCTTGAGCCACCCATGAAAGATGGTGCTAGGGATGCTGTTCCAACCTGTTAAGAATGAAGGCAAGATAGGACAACATCACTTTAATAAGTTATGTACTCACCATAACATTCCATGTGTGTTGTCCATCTTGCCTTCATTCTTACATCCCACCCTCCTTCCCTCAGCTTTTGGCTCCTAGAGGACTGAGCAGTTTCAATTGGTAATTAATGTTCTATGACCTTCATCATTGCTCTATAAGTTATTAGATAGTTCATTTGGTACTTGTTGTCATATCAGCAAACAAGATCTGGGGGGCTTTCCCAGGGCATGATGGGATTGGGTTTCGGCCACAAGCAAGTGGAAGACCTCGAGCTTTAGTATAAGGCTGAGTCAGAACCGAGGATCATTTCCGAACCCAACCACATTGTCTAATTTGGTATAATTGTTTAAACTGTAGATATTTTTGTATTATTTCTGAAGTTTGTAAAATTGTGTTAAACTGTTTTTATAATACTTTGAGCTTTTTTCCCCTGAGCTTTGCTGAAAATGTGCACCTACCCAGTCGGTCTTCCCCGGTAATCATATGTTAATAAATAAATCTGCATCTGACATTCTGAGTGGCAAATGAAATACAAATTGTTGTACTGTTGTACTTTATGTAGAAAGATTTTGTGATCTCCTGATTCTGTCAGAAAGCTATAATCCATTTAGAAACCTCTCATTTGAATAAAACTGACATTTAGGTTACCAGTTTTATTGAAGTATTTATTTCCTTCTGTACCTGCATGAGCTGTCCTATAACTGTTTTAGGAGGGCTATTTTTTTATTCAATCCAAACAATGCCATGCCTACTGATTGGGCTGCAGAATCTGATAAATTATTCCTTGAGGACTTTATCCCTTATAGGCAAAGTCATTCCCATTCAGACTTGGTAAAATATGCTCACTCAGTTAATATCTGAATTTGATAAGCTTAATTGATATGTACCATTCGCTCCATTTCAAGTTCAGGAGATGATTTCCAACAATGCATTTTCACCATAGTTCCTGTTCTTCTCCAAAGTAGTTGATTTATAAATGTAGAATTGTCTGGGAACATATCCTAAGAGTACAAAAACAGGGTATTCCTTACATTCTGAAGCAAGAATTATGCTATAGTTTTCCACCTGATAAGTTCAGCATGGTGAGTATACTGACAGTACATTCTGAATTCCAGCTGAGTTTATTTCACATTACTAAGATCAGTCTTCATCTTTGAAGGGAGTATGCAAGCACAGAAAAGCAACATTTTTTGCTACAAAATGTTGTTCCCTCCTGTCTAGTGAACATCTGAACTGCCACTGTAATTATACCATGGTGAGGCAATCATTCAGCCAGTAGTCCACTGTGCGTGATTCCTTTAGCCTTACTATTTCCCCTGAGTCCTTGAATAGAGATGAGGCAGTATATGTACAGTGAATGATAATCCACTTCCATAGTTAATATAACTCTCAAAAAAATCTTCCTGGACTTTCAGTGACAGTGTTGCACACTGAAAGGATGTTTCCCAGTCCTGTTGTGGTTATTCATTTAAATATGGTTTTAAATATATTAAGTAGACTTCTGTGGGGTCTATATCATATGATCGAAGTTTGAAAACTTTGAACGTTAAATAATCGAATTTAAATGTTCGAAGTTTCAAACATCGAACATATGATTAAAAAAAAAAAACAAACCTAAAATTAACTGTTGTAGGCAGAGGGGCAAGCCCCCTGGCACAAACCCACATGGGGGGGCTGCACACCTCACACCCCCCGCTGTTTAAATATACCAACTCCAAGACCGCACACACTACAGTGCAGTAAGGGAAATCTTCCCTTTACCAAGTTATAGTGCAGTCTCGGAGTTGGTATATTTAAAGAGCAGGGGGTGTCTCGAGGGGTGCAGGGTGGCTTGCCCCCTGCTTACAACAGTCAGGTAAGTTTCCTTTCTTTTCTTTTTTTTAATCATATTTTCATGAAACATCGAACATTTAAATTCAATTGCTTAACGTTCTAAGTTTTCAAACTTCGAACATATGGTATAGACCCGACTTCTGTACTGATCTTGCTTTAGTCGAGTCTGTTTTATGATATGGTTGAAAGTAAAGTACATAAACTGAAAAGTTCCAATTGTTAAATGAGAAGAAAAGTAATATGGCAGATAAATTGTGGAACTAGCAAGTTTTTAAGTTGTCTGTCAATAACTGTACATGTCAATTTTGTCTGCTCTACTGAGTGCTCTAAAACAATTTTTTTTTTTGCTGCATTTACATTTTAGATGACTTCAAGGTTGAAACTGGTATGTTTTCTAATTTGCAGAGCTGTGTCTAAACAAATGAAATTATCAGTTGGGGCAAGGCAAGACATACTGAAATTAATTTTACAGGTTGCAGATTTTGGCAATTGCAAAATTGCTTTTGATTGTGCAAGTGGTCATTTTCATTTGTGTGTGCACATGCATTATACTGGATATAGCAGGAGAAAACAGGATGCTGCACAGCTCAGTATTTGTGGGATACGTTTAGTGACATGACACATAGTGGTTTAACTATTTCAGTTAAGAAGAATATTCATATTTTAAGAAAACCTGAACTTTGGATTGTAACACTCCAAGAAATGCACTTGGAGGCCCAGGATTAATATTAATAAAGAGGATATTGGTCTTGGCAGTCGCTTCTTCGTTTGGAGGGACAGGAAAACAGAAATAATGTTAGTGTCAAGGAATAGCTTACTCTCACTCGCAGATTAATTGTTGCAAATGATTTACATGGAAGTGAAAGAATATTTGGGAGCAACTCTGCTATTTATAATCAGTGTGTTCCTCATGGAACACAGGGTTTAGCAGAATGATGAAATAAATAGGTGCATTTCTGGAAGTAACCAAATTATTTGCAGAGGACTGGATTATTATGATAGGCAGAAGTGAGGAAAAGCCCAGAATGACTTTTGTGCTGCACATGGTAGATATCTAGTCGCATATATTAATTGGGCTTACCTCATTTTTGACATTAAAGTATCAGCTACCGAAAATACTTAAGCAAGCAGATATCAGAACATGTTTATTTATTTAAGAAATTTAAATTACAGTCATTATTTACTTCAGATTGTGTTTGCATGTCGGTATCACCTTGTTTAGAAAAGCACTGGACATTCTTACTATTTTTTGAAAACTGAAGACTTTACTGCATGGTTCTGAATATATTAGGGGAATGAAAAGATGTTGATACTAGATTGTGATCAGTTTAAGGTGAAATTTAAAGTAGAAATAAGGAAGTGTACATTAAAAATAATATGAGACTCCCAGAAGGTAAAAAAAAAAAAAATGAATAAAGGGCAAGCTAGGAGCGACTACAGATTAGACATAGTGAGGGTTAGAAAACAGAGGGAGAGAGAGAGTACAGAAATGGAAAAAGTAAAACAGGATTTAGTGGGTTTTTAGAATAAAATTTTGATTTAATGCATTAATCACTGAAAGATAAACATTTTATTACTCTTCTGAGTAACAGCAAACTCTGGCAGTTAGATCAAGACAGTAGATAAGGCAGAGAGAAAGAGTTATAGCCATTATTAAAAGTGAACTGGGAATGTGCTTATCTCCATTTTAATTTCTCCATGTCTTCTGTGTTTCTAATATCATGACAGGAGTGGACCCCATTCCTAAGTCAAAATATGATTAAAGTTCAAGAAATTAGTGTTTTTTAATCTTTGATGTTAGCCAAAATGCTTTTTGTATGATTTGCAATGTGCCCAGAATTTTTTTATTTATTTTTTGGGACCCATTGCTCTTACTACAGTGTGGGTATCCTTATTACACATTGCCCTCACTTCTGACTGCAAGTCTTGGTATTTTATGACTTAGTGCCTGTCTGTACATAAGATCATTGTGTGTAGCAATTTCAGTGATTAATGCTACTTTTGTCATCTTTTCATGGACTATTATATCTGGTTTTCTCTCATCTTATAGGTTCATAGGAGCTTCATGGACTATTATATCTGGTTTTCTCTCATCTTATAGGTTCATAGGAGCTTACTAGGCTAGCGGCCCTAGAGCCTTTACAATCCTAGCCATGTTAATCCCAAGCATCCCCATTTGTTCTTTTTGGGTAGCTTGCAGAATGAATTTGTAAAAAGAGTGGATCTGTGATCAACAACGGCTACCCCTGTCCATGAGGGGTGAATTTCCGGTCTCCCATCCAGTTATTTAGGTCACATTCGAATAGTGTCAGTGAGGAGCTCTGTTTTACGTGAATAGAAAGTCTAGCCCAGAGAAGAGGCAATCTTTTGGAGATATCTATCTCTCCAGCATGTTCTGTTAATGTCATAAGCTAGGTTGAGATCCCCTGAGTGAGTGACTCGTGTCATTTCACTTGCAGATATATAGCATTTCCATTATGGCAGGGTTAGCGATTGGCCTATAGGCCAGGCACAAGTCAACTCTCAGCAGCCTATAAGTTACAGAGTAAAGGGACGGGGCTTTCAGCCTGTTCATGTATGTCATGATTTGTGTGATGCCCCTGCACATTGGGAGGATGATAGGTACACACACATCAAAGTGCAATTTCCCTTAAGAGCACACAGAGATCACAGTCAGTATGGGGCTGGTTTCTCCCCCTCTCTCCAGATACCCAATAAGACTACCAACTGGCACAGCTATACGGTTAATATCTCAGCTGAGTGGTCATCCAAAACCTCCAGCACCCTCTCTGTCCAACCAGTGCTTCGTGTCCCTGCTGAAGTAGCTGACACACACACACACTGAGATTTGTTTATATACAGACACTTCTGGGGAAGGGTGGCACAGGTTCACTAGCTATGCCCCCTTCTGCCCAGACTATAAGGTAGAAATCACTGCCACCAACCACTCTTATCAGCTACTAAAAGACCCTTCCCAATGGGTGGCCAAATCTACTGTTATGTTATTTTTATCCAGATGTTAAGTGCGACCAAACTAAGTCTATTCCAGACTGACCTGTACAGTGTTACCAAATACAAGCAAGTATCCTAAGAGCTTAAATATATGTAAGCAAACCAGGCACAATTAAAAGGTTTAAATATATTTAATAATAAATAATAAAAGCACAAGACAATACTCATTAACTCAGCACAGTGACAATAGAGTTCAGAATCACACTTTAAAACAACATTGTGGGACAGTCTCTCACAAATATAGAAAACATCTACACTAATCTTACTATATTCATATCTAAGAAAAACTATGTTCTAAATAACTTAATTACAGAGCAAGGCAAGTGCTGGTAAGTTGTTAACAGGTCCAGAACAAGATACAAAATGCACTGACTTTCTCTCTCAGATAGTTCTTAAATTAATAATACACATTACTGCTGGGTTAGCTAGATGACATCACTATTTGACACTTCCATCTAGTTCCCAGGCTAAACAGGTACCAACAGAATTTAACATCTCTTTCAAAATACTTATCTCCCAGATGTACAGCTGCTAGGAAGTCACAGAGCAATATAAAAACACTTTACATGTGAAACTCTAACTGTAAACATTCTGGGCCGGATTCATGAAACCTCCGTGTAAGACTTAATATGTCTTACTCGGAGGCTGCAGTTGAATGGTATGATGTCAGCATGCCATGCATATTCATGAGGGCATGCTGAATCATACTCAAGTCTAACACGGTCCATGTAGGAAAGTAGGGGGCGTGTCCGATTGCCGAGTACAGCAAAGGGACACGCCCCCAGAAGAGTCAGTGTCCTGAAAGTAAACACCGACGAGCGAGTCCGCTGAAATGTCAAGGAACACAACACCACACATCCCCACAGACTAAACCCTACTGAAAATATGTAAAATGTAAAAGTAGCAGTTTCCTTTTTTTTTTAATTTCCAAAATGTTTGCCCGCATTTGCGCTCGTTTGCGCGGGTATGCCCTTCACTCAACCACAGTTAGCAGATATGACATTGAAAAGCATATAAGATCTACATATGCAAATTAAGCAAAGTAGCAATAGTGTAGTGGTACAGACATCGCCCAAAGAATAGGTAGTCACGGTTCGAGCCCCGCTACATCCCCCTCCATTTTTCTTTAAATAAGTATGAAACAATTCCCCGATATATATATAAATTTAAGTAAAATGTAATGAAATGGCCCATGTATTTCTGAACAAAACCTATATTATGTATATATAAAAAGGATCATAATTGCCCATAGCTTAGCAGCGCTTTAACAAGCTTAATATGAGTGCCCGTAGCTGAGCAGCACTTTAACAAGCGTAATATGAGTGCCCGAAGCTGAGCAGCGCTGTAACAAGCTTAATATGAGTGCCCATAGCTGAGCAGTGCTTTAACAAGCGTAATATGAGTGCCCGTAGCTGAGCAGCACTTTAACAAGCTTAATATGAGTGCCCGTAGCTGGGCAGTGCTTTACCCAGCTTAATATGAGTGCTTATGGCTAAATAACATGTTACTCAGCGTAAGCCATTTGTGAGGAGCTGCGCAGCGTGCCAACCAGCTTAACGTTGGGCAAGCTGTAACAAAGTCACCTTTACACATAGACATACCTACTAGCCTGTCTAGACAGTAGTAAAATAAAAAAGCAATGGCAAGGATCGAATCCGGGATAGTGTGCACCATAGTCAAAGTATTGAACCACTAAGCCATGACAGTTGTACTGAGAAATACAGTATTACCATACATATAGGAATGAATGAAAATATAACCATGACAAAGCAGGTTTGCTGTAAGCAGAGAAATATCCAAAATGGCCAATCACAGATAAGTGCAGGAAACCCAGCATATATAAGCCCCATAGGTGGGAATACACACCATAACTGGTTGTGGTACCCATTTGCAGTCAGGATGGCAGGTGCAGGAGAGGGAAATCGCTTTAGAGCACAAAGGTGGGGCATTGAGGAGTCAAAATATATGGTTTGGCTCCTAGTCCATGATCATGAAGCGCAACTCATGCAGGGCCAGGTTCAATGGGGAGTGTATAAGGCAGAGGGGTGGAACCGGTTGGCACATGATCTCACCAGTGCCACAGGCATTCCGAGGACTGGTGAACAGGTCCATCACCACCATGCGGACCTGAAGCGATGAAAGGAGGACCAACTGAACCGATGGATCCAGGAGGCCCACCAAATGCCCAATGCCCCACTACCGAGTAAGTATCCATGTAATTAAGTATGTAAGAAATGCTATCCAAGCCCATAGTATGGATAGGTATGTTGCAATATTCCTTCATTTATATTACAGCTGCAGGTGTTCGTTCCGCGAATCGGCAAGCCTATGCTGATAGGCTATCAAGGTTGCGCCACCAGGCAGGTTAGTAATTATTTTGCTGGTATTGTTATAGAATATAAGTGGGACAGCTTGTAAAAGAGTTTGGTGTTGTAACCCAGTAATAAAGGTCAAATAAGCCTAGAAGAAAGATTCTGCTAGTATTGTAAGATTAGATAAGTGATGCAGCCTGGAAAAAGAGTATTGCAATCCAGCAATAAAGATTAAACAAGTCTCAAATACAGTTCCCACCTGTATTGTAATATCAGATAACTGCTTCAGCCTGAAAATGAGTGTTGTAATCAATCAAAAAATGATCGACAACTGTCGAATACATCCTTGTAAATTCTGCCATATGAAATAAGTGAGTCAACTGGAAAGGATTGTTGTAACCCAGTAATAAATGTTAATAAAGCCTAGAATTAAGTACCATCCTGAAATGTAAATATAAAATAAGTGAGAGAGTGTGAGAAAGAGATTTTGAAGCTACCAAGAAAGCTGTAATAAGTCTGGAATAAACGTATACTGCATTCACTACATAATGAAATGAATGAGACAGCCACAACCAAAGAGTGAAATGTCTTTAATAAAGTACAGAACCTGGACTGTGTCTGTCCCACAATTTGTATATGTTGCTGTACCCTTGCATTATGGAGATAGTATGGTTGTATGAAATGCTGAACATCCACAGTTGTCTAGACCCAAATAAATCAAATGTAGCAGGATGCTTTACCTGAACACAGCCAGATATGAACATATATGAATAAAAATGGAATGTATATTAATGTAGCAGTAACATCCCCATCACCAACAGTCCTAAGGTTACATACAGGAAACTGTACTAATACATGTAGGGGATATATATCTGCATCTACTAGGAATGTACAGTATATGTATAGGTAGTTTGAGTTGTTAATGTAATATTTCTCCACCCTACCCTATTTTCACAAATTATGCCATTCCACACCAAACTGGGTATGTGTATTCACAATTAATTCCCATGGACATTTGTCCTGTTGGTTTATACATATCTGCATGTACGTTGATGCACGTGCCCTGTTCACATATCCAAACCTGATGGCCTGTTGCCATCAAGCAACCCTGCATACTGTTAGAATGTCCACTGTTGTTCTAAATATGCATGTGTTATGCTTGCTGCTCAGTGTTTGGAATTCATGTGTGTTTGGTTAATGGGAATACTGATGCATGCTGTTACAACTAATTTTGAATGGTGTTGTGTGTTACTAACTCCAAATACCATAAAATACTGCTAAACATAGGACAACAGGGAAGGCAGGTTCCAGCGGACCCACCTCTCCCACCTCAGCTGGCGAGTGCACCTGGCACCAGTGCCCAGGCCGGGACCTCCTCCTCCGGTGGCCCTGTGCCACCTTCGGGTGGAAGCACTGCAGGGGATGGGGCTCATCCCCCCTCTGCAAGCGTGGCCGGAGGAGAGCCTCCACTCACCCTCCATAGGGTCCGGTCTGTGGTGCGTAGTGAGATCAGGCGTTCTGTGACTGATCCCCTATGCCAGCTTGAGGCGAGGGTGGTGCAACTCATGGGTGTGCCTGCCCATCCTATCCAGCCCCCAGCACAGCCCCGGCCTCGGCTGTGAAGGTGCAGTGGTAATTGCCCATGGGTGGGGATCTCAGTTCCACTGTTGCCATCTGTGGGCTCATGGGCTTGCGATATCCAAACATCCGTCCCCGTCAATTGTGTTTACCCCCCACATGTGTCATACTCCGCCCCTGTATACATCTTGTTTGTCTTGTCTGTTAACCTCCCCAACCATACCTACTTCCTGTACCTCACATTCCACTCTCACCTGAAAAAAAAATAAAAAAGGGCATTCTGTTCCCACAAAAAAATGACGCCCCATACATAGCTGCCCATTTCACATACATGTCTGCTGGACATGTAAACTGATAATTACAATTGGCTGTACAACATATTTAGTTGTCCTCACCCCTCTCTCAGGGGTGGAAGGTGTCAAATCTCACTCTAAATTTCTAACATATGCACAGCTGTTGCTGGTAAAGAATTGGGCAGCTATGGGCCTTCCCTACATCCTTCCTGCACATCCCGAGCTTGTTTTCCTACTGTCCTACCCTTTTTGTGCCCCCTTTTTCACCACTTTCCTATTTCCCCATTTTCTTTTCTTTAAAAGAAAATAGCGCGGGTGTTAGCGGGAGTAAGCACTTTTAAGCAGTAGTCAGCAGGTGTGTGCTTGTGTGCTCTTAGCTAAGCGTAGATAAGTGTAGCGCAAACCCGCTTACAACTGCTTAAAAGTGCAAGGCCTGTAGTCTGCTCATCAGCAAAATAAAATACCCCTGTCGGTCTCGAACCCAGGACCTTGGAAACACTAGACTGCATGAATTACCACTCAGCCACAGCAGATATACAAGAACTTGGTGCTGAAAGAAATATGTCATGAAATACAAGGAGTGAATGTAAAGGGAAAATAGTAAGGCCATTACACAAAGCTTGTTCTGTGTATCTTTACTGGCAATTCTTGTGGAATTGCATTACATTAGTGTGATAAGAGAAACAGCCATGCTAGTAGGTAATAATGTTACAGTAGCACCTTACAAACCCCACACAGTATCAGAGCACCACCATATTTGAATAGGTAAGAGGCCAGACCTCCCAACTGTGACTGATTTATAGGGATGTCCCTGATTTGCAAACAAATGTTAACTGTGCCCCACTGACTCCCTGTGAAATGTACTCACAGTAAGCAGAAAGGAGGGGAATCCCACGTAATGGTAACTGTCAATAAGTTACAGTAGACACTACTTGCATGTCAGAAATGGTGTAGTAATACACATGCTCAAAATACCCCACAGTCACAACTGCAGAATATCTGAAATATATCACGGGTGTATCCCACTGATATGTACCTTTCCCTAAGGCTGGTCAAATATATACCTGAGAGTATCTGAGGCCTGGAAGCATCAGAAACACACAGGCATATCAGCCTGTCTGCTGTTAAACACTCTGCGAATAGCTGTAGAATTACTTCCACAAGCATGCCCTTATGTAGGAGTACAACACAGAAATATCAAAGGATGTAGCCATCTAACATACTAATGACAGTATAGCAGTTCACAAGCACTGCATGTGCCTGATATTCATAATTGTTAGTACACTATAATTAGTTGTCCTCACCCCTCTCTCAGGGGTGGAAGGTTTCAAATGTCAAACATATGTATAGCTATTGCAGTTAAAGAAATGTGCAGCTATGGACCTTCCCTACACCCAGCCTGCACATCCCTAGCTGGTGTCCCCACTGACTTCCTGCTTCTCGCTTACAACTTTTTAAAAGTGCCTTATTCACTCTGTATGACAAGGCTCCAGTACTGCTCAGCAGCAAAATAAAATACCTTTGTAAGTGTCAAACCCCAGACCGTGGGCTCACCAGACTGCATGAAGTACCACCAAGCCACAGCAAACATATAAGAACTTAGTGCTGAAAGAAATATATCATGCATTACAAGGAGTGAATGTAAATGGAAAATAGGAAAGCCATAGCAATACATTCCAGTAAAGACAAATATCAGGCATTCAATGAGTGAATGTAAAGGGAAAATAGAAAAGCCATAGCAACACATTGCAAAAACTACTGTTGTATGCCAGTTAATCCACAAATCCCACAAGAAAGCACATACTCCTATGTAAACAGTGTTAGCATTAGCAGGTGTGAGTTAACATACACACTGAGAAGAGTGCACTGGAAGAAGCAACAGTCAAGTTTCAGTACAACATGCATTTCAGTGGCTACAACACAGCCTCAGATATGAGAGATATACCAACCTTCTGACTGATGCAACAGTGTCCACAGCAAACCAGCATGGTCCCCACCTTACCAAACTGAAAGGCCTACGCCTACCTAACCTATCATTTTATAGCAGTGTCCTGAAATTACAGTGAGCACTGCAATTACCACACAGCAGGCTGCATGCAATTACTAAATGATGGCCACCAATTGGTGCAGAGGCCATCACATGCACATGTGCAGATACCTACAAAAGCAGCCTGTACTGCCAGTCCACACATGCAATAATATCATTGCAGCAACTGGAGAAAGAGAAAGAGATAGACAGAGACAGAGACAGAGACCAAAAAAAAAAAGCCAGCAAGCAAGCCAGCAAGCAAGCCAGCCAGCAAGCCAAAAGAAAAAAGCTGTTAGAGACAAAGGTAATGTAAACTACATAATCTAATAATCTACATACTGTGAAACCTCCATATGTGTTAGCAGTCTGTATCTATATGTATATGCAGATGTGCATAGGGCAAGGGACATACTGCAACTGTTAGTGAAGGCTGGACATACATATGTAGTTGAAGGTTGCTATGTGCACATATCAATAAAGGTTGTAGTGTGTGGCATTGAAAACAGCATGCAGTGCAGGTATATCTCATGTGGTGGTGAACTTCTGTGGGACTGAGTCAGTGAGGCCTGCTACAGCTATACGGCCTGAGGACAGCATAATGCATTCTGCACAACACTGTGCAATATCATTACAGAATGGTATGTCTCACAACTGTTTCAGAAGTGATATTCCCACCATGAAAGGTGGGCAGTCTATATGCCTACATGTGCATGTATATGTACAACTATGGATGTTTAGAAGTGTGTGTGTGTGTGTATAAATATATATATATATATATATATATATATATATATATATATACACATCTATATATATACACATCTATATATCTATCTATATATATATATATATATATATATATATATATAGATATCTACATATATATATATGTACATAGATAGAGAGGTATGTATAGATAGAGATATATGGATGGGTAGATAGAATATGTATATACATATAATATAATAGATACATACATATATAGATAGATATGTAGATACATACATATATACAGATAGATATGAATGTCTATAGATATGTATATATATATATATATATATATATATATATATATATATATATATATATATATATATATATATATATATATATATATATATATATATATATATATATATATACATATATATATATATATCTATATATCTACATATCAATATATGTACATAGAGAGGTATGTATAGACAGAGATATACAGATAGAATATGTATATACATACAGATAGATATAATAGATACATACATATATAGATAGATATGTAGGTACATACATATATACAGATAGATATGAATGTCTATAGATATGTATATGTATATATATATATATATATATATATATATATATATATATATATATATATATATATATATATATATATATATATATATATATACACACACACACACACACACATATATGTAGATATGTATATATATATATATATATATATATATATATATATATATATATATGTATATGTATATATATATATATATATATATATATATATATATATATATATATATATATATATAAATAAAGAGAGAGTGAGAGAGGGGGACATGGGGGCAGATGTACTGCAACAGGTGCCTGGTGACCAAGGCATGGACTGAACACCAGTGTTGATACTGCAGTACCATACCCCATTCCAAAACATGATACCCACTAACTACCACATAGGTGGTTGCCTGCCTACCACTGGAGGTGTCAGAAGGGAACATGGGACACAGGTGTAAAATAACCTCCCCTTTGATATCCACAGTGGCACACTAGTCTTGTAATCTCTGTTCATGGTACGTGTCATTACAAAAGGTGTGTCAGCTAGGGAAATGTAAGTCAGTGTGCCCCTCTACACCTCACACTGTCCTATGCAGTATGTACCTCCCATGAGAACTACAGCAAGTGGAAAGGCCACAGACATACCTAACAAAGACTGATAATGCCCTCAAATACATTCCCTATGCAGACTGACTCACAAAACCACAGCTAGAGTGCCTTGCATACTTCCTACACAGAGGTTACCACTGCTGGACATACAGAGTTATGCCACACCCATACCAGTCAGCCAACCACCATGGTAACACCTCACAATCCGTCCAGCCTACATGACCTAGGGCCATAATCTATGTCACCGCACTAAACAGCACATGCTGGAGGTACAGGTTTCTATACACAAATATGCCATACCCTGGACTTAACCACCCAGCATTAACAAACAAGGCTCCTTATTAGTAGATGTCATACATACCCCTGATGAATGTTATGGAGATAGGTAATATGCCCTGTGAGTCACCTCTGAGTAACCATTTCACAGGAGCAAGTAAAATCACATTACATGTGTCCCAAAGGGCAGGGTAGCATATGGCTAGGCTGCCCTAGGCCCAGGGCCAATAGCATAGTACCTACCTATGACACAATGCACACACACATGCACTCAGTGCAATACCAGCTATGTGAGGTTGAATGAGTGTGACACTGACTGTGTGCAAGGTCTGTAAAGGTGTGATAGCTTAGCGTGAGTTTGTGTCTGTCATGGTAGTTTGTGTCATAGGTGTGAGGCCAGAGAAAGATGTGTCAGTTATCGGGATGCAAACATAGTAGATTGACATATGTTGTGCTGTAGTTCCCTGTGTACGACTGCGGTGTCCCATTGTAGGCAGAAGCAATACATGTATGCTCAGTAAGTGGTACTGCTGTTGAATCCAGCTCACATATGAACTGTTGTACTACCTGAAGTTGTAGGCCTAAACACTACAGTATGGTGTATGTTCACATTCCCTGGTAACACTGTCTGGTGTGTTTCCTGTAGTCTGCACAGATTACATACCTCTTGCATAGGTATCTGTAAGTAGGGGCACACAGTACTATAAGGTACACAGTTAATGCTCATCTGTGTCGTCATACATTTGTGTGTTGTATGTATGTGTAATGATGCCTGTACCATGGCCACAATCACATTTGTGTTACAGGGTATGTGAGTGTACCTGGCAGCATGTATACTCTGTGACAGCAGTATGCTGGCTATATTAACAACTGTGCACATATGTCAGGTAGGGGTATGGCATCAAAGACTAGGGTGGATTACCATTGAAACTGTAAATGTGCATTGCATTCATTGCATGGGATGACAATATTCTTTATCCATTAGCTTGGTACATACCCCCAGTGTGAGGTTGTGCATTGTATCCCAAACAGTGTGCCGAGTGCTGATTTATACTAGTTTGTTGTATGGAGTGTGGCAGGCACTGTCAGACAGTTGTGGGCTGAGCTCTGATATGTAGTATCGAACATGTGTATTCCCTGATAGACAGACAGATGCTATATATGGCAGTTAAGTGATATCAGTACATTAGAATATTAAGTGGGAATAATGTGGGAAGAAATATTCAGGGAATTGTTATGGCTAGGCTTGTATAGGCCCTAGGGCTGATAGCGTAGTACAAACCTATGAACCTATGAACCTATAAGTGTGCCACATGACTTGCTCACATATTTTTCTTTTCCTTCCAGGGTGATGGTGCATCAGCGTAACCCACCTTATACAGCAGCAGAGGATCAGGAGATCCACCAGAGCCTGGTGCAGAATTTCTCTTTGCTGTTTTCCAGGACCAGCCAGAACCGGCATGAGAGGGCTGTACTGTGGCAAGATCTTGTCCATCGGGTAAATGACATAGGCATGCATAACCGGACATATGAGCAGGTACGTCATCACTGCAGTGATTGAATTAGACATGTCCGGCAGCATGCGTCTGATATCCACAGACAACAGCTTGCCACAGGTGGTGGGGTACCTATCCACCCTCCTCACCAATGTAGAGGAGCACCTCCTAAGTGTTGTGGCTCCAGGCCAACAACAACAACATCCACAAACATGCGTCATCATGGGGGCCGGAGCCACCCAGCATGTTGAAATGGAGTGTGCAGGTAACATGCCATATCTGTAGTTGACTGGTCTCTGTACTGGTAGTTTATGCATGTGTGAGATATGTACTGTGTGTGTAGCTGTTAACCTGCCTATTCTTCTGCAAGATTGATATTCTGAGCATAATCTGTGCACCTGTAAAAGCCACCTGTTGTACTACTGTACTTTATCATACTCACAGTATCAATGGCACAGTTGTGGCCACTGGCAATCACTGTCATATTTTTTCAGGTCCCTCTGGAGTGACAGCAAGGCAGCCAATCCATGCTGGTGAGTGTGTAATAACAATACTATTGCTAATGACATGTGCATGTCATATGGAGGTGTAGTGTGTGCACATGTAACACCTACGCATAATGCATGCTGTGCATGTTTGCTGTGAGACTATGCATATCCCATTATTCTCAGTAGCTGCCTCACTCACATGCAACACACAGAGCATGACACACATGAGTGGCAATACAGTACTGGACATTGTATAGGCATATCTGATACACATGTACACAACACACACATGTTTGGCATAGACACTACACCTTAGCCTGCTACACATGTCCAATTATGACACCTGCTGTATGGCCACCCTTCAGTATCCCACTTATACTCTACGCAGCACACATAATATGCCTAAGGGGTAGAGGCCTACCATGTCTTTGTGCAACAGTCTTGAACAAATAATACATTCATGTTAGGCAATGCTCACTATTGGCCACCTTACACACCCATGTAACAAGTGGCTGTGTAATTGTGGATGTAGTCATGTTACTGCACTTCAGGTACAGCATGCTAGCTGCCTATCTGGCACACATTATTGTTGTTGACTGACCACAAGAAGCATGTTGATCATGGCTCACGTTACTACACCACATCCAGTTACACTGACCACAAAAGTACACATAGCAGTTATTGCATAGCACCGTCATGTGTTGTGTGTGTGTGTGCAAATATATGCACCCACAGCTTGTAACACTTGCACAACATTGTTATGTCCTTGTACACATTGTGTCCCAGGGTGGAGACAATCACTGAACAACTACACACAACCATCAAGTACACATATACTGTTATTAACAAGGGCTGTCTACACTTGCACTGCATGTTCCTGTGCAACACATAATCTGCATGTTGACACGTGTGCAGTGATGCTTTTCCTTGTGATACTGTCACCCACCCTCAAACAGTATTGTGTATGTGTTGGATTGCAGGTGTGTCTGTGTTTGTATCTGCTGTACTGAGGAGTGTGCCTGTGTGCCTGTCTGCATGTGCGCCTGTGTGCATGTGCACCTGTGTGCATGTGCGCCTGTGTGCATCTGTGCCTGTGTGCATCTGTGTCTGTGTGCATGTGCGCCTGTGTGCATGTGTGCCTGTGTGCATGTGTGCCTGTGTGCATGTGTGCATGTGCACCTGTGTGCATGTGTGCCTGTGTGCATGTGCACCTGTGTGCATGTGCGCTTGTGTGCATGTGGGCATGTGCACCTGTGTGCCTGTGTGCATGTGCGCCTGTGTGCATGTGTGCATGTGCACCTGTGTGCCTGTGTGCATGTGTGCTAACATCGTGTACACATTTCTAAACTGTGTTTCCTATCTTCCTCTCACAGGTTCTGATGTTGCTATGGTGGAGTGCAGCAGGGAACCTGAAGCCACTGCTGGGGATAGTGATAATGATGATACATGTGTAATGGCACAGCGAGGTATGACAGGGTCTGTCGCTGGTCAGCCAATTGACACTACACAGCAGTCAACCCTATCAATGTGCACAGTCATCCTGCCGATACATCCATTGTCACCAATGTCCTTAGCTGAGGGAGAGCATACAGTGGGCATTGACCAGGGTAGTGTGGTATCATTGGCACATGCATCCCCTCACAGCAGCCATGGGCAGATTCCTGACATGGTACCACACAGGCAGATGTCCAGGGGTTCTCGTGGGAGCATCCATGGTCGTACTGCCCCTGTCAGACGTGCCCACAGAGGTCTTTCAACCTCAGCTATGTTCCAGGCTGTAATGCAGGCACAGGCACGTATGGAATGGTACACCAGACAAGGTCTGAGGGAGCTTAGAGGACATCGCACTGCTATGAATGACATTATGCGTGACGTTGCGGCTACCATCCGTAATATCAGCGAGGTCATTGATAGACGTAGGGGGGACACATCAGATCTCTTCCACAACTACATGTCCAGGAGCCAGGACAGTGCAGGACGGTTGAGGCATTGACGTGGATGCATGCCAGCAACATCATCAGCTGGCAGTCGTTGCAGATGACAACAAACCCGCAGCCGCTCCCATAGTGCCAGTACCAGCCCCAGCAATGCTGGGTCTGTGCTGTCATTACACCGTCCTAGAAGACCACGTGCACGTGGCTCTGGATAGTCCCAGCAGGGACATATGTCCAGTCAACATCCCACTGCTTCTGATGACAGTACCCAGAATGGCTTAGTACCTGATACTGTCCATAGCACCCCTGCCAGGCACAGGTACTGTGTCCATGGCCAGAGACAGTGATCTGTATGACCTGGCAGGTACAGTCTGTGGCTGTCCACAAACACCCGTGTATGGCAGCCACATGGTGGAACTGTGTGCAAGCATACACACACACATAATGCTAACACCTAGGGCTAACACATGCACACACACATCACATCAACATTGCCCCATGTTGTACTGTTGTCCCTCACTAACACACACACACACACAAATACATGTCGATTGGATGTGTCAGTGGCAGACTCTGGCAAACCAAGTACACACCCTGTGCATATGATGAAACTGTGCCACCTCCTGCCATCTGTAACATTGATGCAGGAACAGGATAGCATGGTGCTGATGCACAGGGTGACTACATAGCACTGTAGTAATAATATCATGTTAACAGTACAGTGTAATGATATCATTGTGGGTATATTTGAGCATGCATGATGCATTAACTATGATCGTCACTGTAGTTTTGTATACATCAGTGTTAATTCCCAAAGTGTACTGTCTGCACATGTGCCACATGGCTGTTTTGTGTACCTGTGCCTGCATGTGTTGGGGTGTGGACAGTACATGTGTGATGTTTGCAGCACAGAGTTGCAGGTGTACATTTGTGAACATGGTTAGAATGGAACATGACATGGTTTGACAGTATGCTGTGGGTGATATGGTTTCCATATGTCAATGGTCTGCATTCTGGTACTACACACAGCCTACATAGCCTGACATTCCGTGGTCATTACGTGATGTCTCCTCAACTGATACATAGATGTAGGATCCTGGTGTCAGTGATATCCCTGCAGTACTACACTATACCAGTAGCCATTCTTACTGAGCCCCACACATCCCTGGGAACCATACTCTTTGGCATATAGCAGTCTCACGTACATGTCAACACACTACGGATATGTCCATACACGACTGCAAATGCATACAGTGGCCTACAATGCATTCTACACGACACACCTAACCGCTGCAAGGGCATCATACAGACAGATACCTGTTGTCCAAGCCATGCTGTATTGCTGTAACTCAACTGTAGCATTGTCATCGGCATGTAGTTAACATAGTATTCCAACAGTACCATGTAGCTGGTAGCACCCATCATGTAGAACGGGTAATGGTATGTACATGTGGACAAGTGTTATCTTGTCTATCCTGTGATATTCACATTTCCAAAGGTATTCTGCAGTCCCTCGGTGTATCACCTAAGCAAGAAGGTGTCTGTATGCATATCGGCAACAGTTGCCATACACCTACACTGGATGTCCATCACTCACAGACTTTGCTGTGTTTTAACATGTCTGACATATACTCCAGACATGAACCCTCACCCACATTAATCTATCAAAGCTTTCATGGGTGTGTGTCATATTGTTGGCCTAGGACACAGATCACTGCAGTAGCCTGCATTGTCACCAACATACATGTATGGCCTAAGGTCTGGTAAGCTGCGGCACATGCTGGCAAAGGTAACAACTGCAATCATATTAGGTAGGCTTCACACATAGGAACTATTAAAGGTCACAGGTACATATCTGTATGTGGCACACACATACCTGATGTGTGCATTGAAATTATTGTTATAATAATATGTCATACAATAATAAAAGCAAATCACACAACACATGTCATTTATTGGATTCAAACCCCTACCTAACTATGTTATGATACTTGTGAGAGACGCATTAGCACAGCATACTATTCACATTACTGGATGGTTTCCCTTCTCCTGCTGTATTTATAGGGTGCTGACATCATCAGTCTTTCCAAAGAGGAATGTACATCTTTTAGTGTGTTATCCCCTCTTCAAAAAGGCCATTCCTTTCACAGAGAATTGCATACATACACCCCCACACACACACACACACAGCGTTTTCAGGATTCAAACCCCTATCTAAGTATGTTATGATACTTGAGAGAGATGCATTAGCACAACGCACTATTCACATTACTGGATAATTTTCCTTCTCCTGCTGTATTTATAGGGTGCTGACATCATCAGTCTTTCCAAAGAGGAATGTACATCTTATAGTGTGTTATCCCAGTCTTCAAAAAGGCCATTCCTTTCACAGAGAATTGCATACATACACACCCCCCCACCCACACAGCGTTTTCAGGATTCAAACCCCTACCTAAGTATGTTATGATACTTGAGAGAGACGCATTAGCACAATGCACTATTCACATTACTGGATAATTTTCCTTCTCCTGCTGTATTTATAGGGTGCTGACATCATCAGTCTTTCCAAAGAGGAATGTACATCTTATAGTGTGTTATCCCAGTCTTCAAAAAGGCCATTCCTTTCACCGAGAATTGCATACATACACACCCCCCCCACACACACACAGCGTTTACAGGATTCAAACCCCTACCTAACTGTGTTATGATACTTGTGAGAGACGCATTAGCACAGCACACTATTCGCATTACTGGATGTTTTCCCTTTTCCTGCTGTATTTATAGGGTGCTGACATCATCAGTCTTTCCAAAGAGGAATGTACATCTTTTAGTGTGTTATCCCAGTCTTCAAAAAGGCCATTCCTTTCACAGAGAATTGCATACATACACATCCCCCTGCCACCCCACACAGCGTTTGCAGGACTCAAACCCCTACCTAACTATGTTATGATACTTGAGAGAGAGAGACGCATTAGCACAGCGCGCTATTTGCATTACTGGATGATTTCCCTTTTCCTGCTGTATATATAGGGTGCTGACATCATCAGTCTTTCCAAAGAGGAATGCACATCTTTTAGTGTGTTATCCCAGTCTTCAAAAAGGCCATTCCTTTCACAGAGAATTGAATATATACACACACCCCTGCCACCCCACACACACACAGCGTTTGCAGGATTCAAACCCATTCCTAACTATGATATGATACTTGAGAGAGACGCATTAGCGCAGCGTGCTATTCGCATTACTGGATGATTTCCCTTCTCCTGCTGTATTTATAGGGTGCTGACATCATCAGTCTTTCCAAAGAGGAATGTACATCTTTTACTATCTCTCAGTATGGGGGATAACAATATCTGTGCAATAACAGACGCCTAGTTCAGGGTCATATATGCACACTGGCACTGTCAGGTTATGTTCTATACCATGCTTCGTGGCCACAGGACTTGTAACACACAACACAAGTAGGGTGTGTATCCATATACATCACAGATACACACACCTCTGGGTTGGTACCACTGCACTAAGCATGACAGGCCATACATATACAACTACCATAGTGCAAAACTGCCTTTTGATTTGGTGTGTAGTTCAGACCACCCCACCCGCCCCCATACCCAGGAACCGCACTCAGCTTTCCTGGGAACAGTGTAGGATATGAAGGTCTTCACACACACCATTATAGTGGTTGACTTCAGGTACACAAATATTGACTGGGGATACTACTCAGGCCCTCAACAACATCACCCTACAGCCACTACAATTTGTGGATCCATGTGCTATGGCACAAACAGTCACCACACCCACAAGGGGGAATACATATTGGACCTGATCATCACCAACATGGGGACTCTATGTTCCACACCAGAGGTAGAACCCTCATTGTTAAGATCAGACCATAAACAACTTTCCCTGGACATCCATATCCCATCCCCACCCCGAGCCAAGGAAATCACTGTAAAGAATTTCTCAAAAGCAAACGTTGCACTTGTGAAGACTGAGGTGGAATACTTCAAAGGCCCCGTGCTGGAGGATAATACAGCCCAATCTGCAGAATCCTTTACAAACGCATTGTATGAGCACCTGCAGGTATGCATTGATCATGCTATCCCAAATAAAACCATGACTCCTCCAAAACAGGAGACCTGTCTGGTTGACCCCAGCCATATATAAGCTGTACAACAAAAGGAGGAAGCTACTACATAACAGAGCAATATCCCACAGAGGGTGGACATCTCTGAACAGTATTGGCAAGACACTTCAATACCTCATATAATCATCACTTGCACATTTTGACAGTGAAATTGACCAGACACTACAGATAATCACAAGGTCTTCTTTAGTTATGTCAGGAATATGTGTGGAAACAACCCAGATATGCTCTGAATTGCTGCATAACAGCACAAAATATGCCAAACCTACGGACATAGCCTACACCCTGGCAGACAGAGTCTGCACAAACACCCTCCCTTACCCCCCAAGGGTACAGATGCCCATCCCAAATGAATGTAACCTCCCTGACATCACAGATGCACAGGTGAAAGGTGCCCTCTCCACAGCAAATAACACAGCATATGTATGGGACCGGACGGTGTCCCAGGCTGTGTCCTACCCAAGCTGTGAGTTGAACTGAACACTCACATTGTCACTGTTCCAACTTAGCCTTACTACAGGATATGTACCCTGAGAATGGCATACAGATACAGTGCTCCCACTCCACAAATGTGGTGCCACAACGGACCACAGGAACTATCACCCCATAAGCCTGACTAGTGTGGTAGAAAAAGCTATGGAGCATATTATCATGGAAGTCATAATCAAAAACATTGTGAGCCTCCAGACAGTGGATCATACACAATTCGGCTTTGTTAAGGGAAGATCTTGCCTCTTACACATAGTTCATATCTTTGAAATGGTTACTGAAGCCATGGATAAGGGCAAGGTAGTTCACACAGTCTACCTGTACCTTGCAGAAGCCTGCAACACTACCCCACTCAGGCATCATACATATGCTTACCAGCTTAACTATCAACCCCTATATCACTAGATGTGTTGCTATCTGCCTCAGGGATGGAACCCACATGGTCAGAATTGCAGGTGCCATGTCCATTTCCAGACCAGTTACAACTGGTGTCTCACTGGGCTCAGTTGTGGTACCTGTCCTGTTCGGTATGTACTTCCCTGAGGTTGAGACTAACACGGGGGGGTTATGTCTAACAAACGTCACAGATGACTGCTAACCGGGGGCCATAAGCAACACTGCAGCTGACACATGCTTCCTCCATAAGGGTCTCACAGAGATGGATGCTTGTTGCCAGAGCCATGGCCTCGTGCTAAATGCTAAGACATGCATAGTCATCCCCTTTGGGGAAAACAAGGTGCATACAAAATCACCACATAAGTGGTAATCCATTAAGTACAGAAGATGTATTTACAGATTTGGGGACCAACATAGATCGTAACCTCTACTTTGCTAATCACATTGACAGAGTCATTGCAAAGACCTTTATATAGCCCTCCTTATCACATGGGGGTTTGCATGTAGATCATGGGAGGTCATTGTGGCCCTCTACTAGTCACTCATCAGGCCCATGTTTGACTACAATGGCCCTTTTGGGGTGTACCTTACCCAACACCTGCAGCAACTACAGTGTCCACAACAGTACCTCCCCAAGAGGATCATGGGCTACACACAGATGTCATATGCAGCTCAACTAAAGGATCTCCAGCTCTACTCAGTTGCTTAACACCTACTCAGAGGTAATCTATGCCTGACGTACACAGCCATGTCAAACCCAGAAGTAATGGACATGCTCCACCTCATAACATCCAAGACCCTTAGAGATAAACACTTCAGGGACTTAAACCTCAGCACAAAACTAAATAGGACATGCTGCAGGGACAGATTCATTACCCAGAGGCTCCCCTCACTCTGGAATTGAATCCCAATTAAAGTTAGACATAGCCCCTCGCCAACCCTCTTCCAGCAAAATCCAGCCGCATGGATGGGAAATTGCAAATTCACCCCTGGGATCTCCACTGTGTCCCTGCTTGACAGAGGCACAGCAGACTAGCCTTAAAGGGTGCCTTCTGTGACCTACTTTACAGAGGCAGAGTAGGCTACTCTACTGGGGAGGCGGAAGCCAAATACACTCTGCCTAGGCTTATGAATTCCCTGGGGCAGACAGCCTAGTACCGACTTCTGCACCTATGTTTATGTTGGGAATGCACAATATTTGTTGCTGATACTGTTTGCAGGTCTTTATTGCCGTAGCTTTCCCAATTTCTATGAACAACATGTGTATCTGCTTAACATGTTTGATCATGACAGGGTTCCAGTATATTAATATATGTGTCTGTTGTCATTTAACTGTGTGCACAGGGCAGATTGCTGGATCGTGGGAGGTTTCTGGCTTAACACATACAACTGCCAGATATGTGTGGCCGACTGCTATACTCAGACATGGCCTGTGTGTGTGAGCATGCCCAGTTCAGGCTTTCCATGGTTTGTTGCCTGACATATATCTCATTTATCCAAGTGTGTGAGCATGCCCAGTGTGACCTTTCCATATGTTGTGATCTGAAGTCCACTACATTTGTGGCTGTGTGTGAACATGACAAATATTGACATTTATACTGTGTGTGTTGGAAGTCATGTTGTGTTCTTACTGCCAGACTCCTTTGTGTCATAACTCAACAGGGATTGTGCTGTGCCTGCAGGGTTTCCATGGGATAGTTTGCAAA
Organism: Protopterus annectens; assembly: GCF_019279795.1. Lineage (NCBI taxonomy): Eukaryota > Metazoa > Chordata > Ceratodontiformes > Protopteridae > Protopterus > Protopterus annectens. Next base: position 664,011,548 of record NC_056745.1, on the reverse strand, counting down.
GACTTGTCAACATTCTTTCATACTGGCTGAACACTGCAATACTGTCATGGTGTACTGGTTCAGTACTTTCACTATGGTGCACAGTGTCATGGGTTTGAGTCCCATCACTGAGCAACTATGAGCATGTTGCATTTTGTTCAGCTATGGCCTACTTAAACCAGGCTTGTCCAACATTGCTGTGTATTCACCAACTTGGGTGGACATTGCCAAACATTACTCCACATTGACCACAGTTGTACTAGTTGGTGTGTGTGATTCTGTTCATAGGTTCATACTAGGCTATCTGTCCTAGGACATTTATAATCCTGGCCAGAGTGTGTTTGGCTTTCAACACACATTTTAAGTGGAGTTTGCCATGACTTCTTTCAAGGTTAGTATACTGTGCCTCTGTCTAACAGTGACATAGAAGTGACACCCAGGATAAACCTACAATCTCCCATCAACTCATCCAGATTCCTCTTGAAGAGAGTCAATGAGGGACTCTGGCTAACCTGGAGTGGGAGTTTACTCAAGAGTGGATGGAGCCCCTGGGTTATAAATCTGTCACTTTAGCATGTCCTATTTATTTCAGTCCTGAGGTTCAGGTCTCTTGAGCACGTAACTTGATGGGATTCTGGTTTTCCAAGGTGCAGCATGTCCATTGATTCCAGATTGGACATGGCTTTATACATCAGGCACAGATCACCTCTGGGCAGGCGGTATGCCACTGAGTGGAGCTGCAGTTTCTTTAACCGGGCAGCAAATGGCATGTGTTTGAGCCCTTTGATACTCCTGGTGAGGTACTTTTGTGGTCTTTCCAGCTGCTGCAGGTGTCTGATAAGGTACATCCCATAAGGGGCATTGTACTCAATTATGGGCCTGATGATGGATGAGTAAAGAGGCACGATGACCTCCCCTGATCTAGATGTGAATACCTTCATGATTAGGTGGGCTTTATGAAATGTTTTTCTAAACACTTTGGCCATGTGGTTGTCAAATGAGAGATTGCTATCAACTTGGGTCCCCAGGTCCCTTATCACTTCTTCCATACTTAATGGGTTACCACCTATGTGGTAATTTTTGGGCACTTAGTTTTTGCCAAAGGGGATGACTATACACATTTTTGCGTTTAGCTTGAAGACATGGCTCTGGCACCAGCTGTCTGTTTATATGAGGCCATTTTGTTGGATGCTTGTGTCAGCTGGAGGGTCAACTATGGTACCCAGTTTGCATTCATCTGCAAACCTGTTCAGCCACAGTCCTTCTGTGTTGGCCTGTACCTCCGAGAAATATATACCAAACAAGGGAGGTCCCAGAACTGAACCTTGTGGGATGCCACTTGTAGCTGGTTTGGGGTCTGACATGGCTCCAGCATTTCTGACCATGTGAGTTCTGTCCTTGAGCCAGTTTGCAACCCATCTATTGACATAGGGGTTTATATTGAAGCTGGTGAGCTTATCTATAATGACCAAGTGGGGTATTGTATGGAAGGCTTTTGCGAGGTCCAGGTAGGCTGTGTGGACCACCTTCCCCTTGTCAATGGCCTTGGTGACTGTTTCAAATTACTCAACCAGGTTTAAGAGGCAGGATCTGCCCTTAACAAAGCCAAACTGGGTAGGATCCAGTGTCTGTAGGTCCCCAATATCTTTATTTCTGAGGTCCATGATGATCCTTTCCATAGCTTTGCAGACCAAGCTTGTCAGGCTTCTGGGGCAATAGTTTGCAGTATCCATTGAGGCACCACCTTTGTGGAAAGGGACCACTGTTGCTGTACACTGCTCTTTGGGTACATATCCTGTGGTAAGGCTGAGATTGAACAGTGGTTTTATGTTTGTGTTCAATTCTTCTTGGGGTTCATGTTGGACACAGCCCAGGACACTGTCTGGTCCCATTGATGCTGTGAGTTTTCCTTTGGAGAGGCTGGCTGTTACCTGGGCATCTGAGATGTCAGGGGGCCAGCACTCTGCTGGGATAGATATTTGCCCTTTTGGTGGGGGGAGTGTTTGCACTGAACCTGTCAGCTCGGATGTTGGCAATGTCTGTGGGTTTGGTGTATTGTTTGTCATTTTGGACTAATTCTGAGCATATCTGGGAGTTCCCACCCAGGTTCCTACCATAACTAAAGAAAGCCTTGTGATTATCCTTAGTGTCCTTTATAATTTGTATCTCAAAGATGGCCTTAGACAATTTTATGTGTGGGAGTAGTTTTTCAACAATACTGATCAGAGATGCCTCCCTTTTTGGGATTTTGCTCTATCATATTGAAGCTTCCTCCTTGTATTGTAATGTTTTTTATGGCTGGGGTCCACCAGACAGGATGCCTGCCTTTGGAGGATTGGATCTTGGTTTTATTTGGGATTGCATGATCCATGCATTCCTGAAGGTGTTCATAGAATGCACTTATAAAGGATTCTGAGGTCTGGGCCGTATTTTCCACAGGCACAGGGGCTGTGAAGGATTCCACCTCGGTTTTGAGGAGTGTGACATTTGCTTTAGTGAAAATTTTTCACTGTGGTTTTCTGGCCATGGGCTGGGGTTGGGATGTGAATATCCAGTGAGATTACTCTATGGTCTGATCTTACCAGTGAGGGATGCACTTCTGGTCTTGGGCATAGAGTCCCCATGTTGGTGATGATCAGGTCCAGTATGTTTTCCCCTCTTGTGGGAGTGGTAGCAAGTTGTTCCATAGCATTTGAGTTTATAAATTCTAGGAACCTTTGGGCTAGGGTGTTGCAGCTAGGGTAATGCTCCCAGTCTATGTTTGGGTAGTTGAAGTCACCCAGTATAATGGTGTTTGGGGAGACCTTCATATTTTCATGTGTTCTTCAGTCAGCCAAGTGTGGTTCCTGGGTTTAGGAGTGTGGTCTGTAGCAGGCTATGAACTGGAAGGCAGTTTTACCCACTGTTAGTTGCACATGGATAGTCTCTGATGCTTCATGCTGTGCCACCAACCTGGGAGTGTGGGTATATTTGACAAATATTGACACTCACCCTCCTTTTGTAGTTTGTTCCATGTTTTGCGGCTGTAAAGCATGGTATGAGGTGTAACCTGTTAGTGCTAGGGTGCTCTTGGGAGCCTTGAACCAGGTTTCTGTTATTGCACAGATATCAACATTCTCCATGCTGAGGAGAGTTTGGAGTGCATGCATCTTGCAGTTTAGACTCCTGGCATTGAGTAGCATTACTTCTAGTTTCTTATCCCTTGTGATACCTATGGAGGTGAGTTTGTCTTTTGAGCCTTACCTACAAAAGGCACTATGGGGGGGGGGGTGACAAGAGCCTTTGGCAATATCCAACAGGCCACAGGTGACAGGTGAAAGCCATCCCTAGCAGAGCATCATGTCTTGTCGAGCATGTCATCCCAGGCTGACAGACATTGGATCCCCTTTCACTGACACCAATACTTAAGCCAATTGTTGTGATTGATCATCTTGTCTTCATATTGTGACATCATGTTTGGTAAGGGTAGGATGATACTCAAGGTCATCAAGTTTGCATATACTACATGGTGGTAAATGCTGTTTAGCACTACCTTACATTGCTTAACACATGGCAATCATGCATCAGGTGGTGCTGCAGGGCTGCCTATGTCGGATGCACATACTTCACTCCCTGCACATGTTTGAAAGCAGGTTGTGTCAACTTAGGCATCCCGTTCACTATATGTGGGAGTCAGAGAGAGGTATAATTTCCAGGGTTCCTACTGAGCCAGTGTATGTGCTATGCGTTGCCTCTTTGCCAAGGCCAAGGCATACTGGGCACACCTCCTTCTACCTACAGGGGCAGGCTCAGGTTGCTCCTCCTCCGAGTCACGCTCTGCCTGTGATGGCCTTGGCAATGGTGGGGGATTGTTTGGCCCAGGCCTATGCTGGTCCTGCTGCAGCTGTTTTTGTAGAATAATATTATGTAGCATAGCACATACCATGACAATTTGGGTACATGTAGTTGGTGAGTATTGCAAGGCTCCACCAGATGTGTCCAGGCACCGGAACCGTGACTTGAGCAACCCAAACACACGCTCAATTACATTTCGTGTTTGTGCATGTGCCTCATTATGGCGTTCCTGTTCAGGTGTGTGTGCGTTTCTGATGGGTGTTATCAGCCACGGCTCCAGTGCATAGCCAGCATCCCCCACTAAGTGACCATGTGGGATGTCCCCATTGGCAAATGTCTGGTACAGCTGCATCAGATGCCAGATATGGGAATCATGGTAGCTTCCAGGGCAGCCAGCACACACATTCGTTATTATGCCCTGGGCATCAGACATGACCTGGCAGTTGATGGAGGGGAAGCCCTTGCGGTTAATGTAGGTCCTACCCCACTTACCTGCTGGTGCTTTGATGCATATATGCATGCAGTCTATTGCACCCACTACCTCAGGGTATTTTGCTATTTGCTGGAAGAGACGCATATTGCTGGCCAATACCTCACGGGAATTGGGGAAATATACATGATCACCATGTGCTGACATGGCATCCAGGAACTGGTGCAGTACCCTGGATGCTGATGCCTGTGATATCCCCATCATATCACCAGTTGGTCTCTGGAAGGTACCTGTTGCTAGTATTCTTAGGCCAACACATACCTTGGTTTCCACTGGGATGGGTTCCCCTCTGTTGGTTCTGTGTGTGAGGCGTAATCTGCACAGCTCAACAATTTGCTGCAGGAGGTCTCTGTCCACTCTATAGCGCTCCACTATCTCCAGCTCATGTAAACCCTGGTAGGTGACCCTGGGCCTGTACACTCTTCTCTGTCTCCTCACTGTGGGTTGTCCAGCAGCATTTGCATTGTCACCACCCTCAGCATGTTGCATGTGTCGCCTTATAACAGCAATGGCAGCCCCTAGCATCTTTTGTCTGAGTGAAGCTTTTTCAGTTTTCACTTCTAGTAGCTTACTCCAGTGTTGCAGTGTCTCTTGAGAGAAACAAACGGCACTGTTGTTTGCAGAATTTTAAGTGCTGGACTGGGCTAGTGTTCTGCCTGTGTAATTGCCTGATTCTGATTGTTTTCACCTGCTAGCTCTACTAGTATTCCCTGGTAGCTTCCTACTATTTGTTGTGCTTCCTTTTTCCTTTCTGTTTCCTCAGGGGGGGAGCAACGCGCATACAAGCACAAACACGCTCACAGCAGGTCACACGCAAGCACATATGCTTACACGGACTAAAACTTGCTTATTTGGGTTAAAACGCACGCACACCAGTGCAAACGCACTTACAGGTCTTTAAACAGCCGTATACATGCTTACTCTGGCTTAGACACGCGCACTCACACTTCCACACATGCACTCTGTCTTACTCGAGTTTACAGGCGTGCGCATACCCGCTCAGCAAGAAACTTTGGTGTTATCCACAGTATACACCTTCCATTTCTTGACTTTCCCTGGCCTACCTGTTGACACACCTCTTTCCATGATGTCTAACTGACAGCTGACACATGCCACCCACTCTGCTCCTATGAGCTTCACTGCTTTCATTCATACCCCCCTTGTGATGTCACCTATCTCCTACTCTGTTACTCCCCATATCCTACTCCTACACTCCACTGACTGTGCTCATTTGCTATGTAAAAGTGTGATTCACTATCCTAACACTCATTTACATAGGATTGCCTACTAATGCTTGGTTACATGTCTTAGACTGGGCTTCTCCCCTTAGCAACCCCTACTCGGTGGCCATGTTGTCTTCAGCCTGCTATTCCCTTACATTGTAATTTAACAATTTTAATAAGTTCCACGTTTTTGGCTTTTATTTTCTTATTTTATGGTTTTTATAGCACACCCCGTTTGTGCAGCGCTGCGCTACACTTAAACATCGGAAATCGCCGAAAAAAAAAATATTTTTATTTTAATTTTGCATCTGGGAACATTTCCAATGGCCATATATTTGGCCATTGGCATGCTTCCTCAACCATATGCAACCTTTATTTGGAGATGACAAGGCTCCATTGTGCTATTTGCAGAATGGTACTCAGTTGTCAATTGAGTACATTTCTGCAGCTAACACGGCTCCTACTCGGACATGTTTATGCTTCCTGGATCGCAAATTTACCTCATTTGCATGCCTTTCGGCTGCAAATGAGGTAATTTGCATATCCCAGCCCTGTCCGTGTAGGAGACGTTTTAGGAGCTCTCTTACACGCCCCTACAAGCTGTTCCTGGATCGCTCGTCGGACATGATGGCTGCATGGAGTCTTACTCTACTCGTACACTCCGTGCAAGCCATCGTGAATCTGGCAGTCTGTCTCTCAGCTGAGATAAACCAACTTTATAACATCGTAAAACTCTCTACTTATCAACTTATTTTCTTAGAGTTTTGCAAGTTAACTCTGCATAGTCCAACATTTACTATGAAACCATACATTTGCATTGCCATATAGGTTATAAACATGTCTGCTCTTTTCCAGCAGGGTACTGTAGTTAATATCTTGAAGCTCAGTACAGAAAAAATAGTTTTCTTACATTTTTTAAAGCAAGCATACAAATCATATTACTATTCACAAATGACATAGACTTATTTACAAAATTACAGCTAGCTGGGTTGGCAACATCTCTGTTTATCACAGTTTGGAGTCCCTGTATTTTCTTAGTGAGAAACCTCTTAGGTCTCTCCAGCTGCTGCAGATGTCTGGTGAGGTACATGCAAAAGGGTGCATTATACTGTCAGTGGTCTGATGAGGGTCAAGTACAATGGAATTATAACATCCCTTGACCTGGATGCTATGCCCTTGCTTATGAGGTGAGCTAAGTAGAAAGCTTTTGTTATCATTGTGGAAACTTGGTAGTCAATGTTCAGATTGCTATCAACCTGTGTTTCCAAGTGTGGCACCATTGGGTTAGAACTCAAGGGGGTACTGTCAATACTGTAATTTGTAGGGAACTCCATTTTGCCAAAAGGAATAATAATAGTTTCTTTGCATTTAGCTTTAGACCATGGCTGTGGAACCAATCATTGGTTTGTGTTAGCCCTTCTTGTAATGTGTTAACATCATTGGGGGACTCCCAGTTTGCAATCATCAGTGAATATGGTGAGCCAAAGGCTCTCTGCTTTGGCCTGGACTTCTGAAAAATAGAAGCCAAACAGTAAGGGACCCAGCACGGATCCCTGTGGTACTCCACTGGTGATGGGTCTACTGCTGGAGATGGAGTCATCAATTTTGACAGTGTTTGTGCTGTCAGTGAGCCAATTAGCTACCCATCTAATAACATAAGGGACTCTGGGAGAGTTTCTTAATGATACCAGAGTGAGGAATTGTGTTGAAAGCTGTGGCAAGGTCAAGATAGGCAGTGTACACTGTCTTACCTTCATCCATGGCTTTGGTGAGTTTCTCAAAGAAGTCCACCAGGTTTAATAAGCGTGATCTACCCTTAACAAAGCCAAGCTGGGTTGGATTCAGCTTTTGGAGGTCACCTATGTCCTTGTTGATAAGGTCCATGATTCTTTCCATGGCGTTGCAGATGAGGCTGGTTAGACTTATGGGTCAGTAGTTTCCAGGGTCAGTTGATGGACCCATTTGTGCAGGGGGAATTACTGTTGCTGTTCTCCATTCTGCAGTAACATAACCAGTTCTCAAGCTGTGATTAAAGAGAACACCAAGTGGGTCCACTAGGTCTTGTTTTAGATTGTTTAGTAAACAACCTGAGTAATTATCTGGTCCCATTGAGGCAGTGTTTTTGGCATTGGTGAGTGCAGCGATGACCTGTTCTCTAGAGATTGTAGACATGGGGCTAGTGTCAGGTATGCTTTGGAATATGATAGGTGGGGATGGCAGGGAGAGTTTGCTCTGAATGTGTCAGTTAGCAGGTTGTCGATATCTTCTGGTGTAGTATGAGTGATCCCATCTGCAACCAGTTCAGCACATAGCTGGGCACTCCCTTTTAGACTTCTGACACAGTTAAATAATGCCTTATGATTATCCTGGGCTAGAGATGTGATTTTATTTTCATAATTTGCTTTAGAAGACAACAAGATTTCTGAGTTTCTTGTTTAGGCTTAAGAGGGAACTGTTCCTCTGTAGAGTGATATCCCCCTTGCTTTGGATAACAGTTTCTTCCTCTTGTTATGTAATCTGTTTATACTTGAAGTCCACCATGATGCCTTATTTTTATGGGCAGATCTGATTTTGATCCAGTCAGGTAGAGCATAGTTTATGCAGTCATTTTAGTGTTTGTATAGGGCATTTGCATACACTTCTGCATATTGATCATTATTGTCTGTGATTGTGGGTGGTATGAAGCTTTTTATACCATCACTTGGTAATATGTAGTTAGCTTTTGTCAAGTTTTTATAATTTTTGTTCCTGTGAAGGTTTCAGTTCCAGTAGTTACTTCAAACAAGACTGATTTGTGTCTGACCTTACCAGGGAGGGCATCACTCATGGGGAAGTACACTGACCCTCCACCCCATGTTGGTGAATGCTATATTCAGAACATTAGAACCCCTAGTGGGGGTTCAAATTATCTCTTCAGAGTATTTGTGTTAACAAAGTCCAGGAACCTCTGAACATGCATATTTTTGCTTGTGTATGTCCCCCAATCTATGGAAGAATAGTTGAAATCTCCCATGACAAAGGTGTTGGTCTGTATGGTGAGGCAGTCCAGTAAATTGAGGTATGCAGTGTGTTTATCCTGGTTCATGGTGGGGGAGCTATAGCTAGCAATGATGTGGTATGGTACTTTTCCAATAGTTAATTGTACATGGAGTAGTTTGAGACAGTCATTCTGTTTGACAAGTCTTAAAGTGTATTTGGTTTTACTGAAGATGGATAGACCTCCAGCTTTGGTTCCTTCGCGTTCATTTGAGGTCTGAACATGTGGAAGGCATTGTAGCCTTGCATGGCCAGGGTGCTTTCAGTGGCCTTGAACCATGTCTCAATAACTGCACAGGCATCAGCATCCTCTAAGGTGAGGAGTGCTTCCAGGGAGTGCAGTTTTGTGATTAAACTCCTGGCATTAAGCAGCATGGCCCTGATTTGTCTCAATTAGATTTTGTTACATTGGAAAATGTGTTGTTTTGACATTGCCTAAAAAGCACTCTGTTGAGGTAAGAACTTTTGCCAGTATAGAAAAGTCAAGGGGGGGGGGGGCAAGTGCAGACCATCTCTAGCAAAGCTGCAAGGTCTGTCTACCATATCCTCCCAGGCTGACTAATACTGGATCCCTCTGAAATGACACCAGAAACCGAGCCAATTTTTGAATTCAGTTATTTTTTATTTATATTGTGGCATTATCCTGGGTGAAGGTAGGACACTGCTTAGGGCTAGGGACATACTTGTCTAGGACACACAGTCAGAGAGTTCCATCATGTCTCTGCATATACTCCAGAGAGGTATGTCTCAAGTCATTCACCTAACATGGACTATTACAGTCATAACAGTACTTGTTGGGTGACTTGAGTCCATGCATGATTTGTCAGATCCTGGCACCTGATAGGCAGTTGACTGTGATCTTCTTCTTGCCCATTCTGGTGAGGGGGGTATATGTGTGTCTCAGTGTTGAGTCACCTATGATCAAGAAATTTGGTGTGTTTTACCTTAGGTGCTTATTTGTTGAGACATGGGTTTGTGTGTGTTTTGTGTAGAGTTTTTTTTTTGCTTAGTGATGAGTGTAGGTGTGCATTTGGGGGGTCTCTCTTTTGGTAGGCTTTTAGTGAGTACCTCAGCATATGTGGGTTTATCTGTTGTGACCTTATTTTGTGTGAAAGGTGACGTTTGCATGAAAGGTAAAGTGTGTGTGCTGACAACCTGTTTGATGTCTAGTTTGTTTTTACATGAGAGAATTGACTCCAATTCCAGTGTCTTTGCATGTCTCACAGAGGGTGTTAGTTTGATTTAAGAGTAAATGGCTGTCACTAGACATGAAAAAATTGCTACATTGCCTCAAGATGCCCATATCAATCAAGCTGGCAGGAGAAATGATGGGAAAGTGCCCAGTCATTGCGGCAGGAGTTTTCTGAATGTATTTGGGAAGGAAGTGGCCTTAGTCACAAACAGCAAAAGTGAAGTAGTAATTCAATGAAATACAGTTAAAGTGCAATGCTGGCTTAAAATATACTTATTTTTATTTTTTGTTTAGTGGATGCCATGGATTTTAGTGCAGATGCTCTCCAGACCTCTAGCTAAAGTTTCCAAATGTTGAGCATTTCTGGTAAACTGAGCACAAACCCAGACAAATGTGACGTTTATATACAGGCAAATTTAAACAGTTTTAGCACAACTACCAATGGGAAAGCCCCAAACTGAGCCTTTCTCCAGCAATCCCCAAATCCGATGGGTCCTCAGCTACACACTTCTGCCACAAAGGTGCAGAGAGGCCCTCTTAATGTAAGATGGCTGGTTTAAGAGCACACTGATATCAGTCTAGATTCAGTAGGTCTGCATCTAGCCTATGCTATGTAAGGCAAGGAAACACAATTTCTAGATGGGAAGGAGTAAGGGAAAGTTACTTAAAGTTCAGAATGAGAGTGTTTAGTAGTATACTATTAGATGACCTGCAGTGGTACCACCTTATGCACAAACTGGTAGCTCTTTGAGCAGCTGTGAACAGTTGGAGACTATGGAGAGCGTTTCGTAAAGAGGATTTTCAACTGGAGAGATCTGCTTATATGCAAGCATGGAGAATCACATTCACACTTCACTTTTATGCCAGCAAGATGAAAGACTGTTCTAAAGTTAAACCCTCAGGCCAATCAGATAAAAACACAAAAAGCTATCAACTATTAGTTCCTACCCTGGATGGGTTGAATTTAGCTCTCTGCTCCCATCAGAGTGCAAAAGAACCCTCCTCCTAATGTAAGACAAACTGGCTTTGAGCTCCAGTGCAGTAACAGATGTTTATTGCAGGAATCCTTGGAAATAAGTTCACTAATCCTGAGAAATGTTCACAACACACAAAAACTTTGCAAAACAAAAATATTTTGGCAGTCTCAGAACAGCTTTTGCAGAATACTGTTAAAACAACCTAAGAGCAGTTCAGTAGCAAACAGAAGGAATTTCTTTAACAAGTGCAGTCTGAAAAACCGTGATCAATTCAACCAAGTAAATACAGCACATAACTGTTAAATACCTATCTTTGAACTGTTGGTTATGGGTGATCCCATGTGGTATAAACTTCATCGTTCTCTATAATGATTTATAGCACGTTTCCAGTACCTCTTGGCTACTTCAGTATTATAATGTTTGCACAATCCCCAGTGCAATAGTCTTACCACATTGTTATTCCTTTCAGTATACAGGCAGTGTGCCATTAGTGTATCACGCCCCAGCAACAAGATATGCAAGTTTTTCTAGTTCTGTTTTACAGAACCTGCATTTGTCTGTTTCTCCCACATGTTCAGTGGACTTTCTAAGCCAACATGTATGTAGTCTATTATCCTGGGCCGCCAACACTAATGATCATGTTGATCAGGACCATTCCTGGTTCAGGTCCTGATCAGCATGAGACTGTTCCAGGAGTTTTCTGTACTTGCAATTATATTAATGGCTTTTCCACATTTCTTACCTTCTCATCAGATACTTCTCCTTATATTCTTTCTTTTGGTTTTTGACACATTCATTTGCTGTCTGAATCTTGTCTACTTGTGATATGATTTTAATTCCTGCTTGATACTGACATGCTTCTTTTAAATTGAGCAGGGAAGTCATCTTAGACTTGTTCTCCTTGTGTATTAAAACTTCAATTATGTTTAGATCTGGTGAAGTCAGCAGATATGTATGAAGTCCTATGATTTCAGATCTATATCTAATCAAGTTTGAGGAGCCTATGACTTCTTTAGAATGAGGATTAATATAATCTTGGTATATAGTAATTTTATATAACATTTGGTAAGCATGAAGAATTTATTTTTGTTCTCCTGCCCATCTGATCCAATACCTATTGGGTCCAGTCAATCACACCAAAAACTGTACATTAGAATAGGAAGAGAAAACTGGTTTATCGCTTGGACTTTGTTCCTAGATGCTACGGGTGTTTTCAGTATTTATTTTGTCTTCTGAAATATTCCTTACTGAGTTTGGTTCACATTTGTTCATATTTTATTGTCTATCCTTCACCGGTTCCCAAATATTTATACACACTCTTCTTCTCAAGTTCCATTATATCCCATTCCTGTTCCAGACTGATAATTTCTTGGTGCTATAGCTTCCCTGCTTTAAATGTTGCATTTGCATATTTATCAAGAATAAATGACATTGTTATATTCTCTGAAAAAGTTTTGACCACTTGCTATTCTCCTTTCAGCTCCTCATCTGATACAGTTTTAAATCATCCACAAAGAGATGAGGTCTTTCCACTTTGTTGTTTTCCTGAAGCCAAATTGTGACCTAATCTGTTAAATAAACAGCTTAATGGTTTAAGTGCAAGACAAAAGAGCAGCGGTGAAAGAGTGTCACCCTGGAATATCTCCCTTTGAATTTTTATGCCTGTGATAATTGTCCTTTAGCGTGGCTTAGATGCAGAGTGATTTGCCACTGTTTCATAATCACTGTATTGTAATTGATCAATGTAGGATTTATCTTACAGGTCTACTTCAAATAATTGAAATTTCAGTTACCCGAAACCCACTTAATTGACAAAAACACCAAACGTTCAAATAAGCGAATGTTCACATTACCAGATTTCTACACAGTGAATGGAAGCATTTGGCAACATTCAACCAACAAATACACCACAGTATTCCAAATCCACCAAGGTCTGGGGCTGCACCCCCACACCCCAACTAAATATACCAACTCTGAGATCACACTACAGTGGGAAAAAGGGCAAATTTCCCCATGTTGGCCAGCTGGCTCCATTCCCTGTGTAGAAATCCGGTGATTTGAATGTTCGCTTAACTGAACGTTTGGTGTTTTTGTCTCGATTAAGTGGGTTTCGGGTAAGTGACATTTCAATTATATGCTCGGGACCTGTATATTACACATCTGTAAGCACTCCTTTATCCATGGATGAGGGATGCTGTTGAATGCTTTTTTGTAATCTACCAATATCTTTCTTGGATTCTTCCCATTTTTACAAATCTCCATGATGACTTTAACAACAAATGATCCTTTGTTCCATATGACATTTTTTTGTTAACCTTTTGTTCTGTTGCCATGATTGAGTTTTCTTCTAAATTACTATAAACTCTGTCGGCTTTAATTCCAGTATATAGTTTATACATTGTTGGCAGGCAAAATATTGGCCTATAGTTTTTTTAGGATAGCTTGCAGGTTCGCTCTTAAGGAGGAATATTATTTTTTCCTGTTAACCAGGTTGGTGTCTGTTCTGAATGCGCATGTAAGTAGTTCTTACTCTGGGCTAAATCTTTGTGCAAGAATGCCTTACTCAGGGCTAAATCTTTGTGCAAAAATGTTAATGCTTTTAGCTAGAAGTTAGGTACTGCATCCGGACCTGGGGTTTCCAATTAGGAGCTTTTTGTTTCAATTTATCTGGCTGTTACTTCATAGGATTTAATATCCTGTACATTTGAACTTCTTATGTTTCTTTTACTTTTTCTCTCCTTTCAGCATCTTTGTTATGTTCCACAGGGGCTTCATAGATATTTCTCCAAAATGTGTTTTCTTTTTTTTTTCTGTTCCTTTTACTTTTGTTTCCCTATTCTCTATAAAACCTTTTTGGATCATCAAAGAATTACTTATTTTGTACTTTTTCTTACATATGTTCTAAGTTTTTTTGCCTCGGCTAATAGTTTATTATTTTCAGTAGTATCCGATAGATCCTGGTCTGTTCTGATAATAAGCATTTCTTATACCACATCTGTCTATTTTTGCTGATCTGTTCCCTCTCCTATATGAGTCTAACAGTGGCACTTCTTGTCTTAATTGCTTTATAGTTTTCTCTATTCAATACTTCCATGATGGCATTTGTTTTCTTCTCTTCTCTTCTTTTCCCTTATTGCCCAGTGTTTTTGTGGTAAGAGTTTATCTGTTGTTAATTTAGCTGCACAGTAATATATCCTCTTTGCTTCTGTTATGTTACATAGATTTCTGTTAATAGTCTTGATTAATGTGTTCATTTGTTTATCAGACTTCTAACATTTTGGGTCTTATTAACTTTCCATAATCTATTTCTTTTATCAGTCTTAATATGGCTACCCATATCTAGTGAATCAAGCAACTATTTACTTACATCACATTCTTTGTTCTCCATTTTCTGCAGGTATTCTATAGAAAGCTCCAGAACATCTTCCTGTGGCATATTCTCCTCAGCTACATCCTGTGTCATCCTTTGCTCTTTCATATGTGAACTCACTGGCTTTCCACTCCACAACATTGACTGTGTCACAGTTGTCACTGTTTCCTGCTCCTCCCCTTGCTGTACAACTCCAATTGAACTTTTGTACTGGTTTCCTACTGAAGGCTCCAGAGTATCTTCATGTGGCAAGTGATCCGATGCTTCCTCTTCCACCTGTTTCTCCTTAATTTGAGGACTTATTGTTCCATCATGCTGTGACATTATCAAAGTTGGATTTGTCTACACCAAATCCTTCACTTTGCATGTAATCCATCACTTTAGTTTCTATTTCTTTAACTTCTCCATTACTAATCATCTTTTCTACTTTCCCCTTTTTTTTTTTTTTTTTGGTATTGTGAAATTTTCCATATCCAGATGCTTTTACCTGTATTTCTCTTCAAACATCTTTGGTGCTGCTTTTCTGTACTGATTTGTTTTGCTTTCTCCATTTCATAAATATTGCACCATATTAAATCCAGTGGTGGCTGGTGACTTCAAATCACAGGGGGGCTGCAGGAGACAGCTGAATGGGTGGGGTCAAGGGGAAGGGGTGTGGTCACCCATAAAGGGGAGGAGCTATGCACAAAACCACAAAAAACTAACTTTAATTAAATACGCTGCCCTGGGTGGCAAACCATCATTATGAAAGTCCAATCAAGACAAAAATAAGTGTAGAAGAATAAAAATATTTCAATGCATTGGCTGCATGACAGCTTACTTAATATCTAGATGGAAACAAAAGGTTGTGAGGCATGAAAAAATAAATTACTTTTTAAATACATTACTGGAATGCCAGTCAAAATCAAGTATAAGAAAAACCAGAAGCACTCAACTCAAACCACTTCTCCTTGCACTGCAGTTCTAATTATAATATATTCAGCTTTATTAAAGTACCAAGTAACATGCTGAAAGTAGAAATCTATGTGATGCCCCCACTTGTAAAAATGTTTCTTATCCAAAAAGACCTGCTGCCTGACAACTTGTTTCATGGGGAAAACATGATAAAAGTAAAAATGAAAAGCAAACAAGAAACAAGCTCAAGATACATTGCTTAAAGGATTACTGTACAGGTTATGGACCACACATGATTGGCATTCTGTTTAGTTTACGGGAAAGTCTGTAGAGATGACTGGAAGTCTCCAACAAGTGTAATGAGCTTTTAAAATAATGGAATCCTGTCCTTTAATACCAAAGGCTTATACATTATCTAGTCAAGTATTCTCTGCATGGCAACAACAGAAAGGCTTTCAATGTTGGCAATTCTTTAACAGTATGCTTATTAAAGCTTACTTGCATCTTACGATGTCAGACAAGCTTACCTTATGGTCATTAAAGCATTGCTACTTAAACACAGAGCAACAGGCACTTTGAGTAATAAGCATAAATCTGAGTAATAAGCATAAATCAACAGTACAAAATATGACAGAAACCAAACCATTCTGCAAAATCAAGGACAGATGAAAAGCCACTGTAGTACTTATGCAGTGTGTCCTCCCCATCCAAGGTAGATACAACTACTCCTTGCCTTGCTTGGACACATCCAGAGTCACTACATGGGGAGTGGGGTGCAACAAGCATGTCACAATTTGAAATCTCTCTGGCTGACTGTGATGGCCCTGACACATTTGTCATACCTCTCAACCTCAAGAGCAAGAAATCTGGACAAAGCCATACACAGAAGTGGGACAAAGGCCCAACAATAAGGACAATTTTTTAAATATTGCTCTAATAAACTTAGAAAGATAATAGAATAGGTCTTGCATTACTATGAATTTTCTGAAGGGTATAAAATCTGAAACTCAAATGTCTGTCATTTTCTAACTTCAGTCTTTAGTGATTTGTCACTAATTTGCCAAAAACACAATTTTATGAAAAATGAACCAAAAATGTGATGCAAAAATATAAAATAGACACACAATACAGCTGCTACCTGTCAAAGAAGGGACACTTTAATATTAGTACTGCTACCTTGAGCAGCTGACAAAATGAAAGAATCTACATGCATTTCAAGTAATCTATAACTTTGATTATTACAGTTATTTCTTAATTGTAAACCCTCCATGTTTTCTTCCAAAATTGCTATTTTGCGGAGGGATTATTAGGGGGAAGAGCAACATTTTGAGCCAAAAATTGGGGACAGTTGAATTGCTATTTTGCGGAGGGATTATTAGGGGGAAGAGCAACACTTTGAGCCAAAAATTGGGGACAGTTGAGAGGTTGGCTATGCCTAATTCTATAAAGCAATTTATTTGCATGTACCTCTCAACCTGTTAATGCAGTAAATCTGAACAAGGCCAAATATACTGGGGGCACATATAAACAGTACTAAAATTTGCTCTTGTATAAATTGAGACAGTTGATAGAACAGCTCTTACTTTAACATGCATTTTTCTGAAGGTTATGAAGTCTGAAACGTATTATTTAGTGACTTCTGGCAAATCATTTAGGAATTAAAACTACAAATTTTATGAACAACAAACCAAAACTAAGAAGCAAAAATCTATTCATTCTTTGAAAATCTGGACAGTTGGGAGGTATAGTTCAGCTGGGCCTGTCTGAGTTTGCTGCCCTTCCCCCCTGACAAAATAATGGTTGAATGGAGCCTCTGCAGGCATTCCAATGAACCATTACTTGGCTATTTCACTCCATTTACCATATACACTAATGTGCATACTGCTTTACTTCTATGATGAGTTGGACTTCATTTGAAAGTTTTATTTTGTATTTTACAGCACAAACACCAAGTCATCTGTTAAACAAAGCAATGCAGTCTCACAATGAAAACTTAGCATTAAAACTTCTCTGCCCTTGAAACTCACATTCATTGAAACAGCATTGAAACCCACATTCAAAGAAAATACATTTTGCCAGTGGCAGATAAAGATTAATTTTGGGCTGTTTTCGAATCATAGGCCCCTTGCATATGAAACATACATGTGCTCTTTGATACACCTTCCTCATTGTACTAAAATTATATTCCTTGTACAGTACAGTACACTTGTTAGAGGGTGTTTTAAATTTGTTTTTGAACATTTTTCCAGTAAGCAATGAAACAAACCATATGCACCCATAATGGCAAAACTGCCCAGTTGAGAACATTTATCATAAAAAAGTCTACTCAGACTTCCACAGTCCACCATTATTAGTAAATATACACAATTCTACAGTCTACCATTATCAGTAAATCTGCACAGTTCTACAGTCCACCATTATCAGTAAATATGCACAATTCTACAGTCCACCTTTATCAGTAAATATGCACAATTCTACAGTCCATTATCAGTAAATATGCACAATCTCTGAAGTAAGTCATCTAAATAATTCCACATTAAAGAAATCTGTAACTAATGAAGTGGTTGCTGCTAGCAATCCCCTTTATATTTCATGGTTTCATCGAAAAATAAAGTATCTGTTGCCCCTCAGGAATAAATTGCCTATATTACATTAAAAAAATGATAAGCTAGTAATAATATTGCAAGAGGAAATGGATGGCAAACTGATAACGAACTTATAGTTAGTATCTTCACCAAGGAGAACATTCTCAGTACGGCAGCATCCACCCCTTGTGGGAGTAGAACCCACAGCCTTCTGCATCAAAAGCAAGTACACAACCTGTTGTGCTATAGTATTAACTAGGCAAAGCACTAAACTTCTATTCCCTGCAGCTCTCAGCTCCTTGTAAAATCTACTCAATACTCAACTGCATCTCAACTTCGCAGCTCAAGAAAACTGGAAAAAGCCAAAATGTATTGGGGGTCAAAAGCCCAAAACCAGGGACACATTAAACATTGCTTGTATAATCTTGGAAAGTTGCTAGAATAAAATGTTGTGTTGCCACCATATATTTTACTGCCAAGGTCCCTGAGCAAAAAACAGTCAGAGTAACATACCACTACGCCACATTAGCTGCTTTGTAAAAGAGAGGAAGACTGAAACTTAAATGGCTATCATTTAGTGAATTCAGTTCTCACCATAGCTGTCAACCTCTTAGTACAAAACACCTGGACAAACCCAGTAATGAGGGAATACAGCCCTCAAACATATTCAGTGAATTCAGTTCTTGCCATAGCTGTCAACCTTAGCACAAAAACCTGGACGAAGTCAATAACGGGGGAATACAGGCCCAAAAATAGGGACAAATTTAAAATATTCATCTTATGAACTTAGAAAATTGCTAGAAAAAAAGGTTGTGCTACTATGTATTCTGAAGAACATGAAGTTTGCAATTCAAATGCCGGTCAATTTTACTGCGTACAGAACAAAAACAATTTTCGGCAGAGACGCAGGGATTAAAACTGCAGACACGTCTTTGTAAAAAGGCAGGGCACCAGAGCAAATCCACACAAACACAGGGAGGAGATGCAGACTCCACACAGAAGCCACCCCAACCAAGAATCAAACCAGAAAACCTATAACTGTGAGGCAACAATACTACCACTGCACCATCAATTATGCAAGGAATTAAGCATTCAGAAACCTGAAGTCTGAAATTCAAATGCCTGTCAATTTTACTGCGGACAGAACAAAACCAATTTTCAGCAGAGCCACAGGGATTAATACTGCAAACACATCTTTGTAAAATGGCAGGGCACCAGAGCAAATCCACACAAACACAGGGAGGAGATACAGACTCCACACAGAAGCCACCCCAACCAAGAATCAAACCAGAAAACCTATAGCTGTGAGGCAACAATACTACCACTGCACCATCAATTATGCAAGGGATTAAATATTCAGAAACCTGAAGTCTGAAATTCAAATGCCTGTCAATTTTACTGCGGACAGAACAAAAACAATTTTCAGCAGAGACGCAGGGATTAAAACTGCAGACACGTCTTTGTAAAATGGCAGGGCACCAGAGCAAATCCACACAAACACAGGGAGGAGATGCAGACTCCACACAGAAGCCACCCCAACCAAGAATCAAACCAGAAAACCTATAGCTGTGAGGCAACACTACCACCACTGCACCATCAATTATGCAAGGAATTAAACATTCAGAAACCTGAAGTTTGAAATTCAAATGCCTATCAATTTTACTGCAGACAGAACAAAACCAATTTTCAGCAGAGACGCAGGGATTAATACTGCGGACACGTCTTTGTAAAATGGCAGGGCACCAGAGCAAATCCACACAAACACAGGGAGGAGATGCAGACTCCACACAGAAGCCACCCCAACCAAGAATCAAACCAGAAAACCTATAGCTGTGAGGCAACAATACTACCACTGCACCATCAAATATGCAAGGAATTAAACATTCAGAAACCTGAAGTCTGAAATTCAAATGCCTGTCAATTTTATTTAACATTTGTTAATCAGGACAGTCTGACTTGGAACAAAAAAACAATTTTCAGCAGAGGCCCAGAAAGAAATAATGCAGACATGTCTTTGTAACATGGGAGGACACAAAAGCAAACCCACACAAACACAGGGAGAAGATACAGACCCCACAAAGAAGGAACCCCAGCCAAGAATCAAACCTGAGAACCTGTAGCTGTGAGGCAACAATGCTACTACTACACCATCAAATATCAAGCATTAAAACATTTACAAACCACAGATATTATGAGGAACAGATCAGATCAAATATGAGGCAAAAATCTGCAATTTTTTTACAAATGGTGGTGGGTAGGGAACTCAAGTCTTTAACACCTGCATACAGGGTACAGGGTTCAAGCCTGAGGTATTCCCTACCACACCACCATGAGCACCTGGGGCATTTACACACACACACACACACAGTATGTAAGCACCAAGCACCACACATTTCAGACAGTAAATACAAGCACAGACGAGGCGAGACTGTTCCTAAATCCTGACTGCTGCTGTTGCAGTCCGGCTCCGACATATTCTCCCAGCGAGTCTGTGCATGTTTGTGTCCCCCTATGGGGACTGCCGGACTGCCAGGTGCATGCGCATGGACGCTCAGTAGTCGGGACTACTGCGCATGCGTGAAGTCCGCGAAATTTAAAAAACATTTTTTTTTATTTTCTTTTTGATTTGAGGGGGCTGCAGTCTGGCAGTCCGATAGCACGGGCCGCCCCTGATTAAATCTCTTTTTCTTTCTGATGTCCATATTTCCTCTTCAGATATCTCTCACACCACCTGTTTCTCCTTACTTTGGGAACTCATTGTTCCATCATCTGTGACAGCCTGTGTTAAACTTTCAACACTAAATCCTTCACTTCACGGGTGTCCATAACTTCAGCTTCTATTTGTTTCACTTCTACTTTACTAATCCTCTGTTCTATGTTCCCCCTTTGTGATCTTATTTTTGTACTGTGAAATATTCCATATCTGGGTGCCTTTGCCTGTCTTTCTCTCTTCAAATATGTTTGAATCTGCTTTTTTGTATTGATTAGTTTACCTTTCTTTTTGCAGAAATATTGCACCATATCAGATGTTTCGTTCTTTCCCATGTCTAAGTTCCTTTTTTATACCTTTCAAAAATCTCTAGTTTTTGTTCTTTGTATTTTTGCACTTCTTCCATTACTTTCTTAATTTCTGTAAGTTTTTTGGGTTTCTAATACCATGACAGGAATGGATCCCATTCCTAAGTCAAAGTGTGATTAAAGTTTACAAAATTAGCATTGTTTCAATCTTTGATGTTAGCCGAAAGTGCTCTTTGGAGCACCCGCAATGTGCTCAATAATGTCTCCACCTGCAATTTGTATGAAATTGCAGGTGTCTGTAACATATATAAGCACAATTGTAAATTCTTCTTTATAAGACTCATTGCTCCTATTACTACTGGAACTGTTTGGGTATCCTTCTTCCATATTGCCCTCATTTCTGCCTGCAAATCCTGGTATTTTATAACTTTCTGTCTCTCTCTGTACATAAGACACTGTAGTCACTGGCAGGAATTTCAATAACCAGCTCTACTTTTATTTTATTTTCATGGACTACTATATCTGGTTTTCTCGCATCTATTTTTTGAACTGTTGATAATGGACTATCCCATGTGATAAAAACTTCAGCATTTTCTATGTTGCTTTGTGGCTCATGTTTCCAGTGTTTTTCAGCTACCTCAATATTTTAATGTTTTCACAATCCCCAGTGCAACAGCCTTGCCACATTATTATGCCTTTCAGTATACAGTCCTTCCACCATTAGTATATTACAACCAGCAAGAAGATGTGCAACTCTTTCCAATTCTGTTTTACAAAACCTACATCTCTCTGTTTCTCCCACATGTTCAACAGACTGTAAACCAACCTGTACATAGTTCACTATCTTGGGCTGCTAATATTAACCTTTTGTCTTTTGATTTAAATTCACCTCTCCTTAACATTCCTGCATTTGATCTAGATCAACACGAGGTTGTTCCAAGAGTTTTCTATACTTGAGACTATATTTATGCATTTTCCACATTCATTGCCTTCTCATCTGATCCTTCACTTTATATTCTTTCTTTTGTTTTTTTGACACATTTAGTTGCTGCCTGATTTTTATCTACTTCTGGTTTGATTTCCATTCCTGCTTGACGGCAGTATGGTTCTGCTAAACTAAGCACGGAAGTAATCTTAGACTTATTCTACTCATGTTTCAAAACTTTCACTATATTTGGGTCTTGTGAGGCCAGCAGATATCTATATCTATATCTATATCTATATCTATATCTATATCTATATCTATATCTATATCTATATCTATATCTATATCAATAAACTGAAACACGACCAAACTAGTAACAACACCAGGCTGTATTCCCTTAACCAGAATGTCACTTGCCGAACAACCCAAAACAGGCTCCGAAATACAAAAAAATTCAAAAAGAATCACTATGAAATGAACATGATGCTTAGCGCTTTCACCTTTAATACATCAAAGGCTTCATCAGAGTAAAACAAAATAACATCTACACAGAATATATAAGCACTACGTCATGCACACACCTCCCATTTAAACCAATATACTTTCAGGATAGCATTATGTTTCGTCCAACTCAATTTAAACTATAAAATACACCTAAAAAAGAAGAAAATAGCTTAAAAATTCTAGTGGCAATAACCATAAATAAATTAATTATACTAGATCTACTATATGTAATAAATAATAAATAAATACTGTTCATATTAACAGATGCATACAAAAGCTTAACTGCTCACATAAATGAATATTTAAACCACAAAACTAAGCAATAAACATTAAATATATATTATGTTGATGGGTGGAGGATTTGTCATCATGTCATGTATTGATTATAATAACAGCATGCTCAATTTATTAAACGACACTTGTAGTTACACTAGAGTCTCTAAGAATGAGATCAATAGGGCATATGCAAAAATTGATTGGTTATTATACGAATGATTAATGGAGGGTATAATTGACAAAAAAGAATATGAGTATTTGTTTTTGGAATTTCGTATGACACCTAAAATTTTCGGAATTCCTAAAATCCACAAAAATTCCACAAATCCCCCCTATAGTCCTATCGTTTCTGCAAAAGGTTCGAAAACTGAACCATTGGCCGCTTATGTTGATTTTCACTGTAAACAAATCCTGAAAAAATTCCCACATATACTTAGGGACTCATGGCATTGCTTGGAAGTTATTAACAGCATTAATCTAGATGAGGAAATTATTATGATTACGATAGATGTTATAAATTTGTTTTTGATTATACCACATGAACAAGGTCTGGAAAGTTTTGGAAAGTGTTTGACCAAACATAGTGACTTCCATAGAGTCAAAATGAGTCTTTTAGTTGATCTGGTAGAGATCGTCTTGATGAACAATTTTTTATCATTTGACGGTGAACTATTTAAGCAGACTATAGGGGTTGCCATGGGTGCCAAATGTGCACCAATCTATGCTAATCTAGTTTTAGCAGATTGGGAAACGCAACACATTTTGACATCAAGATTTAATGAGAATATAAAGTTATACTTGAGTTTCCTAGATGACATTTTGATTTTTTGGAAAGGAACTGAAGTAGAGATTACAGATTTTATGGAGTATCTTAATGCCACTACACCATTTCTTAAGTTTACTTTCAACACATGCAAAGAGAAATGTAACTATCTAGACCTTCTGTTGATATATGATAAGGAAAAGAATACAATACAATCAGGAATATATAGAAAAAAGACTTATTTCAATTCCTTTTTACATTTCAAGAGTTGCCACCCTTTTCATCAAAAAAGGAATATAATAAAGGGGCAAATGGTAAGGCTTTCAAGATTAGTGAGCGAAGACAGACTTTTTGAAAAATAAATTACTAGTTTAGTTAATATGTTTCAAGAACTGGATTATCCTACTGACATTTTGCATAGAGTTCGAATTGAGGTAGAAAATAAAAGGCTTTCTTCTTTTAAGCATATTTTGAAAGGTGGTCTATTAGAAACACACTGTAATAATAATGTTAGTGATGACCAACCTAGAAATGTTATGATTTTACCATACAATCCCTTGTTTGATCACATTAGATCGATTTTAGAAGACACATGGTTGAGTGTGTTCAATAATGATTTTACCTCCATTTTAGGTACTAAACCTAATATAATTTATAGTAGAGGAAACAATTTAAAGGACCTCCTGGAAGTTGACAAAGGAGCTAGTGTGTTTAAAAGCTCCAGTATGGATAAGTGTGGGGCTTGTGGCATTTGTAAATTTATCAACAATGGGCCATGTGTAACTATAAGTAATTTTGGTAGAGTCATTAGGTGTCCAGGACATGTTAACTACAATACTAAGATGGTAGTATATGCAGCTACATGTCTGAGTTGCCCTGCATTTTATATAGGAAAAAGATCAGAAATTTGAGTTCGAGGATAAAAGAACACACAAGAGATATCAAAAATGCAAAGTCTACTAATGCATTATATTTGCATAGTTGAGTATGTACCAACTTTAATAAGTTCATATTTTTTGTGATTGACAGAATACCATACTTTGACAGAGGGGGCGATGTTAGAACACTATTGGAAGTAAAAGAATGTTTATGGCAACTAAGATTGGATGCCTCAAAGCCTCCAGGTATTAATGAACACATATCTATTGCTAGTATTTTAAAGTTAAAGTCCTATTGTATCTAGTGACATTTTTGTTATTAGTTAGGTTCCTACTTTTATATAACATAATATATATTTAATGTTTATTGCTTAGTTTCGTGGTTTAAATATTCGTTGATGTGAGCAGTTAAGCTTTTGTATACAACATCTGTTAATATGAACAGTATTTATTTATTATTTATTACATATAGTAGATCTAGTATAATTAATTTATTTATGGTTACTGCCACTAGAGTTTTTAAGCTATTTTCTTCTTCTTTTTTGGGTGTATTTTATAGTTTAAATTGAGTTGGACGAAACATAATGCTATCCTGAAAGTGTATTGGTTTAAATGGGATGTGTGTACATGACGTAGTGCTTATATATTCTGTATAGATGTTATTTTGTTTTACTCTGATGAAGCCTTTGATGTATTAAAGGTGAAAGTGCTAAGCATCACGTTCATTTCATAGTGATTCTTTTTGAATTTTTTTGTATTTCGGAGCCTGTTTTGTGTTGTTCGGCAAGTGACGTTCTGGTTAAGGGAATACAGCCTGGTGTTGTTACTAGTTTATATCTATATCTATGTGTGTGTGTGTGTGTGTGTGTGTGTGTGTGTGTGTGTGTGTGTGTGTGTGTGTGTGTGCAGTCCCATGACTGCAGATCTATACATGTAATCAATTTTGAGAAGGCCCATACCTCCTTTAGAACTGGGAATGTGTAATCTTGGTATGCAGGGTATGGTGATGACAGCTGAGTATTTGAGGCAATATTATATACATTTATGTCAGATGTTTTTAGAATTATCACATATTAACCAGGGGATTCTGATTGATACCAATTTCTTTGGAGGAACTAAGATGTTTTAAGTAAGGTGAGAGGAAAAAGTCAGACATGCAAGTCCCATCCATTCACTCACCCTTGATCCCATTCTTTGCTGCAGTCTCCATAGGAGCTAGACTAAGCAGTCTAGTCCCATCATATGTCATCTTGCAACTCTCATCACTCCTTCCCCACCCACTGCCAGCTCCAGCAAGCATCTAACATGCTCCTCAAACACAGGGTAAGTGGTTCATAGTCAGAGATTCATCTCTCTCTCTTTCTCTGCCAATGGATCTGTCTTTGTTTTTTTAAACATATTAAATTATCATTTAAGATATTGACATGTACATTAAAAGAAAAGAAAACAAACCAAATTAACATTATTCATTTACATGCATTATAATTTACATCTATGTTTTCTTTCTTTATAATTGTTCACTCCAATATTGCTACTGTCTTCCTTTAATCCCCACTCCTCCTCCTCCTGAATATTATTCTGCATGGATCGGTGCCACAAATGCCATTTATTTCTGTGATTTTCCTTCTAATAATCCAACCAGCAGTTCTTTTATCTATTTTACAATATTCAGTACTACAATTACAATTAGTTTAGATTTTGACTTCCATTTTCTAGTAATTACTTTTTTGGAAGCTAATGGCATTAAACTTAGGTCTTATTATCTCTAGGCAATTTAAATCTTCTATCGCAGTTCAAAAGAATAATTTCTTTAGTTACTGTCATTTGCTCCCCCAGCATTTTCTAATAAAGTATTCTGTAGGAACATTTTAAAATCTGCCAACTCATTACCCCCCCCCCCCCCAAAAATTATGTTCCCAATTACCTATTTCTCTCTCTCCCCACCACTCCTGCAGCATCTGCTTGAGGTATAAAATACCTGTGGAAACACTTAAAAATCCTAAACTTCATAGACTTTGTTGCATACTTGGGAACCATTACAGATGTAACTCCCATTGTCCCTTTGTAAGTTGCATTTCCATTCTCTCTTCCCAATCCTTTCTGACCACCTCTGATTAATTCTTGTAGTTAACATGCAATATTTTATATGCCATACTAATTATTCCCTTTTTTAACAGCAGCTTTAGTTCTAGATTTGACTAAAAGCTCTACCAGAGCTGCTGTTTTACTTAGTACTCCCCTATCCATGTCTCTTTGCCTGTACTTGTATCATTCCCTGGGATGGAAATCAATTGCTAACCTGTTCTCCAAGCATCTGCTTGACCTCACCCTACTCTTTACATTTTCCTCAAAAGTTATTTGCTCTCAATGACATAGGTTCTTTGCCAGTTTACAAAAGTAAATTCAAACCATCTCTTGCCTATTTTCTGTACCTCTATTTGCAGTCATCTTGATAAGTAAAATCTCCTTTATCCATTTGCATGTCGGGTTAGTTCTTAGAATACTTTCTGCTACGTTATGAATATAATATTTTGTTTGTCATTATTCCCTTAAGGATCTCCTGCTAGACCCTGTGTTCCCACTTGCACTAATTGCTATCTGTTCTCTTTTCTTTATCCCCCCCCCCCCCCCCGGATATGAAGAATAGCTTGCATGCTTTCAGTAAACTTTTACTTTTATTCATAGGAAAAAGTGCACTGGTTACTTATAAATGTAAATGTATTTATATTTAAATTGTGCAATGTTCTATTAAATGAATAAAAGTGTTTAGGTTGCAAGAGACACAACTACTACTTATTCACTCCCCGCAGCATCGAACTGTATTTTTTGTTGAATAGCTTGTCACTGTATCTTTAAATTTTGCAGTTACATTTCTCTCAGAAAAGAGTGCTAGAACTCTCATAATAAATTGCTTATACCTGCAGACAGCTCATCTCCAAGTAAAATAAGTCAGCATTAAAAAAACACAGATAACAGCTTTGCAAAAGAATCTTTGTGAATTTTACTCAGAACACAATGTACAGGCTTCCCTGGGATAACTGCATATTTCTGGGCCTGATTATTCTTGTCTGCCCTTGTGCTTTTTTTCTGTCTCAAACATTTTCCTGTAGAGCAATGAAATGGGTTGCACTGTCAACATCTCTGTACAGAGTTTATTGTTAGAAGAATGAGAAGCAGAGCACCCTCTTCTGATGGCTAGTTGATTCTTTTTTGGATAAACTTTTTTTTTTAATTTTCCTCCTCAGCTTGTTCTGCATCAAAAATGTTTTTGATCCCCCCAGAAGAAAATATTCTGAAGACAGCTGGATATAACAACTTGACTTTCACACCTGTCTCATGCCATCCCCTGACTGCTAGGTTGAACCTGCTTTTCGTCTGCCTGGTGTTGAGTAAATAATTATTCTCCACAAATACTCAGTTGTCTCCAATTTTTAATATTCTTTTATACCACAGTTTTGTCAGAAGCATCTCTGTCTTTGGTATGATTGTATCTTCACTAATATAGGTCTTGGCTACTTTGTCATGGCCAGATTTGGAGCATACACACAATGTGCTTTTGCAATTAACAGATCCTGCTGTGGAATACCACTCTAGCAGCTTATTTGTACTTTCAGAAAATTAATAGTCTGTTTCTTCCAGTTTCTCTGACAATGCAGAAAAATCAAAGGTTTTCTCTGTGGGCTGTTAAAAAGCGTCATGTTCAACAGCCTTTTCTTCATTTCCACCTCTTATTATGCAGTTTTATCAGTAAATGAATTTCCAAAGCTGACAGGTTTTATAGTCCATTTCTACATTCACACTGTTGATCTATGTGCCACCCACTTTGGAAGTCCCTTCAGTTTGTTATTGTTGATTTAATATGGTTTGTCTCTAAATGTTTGAAGATACAATGGGTATTTCTTTTGTAGTGGCATTCTACATTTTAAGTTCCAATTCTGAAACATTTAATATCCAAACAGTTCATGTGCAATGTACGTCTCGAGCAGATATTAGATATGACTTATAAGACATTGGTAAGGAAGTTTATAGTATAGTTAGAAATAAAATTGAGATAATGAGTGTGAAACATTCACCAATAAACTGGTACATAGCAGTTAAATGTAGAAGGGGTGAGAGGCATATTATAGCTGATGAGTTAAAGATAGTTGAGTAAAAATACTAGGTACGTTCTGACATAGAATCAGTTATGAGTAGCAGAGACTATTTGAGAAAGATGGATAAAATGGAATAGTCAGAAAGAAAGTGAAATGCAAAGTGGGGGGTTAAAGTAAGAAAGAAATTGAGAAGGAGTGATAGAAAGATTTGTAGAATGGAGTTGGGGTATGAGCTGACAAACAAAAATAGAATTACCCAGGTGAAGAGCATAATATTTAATAAATATAAGTATTTTAAAGCCCTAGTGCAAAAAAAAAAAAGATAAAATATAAGCAATAGACGTTAATGCTAAAATTCTCTGCTCATATTAGATACAGTTTTCTAAAGAGATAATTGCTTATGGACCAACTACAAGAATATTCAGTATCACAGTCTCACAGCTAGAAGACAGTGACTTCTACAAAACTAGGCTAAATAATAGTGGTTGATGGACCAAAGACGTCTGGTAGATGACCTATGGAACCATTTGCATCCTCTTCCCACCAGACCAAAGCAAACAAGCTGAGGAATAGGGATTAAATGGCTCTTTCAACATGGCCTGTCTGTGCTGTGAGTGCCAGACAAAAAAATTACAGTAAAAGAAGTTGTGTAAGATAAATATATCAAGAAAAGTAACTGTTAACAATATTCCAATATCATAGCTAATACCTCATGAATAGCCTGTTATGTATTATAGATCAGTGTGGCAGCTCCAAGCATGGTGAAGTTGTCTTTGTGGTGCGGTATATAAAAAGCTTTTGTTATTAAATAGTGTTTGCAAAACACTAGTAGTAATATTTTCATATTTACACTAATAATGCAAAAAGGAGTGTGGTACTATCATGCTGGTGTAGGGCATATGAAATGGGTTATTGTTAGACAAAAGAAATCAGTAAAAGTAACATGGTAAAAAAATCCATCCAAAGATGCATGGGGTGCAGGTTGTTAATATGAACAGTATTTGATTTTAAGACTAATGGATTGTAAAGTCGTACATTTGGGGGCATCTGCAAGCTGTTTGTGTGTGTTAGATATCCATGGGGAAAACATAACTGTGGAATGTACAGAACAGGAATTACTAAGGAGTGTTTAAAATGCTCGCTAATTTGAAGGCATCCAGAACAATAAATGTTTGCTTGTTAAAGTATTACGAATAATAGCATTATTTTATACCTGTAGTAAGACTGTAAAAGCTCTGTGACCTACATGTTAACAAATGCTGCCATCTTATGTATAAAATTAAAGTACACCATTTTCCTCTTGTACTTTTTCATTTAATACTCACTAACTTGTAAATTAATATTACAGTTTTGAAGTATTCCGAAAATTTGGTGTGCACATTTAGCACATTCTGCACAATATCACACAACAGCAGTGCACTATGCAATCTTGCCACACATCATTGAGAAGTTCTTGAACAGAACAATTCTTCCCCTGATAACATTTGTCTGTCTTGAATATTTTTAGAGATACAGCCATTTGTTTGACTGTACTTTTGGCAAATCAAATACTATTTTCATTCATAAATTTCCAATATAAAATCAAAGTCGTCAGTTAAACTTCTGATACTAACAGTATTGCACAACCATTATCTGACAACAGATTTTATTTTTTATTTATTTTACATCTCATTGTTATCTTGCAGCTTTTATGAGATTGCAAATCACATGTTTCCAGGCTGCAGTTGAGTTTTTAAAAGCTGATTTTCACGGTTTTCTTCTACTTTGTGTGACATGAAGTTTTTGTATGTTAAGGGGTGTGTGAGATGTGCAGCCATCACTACACCTTGGCACTACTGCTGTTTTAAGAGAGAAAAGAACTTTTAAAAGCTTATCATATTGATGAGTTGTGAGCTAATACATTCTAATATAATTAACCATTGGGAAGCTGTGTTTACAATACAGGATTTAGGAGAAAACCTTTAAGGAAGCCTGCACTTACGTCAAGTACTTGAGGAAACAAAAGGATTAATTAGGTTTGTAATGATCAGGACTGAATAACCAGGCAAACCACCAATGACAGCCAGCCAAATCCTACAGCACAGAGATAATATGATCAAAACAAAATTAACAATCAACACTGTGGATCTGGAGCATTGCACTTGCTGTAGACAGACTTAGTCAGTATCAGAGAGCTTATGATACAAAGCACTATGATAAAATCCCTAGGTATGCATCAGTATCACCAGGTCTGAATCAGAAGTCTAACATAGATGGCCATAAGATAAAAACAGAAGCAGTTCATAACAGAAGACAATTATTCCTTCAGTATGGGGGGGGGGTCATCAGGAGGAGATGGACTTTGGTGAAAAGAGAAGCAGCAGGCTGGGAATAAGAGAAGCAATAGGATTGAGACCGTACAGTGGACAAGATTGCCAAGGGGTCCTAGAAGGAATAAAAAAAAAGTAGAGATGAGAAAGACAGTTGGCATAACACAGGTAGGCAGGCAGCTAAAACATGACAATAGTGGATAGTGGGAGTTGTGGGGCTGATGTTGCTGGAGTGGGAAAGTTTGAGGATAGCAGAATAATGATATGTGCAGTAAGTAGCACAGGGAAAGCGCAACACCGTGGGAACAGTGTAGACAGTTTTGATTGCTAGAGACATAGTCACCAGGGAAATTAAGCTTCTTGGTATGCTAGACAGAAGAAAGCAGGTTACTGTGAACTAAACTTGATAATGACCAGAATTATCATTAAGGGGAAAGAGCATGTTTTGGTTACCATCAGTGTCAGTCACATACCAGAGAAGACAGGTAAAGTGGTAGTAGCAGGGATAGTGAAGTAGTGGAGAGATACCAGGATGGGAGTTAAGGTAGCATTCTCAGAGAGATACTGTACCATCAGCCTGCAGGCCAAGGTTAGAGAAGCTAAGGAAGTATGAGGACTGTGGCAGTGGACAGAGACTTGGTATTTGTAGTAGATTTGGTTTGCCTGGCAGAGAAATCATGTGTATTTCAGGAAAAAGCTCCATCCTTGTTCAGAATTAATAGCACCAATTGATGCTTAAATGGAAAGGTGTGTCTCTATATTTGTACCTTTAAACTAGTTTGGAAGATATAAATGTCACAGATTCAGAACGGAGATGTGGATACTTCTAGGTACTACTCAAGGAGAGAAAGAATACAAAAAGAGTTCAGCATGGCTATGTGTCATTTTCAAGCAGTTCAAGAAGTCTGAGAAGTTAAATTGAGAGCTGCAATAAGTGATGCAGTAGAGGAGGGAAGACACAACTGGTATCACAAAAACATGATCCAGTGAAAAGAGTGTGTGGGATGTGGACACACCAAGATACAAGTTTTGTAGGAATGTAAGAAGGATGGAGGGGGTAGTAGTTTACAACGGGAATGAAGACAAATTAAAAGGCAGTCAGGTGGAGGAAAAACAGCATCCCACAAAGGGGTAAGGGAGTAGCCAGAGTCATAAACTAGGGTAAGTGAGCTTGAGATTAAGTTAGGGAAAATATAATGAGGGATATTGGCAGGCTGATAAATTGTATCAACCCCAAGATATGTCAAGGAAGGAAAACAAGAAATTGAGAAAGGACAAAGAAAAGAGATAAGAAGAAAAGGTTTATATTCAATGGAATCTGCCAGGAGCAATGTTGAAAATCCTAAGATCCAGAGTAGGCAGAAAGTGGGGGTCGATTTACACTTGACCATGACGGTTTTAGCTAGCTGGTTTATGACTGGATCTTATTTTATTAAAGTCAATTTCGCTTATAGGTTCATAGGTGTTTACTAGGCTAACAATCACAAGGGCCTTTTTAAGCCTAGGCATGCATCCCAAATCTCTGGCAAGTTCTGTTAGACTTGATAAGTGTAAGAATGGGCCTGGGAGATGAACCATTTACAGGTTACCTGTGTCAATTAGAGACATAGGTGCCAAACCAGGGATGAATTTCTGGTTTCCCATCCAATTGTCCAAGCTACACTTGAATTGGGTTATGGAGGAACTCTCCTTCACATAGATGGAGAGTCTGTTCCATAGACAGGTAGTCTCTGGGATACATACCTATCTCTCCAGCAGGAGCAAGTTCTATTTATAACACAGGCAAGGTTTAAGTCTTTAGAATGGGTAATTCTGGTGCTGTTTGTTTTGCGGATATGCAGAGTGGGGTCTGACAATACTGCATGTCAGGCATAGATCTCCCCTCAAAAGCCTGTAGGAGACAAAATACAGGATAGGGCCTTGAGGCGGTCTGCATAGGACATTTTACTTACGCCATGTATTCTTTTAGTGAGGAACCTATGTGTATGTTCCATTTGTTGGATATGCCTGATTTAGGTACATACCAAAGGGAGCATTGTACTCAATGACAGGTCTGATGAATGCTGAATACAGTGAAACAATGACTTCCTTGGACTTAGATGCCATACCTTTGTTTGACCGTTGCACAAAATAGAATGATTTCCTCACCACTGTAGACGTGATGGTCAAATACTAGATTATTATCTGTGTCCCTAAGTCTCTGAATACTGGGTCAGCTCTAAGGGGTGTGTTGTCAATATGATAGTTAGTAGGGATGGATGACTTCCCCAAGGATACTGTTATGCATTTCTTGGCATTTAGTTTTAGTCCATGGCTCTGACCCCAGTTGTTTGTGTCAGCCCCTCCTGGAGAGCATTTGTGTCAGTGTGAGATTCAATGACAGCTCCTAATTTGCAGTCATCTGCAAATTTAATCAACCAGAGACCACTGACATTGGCCTTGACTTCTGAGACTTAAATGCCAAAAAAGATTAGTCCAAGGACTGATCCCTGATGGACTCCACTTGTGACAGGC
This sequence comes from Protopterus annectens, assembly GCF_019279795.1. Classification (NCBI taxonomy): domain Eukaryota; kingdom Metazoa; phylum Chordata; order Ceratodontiformes; family Protopteridae; genus Protopterus; species Protopterus annectens. The sequence goes on along the minus strand of NC_056745.1, from coordinate 663,978,687 downwards.
TTCGTTTTAGAGGTGGACTCCCCAATTCTCACTTTTTGGATCCTGTCTGTGAGCCAGTTGGTGATCCACTGGGTGATGTGGGTTTGTACCTAACCTCTTGAGTTTGTCAGCAATGCCAGAGTGGGGTATTGTGTCAAATGCCTTGGACAGGTCAAGGTAGGCAGTGTGAATGATTTTGTCCTCATCCATTGCTTTGGTTATCTCCTCAAAGAAGTCTACCAGGTTGAGTAGGCATGACCTGCCCTTGACGAAACCAAACTGGGTTTGGTCCAGTGTCTGGAGGTTTACTACATATCTTCTGATCATCTCCATGATAATTCTTCCATAACTTTACATATAAGACTAGTGAGATGTATGGGTCTGTAGTTTCCAGGGTCTGTAGATGGCCCACCTTTGTGCAGAGGATGACTGTTGCCTTTCTCCATTCATGAGGCATGAAGCCTGTTTGAAGACTACAGATAAATAGTAATTCCAGAGGCCCTGATAGGTCATGTTTCATACTATTTAGAAGGCATCCTGGGATGTTGACTGGGCCCAATGATGCAGTGTTCTTGGCCTTAGATAGAGCATTAAGGACCTGTTCCCTAGTGATAGTAGGGGGAGTTACATTTGATGATATTTCCTGAGGGAAGACTGAGGGGGAGAGAGGGCTAAAGTTGAAGCCATACCTTTCAACTGAACCAAATTCCTCAGTTTTTTACCGGTTTTGAGGTCCAAATAATGGGATGCCACAAATTCATGAGTGGTCCCCTTAATTCCTGAATTTCCTGGCTTTTTTTACATTTTTTGGGGGGATTTTTTTGACAATGTCATCACGTGCAGAGGCATGCACAATGACGTTAGTTTCATGAGCAGCCTGCCAGCCTGTTGGAATTCATCTGTGGGCTCGAGTGGTGTGACTGACTGTGTTTGTTTTATGTTTATTGTTGGCACTCAGTGGGTATGTGTGTTGCAGATGCAGACTTGCAGCTCTTCCAGAAATTGAATCCAGACAGAGAGGAACACGAGTCAGTGGACCAAGAGAGCAGCTGAGCTGACAGCAACAGATTTTTGTTTTTAATTAATGTAGAGGGCAGATGACAGAGCAGAGACTTTAATTTAGAAGGAAAGCATCCCATCGTCAAGTTGTTCATTTGTGTGTGTAGTGTGCAGCACTAACAGCAGGGAGCAGGCTGTCTGTTGTCAGACTCGCAGCCGTGCGCTCATGACAAAATATATTATTTCTACTTCTTCCCCCAGCTCCTGCATCTCCCCCAGGTAAAATAAAGGTAAAGATAAATATAAAAAGAAAATGATTTATTAACTCATTCACTCCAATAGAGCTCAGGAAGTTTGTACTGTAACTTCCAATAGGTGCAGCCTAAGCCTTTTGACAGAATCAGATTATGTCCTCACATTTCAAACAAATGTTAATATTTCTGGAACCAAATGGGTTATGAGAGAAGTATAAATGGCAAACTCTTCAGGATAAACTATTTTTATAGTGGTAGTATACTTTAGGTTCTAGGTCTTAAACTGAATTTTATAAGTCACAGTAATTACAGTAACTGCTACATTTGTAATATTTTGTAAACAACTTACAATATCTCAGCAACAACTCAAGTTACACACATACTATCAGCAGCATTTTATTTATCGAGCTGAGAGCATTCATATGAGGCTAAGGAGTTCTGTCTTTGTTACTTGTTTGTTGAGATATTTAGAAAACAGTTAATAAATATTTACCTGCACTAGACAGAGGTCAAATATTAATGCAGTTGAGTTTGCCATTATGTAAGCTTTAAGAAGAAATCTTTTAAAACCTTGTACATAGCATGATTTTGGAATTATTGATGCAAATATAAACAAGCAATATTTGACGCCTAGAGGTGTCAGTAGGAGTTAACTGCAGATGCACCTAGAGGCGTCACTCAGATGTAATGAGTTAATTGAGAATTATGCATGAATGACTGGTGAATGGTGATGAGTTGATTGATGATCACTCACAATGTCTGTGCTTTGTGCAAACTCAGTGGCAGCCGCAGGATGCAAGATGTGTATATACTATATATATATATATATATATATATATATATAGAGAGAGAGAGAGAGAGTAGGGGTAAGAAAGGACAAAGTTCAGAGTAGTACTAAGATACTTTTTTTGGCATATAATTATCTCTGTTATGAAAAAAAAGTATGCCATTTTCTGACTGGTAGTGGTATGGTTATCATTGCAACTGTTAACTCCTCAGCTTGCATGCTAATATTAACTCTTGGTTGTACTGCAAGAGCATTTACTGTGGCCAGTTTCTGATGCCTTCAGCTTTGATCAAAGGAAGAAAGCTTAAAGAGCTTCTGAAGTATTCAGGTTTCTTTCCAGGCATTATTTGTTCCCTTCATACCTGTCAATCTCAGAGCAAGAAATCTGGACAAAACCAAAAATAATAGTGGGACAAAGGCCAAAAAATGGATTTTAAATATTTCTCCTGTAAACTCAAATAGTTCCTAGAGTAACAGGTTTTGCATTATTATGTATTTTCAGAGGGATATGAAGTCTGAAATTCAAATCTCTGTCATTATTTATTATTATTTGGTGACTTCAATCATATTGGTATCCCACAATTCCATCTGAGTGAGGCAGGGCTACGTTATTATGCATGCAAATTTTATGTTAAACAGTGTCCCAATTTTTGGCCAGTTGTACCTACTTTTCATGGGCCTTTGTCCAGATTTTATATGTTTTCCGGTTGAGAGGTATGGCTGGAGCTGAATTTCACAGTCAGGAGGTTTGCTATATCTTCTGGCTCAGTATAGTTGGCTCCATTTACAACAACCTCTGCACACAATTGTGTATTGCCTTTGAGGTTAAGAACATAGCTAAAGAATGCCTTTGTGGTTGTCCTTGGCCTGGGCAGTATCACTGGATAAATAATGCTGAAACCTACTTTCATTACAAATGCCACAAAAATTCTGCTTTTGCAGTGGGCCTATGACCCCACACTGCATTAGTTTAACTACACTGTTGCACAGCTGTGGGAAAAGGGCAAATGTTGTGGAGGTCAAAGGAATGATTTTCATAGTTATTTATTAGGTGGAAGTGGACTCAGTGAAACAACATTATCCTGTGATACTGTACCAAAAAGGACAGAATGTGGTGGTCATGTCAGTCTGTGATTTATACTGAGAGAGAAGGGTAAAGACAGTGGTGTGATATTTCAGCGGTGGATTACATTGAGGTGGAGAAAGCTTCAATGATGTGTTAAAGGACTGAAAGCAAACTGAGGGATGTAAAGCTATGAGAATGGATCAGAATGGAGAATTCAGGTCTGTGGGCAAACAGAGGAACAGGTAAAAAAGAAAATGTAGGGATTAAGAAAAAAACGGGGTTTCTACAGCTGATGGGGAGGAAGCACACTACATGGAGACAAGCAAAATGAACAAAGGAGTGAGTCAGAAAGAAATTGTCAGAAGAGCTTAAGAAAATTAAACTTTATTTAGGCATATTGCAGGAAGGAGAGAGAGTATGTTTATGGAAGATGGGAGAAAAAAATATCTGGAATGAATAATTCACCTTGATCTTCATAAAAAAGTTAAATCAGGATGCTTTGGTGATAGGGAACAAGGCCAGAATGAAAACAAAGTTATGGACTAACACCAGGATAAAGACTAATAAAGGGTTGAGTAGACAGAGGAATAGCTGGTCTAAGAAAGGATAAGACACAGGAAATGGACATAATGCCTCCCACAATCCTCACTAAACTGGCTAGAGTAATGCAAAGCCCTGTTGGAGAGTAAATTATTAGCCAAGCAAAAGTACACGAGGACAGGAAGATGGCAAGAATGATAGCCTTGTGGAAAAAAAATGCAGAGAACATCGAGCTAAATAATAGTAGAGGTAATAAAAATCATGAATCCCTGAGGGAACAATCACATACATCCTTAGAGGATGCATTTCCAGGGCAACAACTAACATGAGTTCATAGCCAGTAGTATCATTCCAAACTTGTTTAGCATTAATGGAGAAATTTGCAGGGTAGTACTGGTATACATTGTCTACCTGACTTCTGCAAGGTCTTTGACTCCATCTTTCTGACCATGACTAATGAACTAGACTGCTGCATGTCTGGAGTGTAAACACAGAAGACTGTGGTAAGATGATGACTGCCAGGAACAATGAAAATGACTAGTGGAATATTGGAGGAGTCATTCCTGAGTCCAATATTTTTCAATGAATATTTTTTGAGACATATCTGAAGGAATAGAGAACAGCATATTTTTCTTTGTATACAGTTCACAGAAAGATGCAGCAATGGTGTTTGAGGTTTCTAAAGTAAAATATGAAATGGCTGTCCAAATGAGCAGAAAGATGGAAGATGCAGTTCAGCTCACTGCATGCAAAGGCAAAATTCTGCATTTGAGCAATAGGAACCCTAATGTGAAGAAACAGATGCTGGGCATGGAATTGCTAGTGACAGAGCAGGAAAAGAACTTGGAATTGCGCATTACACCTGTTTTTTGTTGCAGCAACACTGACCAGAATGCTGGAATATTTCCTAAGATGGACAAACTCTTCAAGCAAAAGAAATGATACTCACATTCCTCAGGCAACTGCTTAAGTACTGCAAGAAGTTTTGAAGACCATATAGAGAAAGGAGCAACAGATTGTGGGAAAGAGTACAAAGGAAGCCACAGGAATTGCATTTGTAGGGAGTGGAGGAGAGATTTATGGGAACTTGACTACCTTTTCACTATAGGGCAAAATGGTTGGGGATGTGCATTATATAGGTACACAAGATCATGTCTGAAAATTGTGAGGGGGTATCCTAAACAGGAGGGATAGGAGAGAGAAGGGAGTACATGCAGCAGATTGTGAAAGCAAGAGGTCTGTGGATCGTTCTCATTCTTGTAACATCCACTTTAGCAAATCATTTTCTAAGCAGCTGATACAGAATTAAAAGGCACATTCTACAAGGGGACAAGTCACTCTGCACTCCATATGAGCCCCCCCCTAAGCCCCATTACTTTATTTTCACTCCTAGACTGATGTGTCTCAAAGAAAATCTGATCACTGACTGGTAGTGTAAAGTCCATTTTGCTCTTTCTCCAGAGTGCTGTAATATCACACCATCTGCTAAATATTGGCACAAAGTGCAACAATCTTTAACACATTTATTAAATTATCAATTAAGAAATAGGCAAACACATTTATATAAAAGAAGAAAACCATATTAACATGTTCCCAGTTGTAAACATACATCTCATGTTTTCTTTTGTGTAACTATCATCAATCCAACATTAAACAAGTTGCTCAATTCCTCCCTTACCTTAAATCTCACTCTTCCTCCAAAACATTGTACCGCATGTGTTCCCATAATTTCCATTTTTATGTAATTTTCATCTACCTTTTTCTAAATATCCCACTTGTTCTTTTAACCCTATTAGAATATTCAATACTTCAAATACAGTTGGTTTAGACTTTGATTTCCATTTTATAGTAATTGCTTTTTTGGCAGCCACCATAAGTAAACTTAACAAGATCTTACTATGTCTAGGCAATTCAGATCCTGTATCCCAGCTCAAAAAGTCATTTCCTTAGTTATACCCATTTGGTCACCCAATATTTCTGACAAAGTACTCTGCAGAGAATTTGTGAAGTCTGCCAACTCATTACACTCCCAAAATATGTTTCCTGTTACCTCTTTCTTCCCCAACACACCTCCAACATTTGCCATCTACCCGAGGAAAAATTAATTGGAGTTTGCTTGGGGTATAATCATACTTATGCAAACACTTCCAAACAAAAATACTAAATCTTCTAGACTTTGTTGCATATTTGTCCTGTGATTGTTTTCTTGTGAATTGCTTATTCAATCTCTCTTCCCAGTCTTTTTTAACCTACTCTGGTTCCTAAATATATTGTGCAATATTTTATATGCCCTACTAATTATCCCTACCCCTTTTTTAACAGCAGCTTCTGTCCTAGATTCAACAACCAACTGTACCAGAGCAGGTCTTTCACTTAGGATTCCCCCATCCTCTTTCCTTAGACCCTATATCAATCCCTGTTAGAGAAGGGCAGTCTCTAGCCTGCAATCTAAATGTCTTCTTGGACTCTTCCTATTCTATTACCTTTCCCTCTCTAGTTATTTGCTACAAATACCTTAGTTCCTTTGCCAGTTTTTTCAGTAAATTCCAACCCCTTCTTGCCTATTCTTTGTAACTCTAATTGCAGTCATCCCTATCAGCAAACTCTTCTTTCTCCATTATTGTGTTGGCTTATTTCTTTGAATACTTTCTGCTACTTTATGAATGTAATATTTTGTATGGTTACTGTTATTCTCCTTACGAATCTGCACCACAAAATTCCACTCTTGTTTTATTTCTTGAATTGCCCCCCAACTTCATCATCTCTTTCCACTATGAATTATAACTTTCTGCTTGTGTTGTGTATGTGACCCTTAACTGTGAAGCGCTAAAATATCCCTTTGAATCAGTTAATCCTAGACCACCTTGTTCTATTGGAAGGATCAACTTATTCCAATTGATCCTTTTCCTCTTCCCCTCCCAGACAAATTCCTTCAACTCTGTTACTGTCCACAACTTTTCCAATATGCCAGACGTTTACATAAATATCAAGGGGCTAAAACATTTTCACTGCTTATATCTTGCTAGAAATATTCATAAACAAGAGATTCCAGTTTCTACGTTTTTGTATTGTCTTTTGTTAAATCTTTGCCCTCATATCCTTAAGTGCGATAGCAGGATCCATTTTAAAACACACTCCTAAATAATTCATTTTATTGTGTCCCATAAATATTGGTATTGCTGAAACAATTCATGTGTGGATTTGTGGCTACAGCATTAAAGACATGAAACTGTCCACAACAATGAAAATTAATTTTCTGGCTTTATTAGTTACAAAATAGTATTGTCTGCAAATAAAGCCAACTTTTCTTGATTACCATACTAATTATATCCTTGCATTTCTGGGTCCCTTATTTTCTTTGCCAATGGCTCTAAATATAAAGCAAATAGCAAAGGAGTAAAAGGGCACTTTTGCCTTGTTCCTCACTTCAGGCACAACTTTATCATACGGGAACCCTCCCCCTTTAATTCTTGTCTCAGATCCCTCATATATCCTCCTGGATAACCTCATTAATTTATCAGGGAATGCAAATGCTTCCATGACCCTTATAAAATGCTAGCTTACTCTGTCAAATGCTTTCTCTGCATCAAGACCCAATAACAACAGTGGTCTTTTCTAAATTCTGCTTCCCTCTGGATCATCACAATTCTATTAATGTTGGCAAATCTTTGCCTTGCATCCACAAAACCATATATATCAATTTTGGCAGCATCTTTACCATTCTTTTAGCTATTATACACAAAAAACTAGGAATTACAGCCACCACAGTTTTTTTTCCCCAAGATGTTGGTGCTTCCCCTCCTTTTAAAATACCGTGAAACAAACATTCCAGATCTTTACCACTTTCTTTCCTCCTAACTTTCAAACTTCTAGTGGAATACCATCTATTCCTGGAGACTTTCCTGCAGATTGGTTACACATCACCATTTTTATCTCATCTCCTAAATTGTTGGGTTTCATCTATCTCTAACTTTACCATACTTAAGTCTTCCATAAATATTTCCATTTGTGATCTTTCTTGATTTTCACATTTCTCTGCTTTATGGAAATTTTCATAAAATTTATGAAATATCTCTAATACCTCTACAGCATCTCTGATTATTTTTCTTGTTATAAGCTCCCTAAAGTTTAGCAACAAGCCTTTCTGCTTTCTATTGTCTAAGTCATTGTGCTAAAACTTTTTGTGCTCTGGAGTTATCAAAAAAGAGTTTAACAGCAATCTTTCTAAACATATACATATTATCCAGATATTCCCTTATTGTCTGTTTAACACTCTGCAGCTGGTCCTTTTCTTGTTCTGTTAGATTTCCGTTATTCTGCAATACTTTAACCTTTGTCAGCCCCTCAAATTAACTCATGTTACTTAACCATATCTCTTTTTCTTTTATTACTGCCCTATTTTAAACTCCACTTTAATTTTATCCCACTCACTAGCTATAGCATCTAAAAATTTCTACCTTTCCTAATAACTCTTGAATAATTAACACTACCCATTCCTTAAATTTCTCTCTTTCTAACAAGTGGGTGGGCAAGCACCAGTGTCTTGTTTTTACTTCATTACCCTACATTTTTGTCTTAGTTGTTATTGGCAGATAATCTGAAATTGTCATCAGATGTGTGTCAAAGCTTTTAATTAAATACACATGGTCATGTGCAATATAAGGTCTGACTATTCTAGCCCAGTTATTGTACATTGGGGAATAATATGCAAATTCTCTCTGAGTTTCTACTACTGAATTGATGTCTTCCATACCAAATATTTTCTTAAAGTTGTACAGAAATCAACCCTCTTTTGTTATATTTTTCCTTCTAGGTCCCCATATATATCCTCACTGTTACAAATCGAGTTCCTGTCCCCACTTATAAGTAACCTTCCCTGCTGAAAGCCGGTTATTACTCCCAACATTTTCTTAAGCCCCATAATAGCAGTTTTGGGTGCAATATGAATACATACCGGCATAGTCCTGCCCCCTTATCAGTAGCCCTTTACTACCACAAATCTACCATTATCTTTTTCCCTCTTCTATCATTATTGAAGCATTTTCAGCTATTAGTATAAGTACACCCCATTCCCTTTGTCCCTGATGTCCTGCTGAATATGTATCCTGAAATCCTTTCTTTATCACATTCACATGCTCACTTATTTGCAAATGTGTCTCCTGTAGCATTGCTATTTGCACTCTGCATTTCTTAATATAATTCAGTACTCTTACCTTTTTGTCTATACCTATGAAGCCATTCACATTCCACAATAATATGGATAGTGTAGCCATTATATTAAGAAGTTATTATTCCTGCCTATTATATATGACAGCTTTTTAAAATGTCTATTTCCAGCTTTTGTCTTACATGTACCCGCTAATGTTTGGCAGCTTGATCTTTTATGCATTTGTTTCTTGTCATCACCATTTGAACTTAGGATCATAGGACCATAGGAAGTTACTAGGCTAATGGCCCTAGGGGTCTTACAAGCATAGCCAAGTTCTACCCTTATTTCCATGATCAGTACCAATTGCCCAGGGACACAGGTGGAACCCTTAAGGTGAATTTACAGTTACCCATCCAATCATCCAGATTGCATATGAAGAGGGCCAATGAGTTGCTCTGTTTTACATGAAGTGGAGGTCTGTTCCAAAGGTGTCGTAACCTCTGGGAGACAAATCTGTCCCTCAAGCAGATTCTGTTAATATCACATACCAGGTTAAGGTCTTTAGAGCAAGTAACCCGTGAACCATTTGACTTACGGAGATGCAGCATTTCCACTAAAGCAGGGTCAGAGATGTATCCTTATATGCAAGGTAGAGATTGCCTCTGAGTAATCTGTATGAAACATTTTACAAGACTTTTTTTATTTTACTTGAAAACCCTTAAAACACAACTTAGAATACCTCCATAAGCTATTAACTTAAAACAAACACACAAAACTATGTACATCTTTAAATAATGAAGTTTAACTCTCTTTTTAGGAACAATTGTCCCAAATCCAAATTGATAGCTGCAGCCACAGTCATTACTTAACTTAAAATTAAGATTATCCATGTTAAGGTACATGTTACCAGCTGTGCTTCTACTTGCACTAATTGCTCTTTGTTCTTGCCTTATATTTATTGTCCTTCCATATGAGTAAAACAACTTATATGCTTTCATTAAACATTAACTTTTAGCCTTAAGAAAAAGTTCACTGACCATCTTTAAATAAAACTAAATAATACACTGTTCCACTAAATGCACTGAAGTATTTTGTATGAGGAATCTGCTATCTCTTATTCAGTTCCAGTAATTTCAAACTTTATTTTTCACTAAACTGCTTACCCTTGAACCTTTTAATTCAATGATTCCATCAGCATAACCAAATTGGATATTATATCGAACACTTTAGCCATGTCCATGTAGATGTCATGCACCTTTTTCTCCTCTTCTATTGCTTTGGTGACCTTCTCAAAGAAATGTGCCACATTTAGTAGGCATAACCTTCCCGTGACAAAGCCAAACTTTGTTGGATCCAGTGTCTGAAGGTTGTCTATGTCTGTTTATCATTTCCATGGTAATACATTCCATGGCTTTGCATATTAGACTAGTCAAAGTAATAGGTCTGTAGTTTCCGAGGTCAGTCCACCCTTGTGAAGTAGGATAACCATTGCAGTCTTCTATTCTCATGGTTTAAAGCCTGTTTTAAGGCTATAGCTGAAAAGTGACTCAAACAGTGATGATAGGTCATGTGCCACCAGGACCTGCTCCCTGTTAATAGTTGATTTTCTTTCAGGCTGTCTAAGTTTCTTCTTTTCTGGCATCCAAGCAGTGTACTTAATAGCCAGTAACTGAATTTTACTAAAACTGGCAGAATTACTAGCCTTTATCTCTCATTTTCTTTTTTAAACTAGAAGAGCTGATTTTAAGCTGTTGATCAGTGTGCAGTCATCTTGGACAATCTTGATTATATAATAACCAGTAATCAGCATACAAGCAACTGCCAACTCAAGCTATTATACATGACCAACTATTACTTGAGCTGTGGTGATCTCAGCTGGTGGTTGTTAGCCCTAGCACATTATATCAAATTCCTATATAGCATCTGGGCACAGACAGGCAGATGTGTTCTTGGTTTGATTTGCCTTTGCAAGAAAAACCTTTGGAACATGTCTACTGTTTTTGTACTAGGAAAATCCCATATGCTCCCCATGCAAAAGATAGGGGAGCAGTACTTGTAACCTTTTTATTAAACTACATATAGCTATCTTATTATCTACATTGTTTACTGAAATCAGTTTGTATGTTCATATTTTGTTGAAATTCTTTCCTTCTTGTAGGCATTCTGTTCTGCAGGGCATACTCCAAAGATGAGAGCAAAGAACCCTCTTATTGGACATGTACATAATATCTGCTTCAATGAAAGAATAGTTGTTTGGTTGGTTCCTTCATTCACTTATAAAGCTGCAATTAACTTATTATTATCAGGTGTCTCATTATTAAGGCCCTAATCACCTCAGCAGCCCCTCTCATTTTCAATCATGCTAAATAGTCAACCATTCTGTTCTGGTAACAGTGCTCTAGGATTCAGGCTAGAATGTTCAGCTGCAGTTTTGCTTTCAGATAACTTTCAGATAATAAGTCATGAAAAGGTGATTATAGAATATTATGCCAACAGGAAGAAAACACCATTTTCAGAATGAATTCTATATACAATGTTAAGTTTATTGAGTATTAAGGAATTATTTTCACTGATTTTAGTGCTGTCATTACTTTACAGTAGCACCTTCATTGGTACCAACATTAGTACTGCTAAGGTCAACTGGATGTAGCTGTTGTGTGCTACCAGGGTTCCTTGTATTACCCAAAAAGGGCAATCAGTCCAGAGAGTTGCCACAGACAGAAGAGAGTAAGTATAATTATTCCTGAAGTTGACTGGATTCAGGCTTTCATGTTAAAGATCCATGGACTTTCCTAGGTCAATCAGATC